>NC_064864.1:71468816-71810482 GCF_024139225.1 Suncus etruscus
AACACTGAGGTCCCCCGTACAACACTGGAGCCCCTTTCTTCAATATTGGGGTTCTCCAGCCAGCTCTGAGGTCTCCTCTTAAGCAGTGGGACCCCCATTCTTCAACATTGGGGTCCCCCTCTATAACACTAGAGTCCATTCTACAACATTGGGATCCCATTTCCCAACATGAGGGCCCCTCAGGTCCCCTTCTCTAACACTGGGGTCCCCTCTCCAGCACTAGAATCCCTTCTACAGCAATGGGGTTTTCCCCTCTAACACTAGGGTTCTCCATCCAGTATTGGGGTCCCCCTCCAATTCTGGGCTCCCCTCTACAACACTGTAATTCTAAACATTGAGGACTCCCCTTCCTCAATACTAGGGTCCCTTCTACAGTAATAAGGTCCTCTCTCCAACACTGAGGTTCTCCCTCCACCCTAGGGTCCCATTTCCTACTCTGGGGTCCCCTCTTCAGCAGTGAAATCCCCCACTCTTCAGCACTGAGTCTCTCAGCAGTCCTGCAGCACCTGAGAGACATGGAGGGGGCTGTGCCATTGCCCCATGGAGGTTCCTGAGTACCAAGCAGCAAGTGGTCACAGCCCCTGGTCCCCACTCAGCTTATCCACCCCCTGAAGCCCAGGTTTTTCAGCCCCATGTGGAGGCTTAGGGAGGGTCCAAAGAAACATGGCATAGCCTCATCCATCCTCCCCAAGGCCAGGGCCCATCTCATGCCCTCGTACTGCACCCAGATGCCCACTGCTAGGGCTCTAACAGCCATGGTCCCCATTCCCCCAGGACAGTGGCGTCAGGGCCTGTTCGAGTTCAGAGGGCCCCATACTGGTGAAACTGATTCAGAACCCTCGGGAGCCTCTCTCCAAGGGTCCAGGGTGAACTTGAGGTCCCAGCTGGAGGAGGCTGATGAGTCCAGACCCCCTCCTGTACCCCTAAACTCTTTCCCATCCTCCCAGATCCTCTCACATACTTCAGGCCCTCTCACACATCCCTAGACCCTCTTCTGCATCCTCTCTTCTAGCCCCTATACCCTCTCCCATACCCCCAGACCCTCTCACACACTCCGACCCGGTCCTGCACCCCCAGACTCTCCTGCCTCAGACAGAGCTTTTCTGCCTGACACCATCAGTTCAATTAACCAGCCCTGTGAGAGCACAAGGTGCTCCAAGATGATCTGATGTGAAATGAGCCTTCGTGGAGGAGGTTCAGATATGTCCCTCCTCTTCCATGGCCAGGGGAGTAAATGTGATCCGGGTCCTTCCAGAGAAACTTGCTAGGATTTGGGATTCAACGGTGTTGGAGGGAGCAATTGGGAGCAACAAGATAAAGCCAGGCCTGCTGACGCAGCGCTTCCATGCTCCTCTCCGTGCTCCTTTTTATTTTCTGCTCGGGCTAAATAAATGCCAATATTCACCTTGAAAGAGTCATCATAACGGGTCTCCCTTGGGATATAAAAATATACTTCTCTTATCTTCCATCCAAACAGTGTCAGACGAAGTTAAAAGCTCTGGTAAGTGCAGTAAAACCTGCTTATGAGAATTATTTCTTCCAGAGAAACTGAGCTGCAGCACCTGGCTGGCAGAAGGCAGGGAAAGGGGTTTGTTCTGAGACCTGAGAGCAGCCCCCAAGCTGTGAGAGCCCAGGGCAGGGGGAACCGGGTCACAGCACAGGGTGAAGAGCAGGACAGGCAGAGAAACCCCTGAACCCCTCAATGGTCAGCCTGGGTCTTTGGGGACCACTGATCCAGCCCCCTGAGAAGCAGAGTTGGGTCCAGCCAAGAGCAGGCAGAATCAGATGGGGACCCCAGCTTCTGGCCTCATCACCTGAGACAGAAGTACCTCCCGGGACCAGAATCATATAGTACAGTGTGGAGAATACTTGCCTTGCACGCAGCTTTCCCAGGTTGCATCCTATAGTTTCCTGAGCACTGCCAGGTGTTCAGCACAAGTCAGGAGTAACCCCTGAGTATCACTGGGTATGACCAAAAACTATCAAACAAACAAAAAAGATGCATCTATGGGACTAGAGCACAGCAGGGCGGGCACTTGTCCTTCCCACAGCCAACCTGGGTTCAGTCCTCAGCATCCCATAAGTCCCCCTGAGCCCACCAAGAGTGATTTCTGAGCACACAGTTAGGAGTAACCCTGAGCACTGCTGGGTGTGGCCCCCAAAACAAAATCAAAGTGATAAAAAACGCATTTGTAGCTGGAGCAATGGCACAACAGTAAGGGCATTTGCCTTGCACATGTTGATTTGGGTTCTAAGCCTGTCTGGAGTGATTCCTGAGTACAGAGATAAGAAAACCCCTTGAGCTCAGAAGCAATGCTCAAGCATCACTGGGTGTGGCCCCAAAACAACAAAAGTACCCAGAAAGACTCCAGCAGCAGCATGTGGAAGAGCCTTCACTTGAACTCCTTTCACCAGAATCTTGGGGGAAGGGGCTGCCGTGAGATGTCCTGAAGCCTCTGTGATCCTGAAAGCCCCTCAACAGTGGCCTCAATCTCTGGGCTGGGCTTCCTGGGGCCAGGAGGGAGAGGAAGACTTTGTGCAGGCTGAAGTTCAGATGCATACCCAGGCACTGAGGGGCTCAGGAAAGTGGGCACAGACTCGGACCCCAGCAGGGCGGGTTCAGCCTAGGGTTCCCACTCACACCCTCACCATCCAGGGCTCAGAGCAGTGCTAGTGCTGACAGCTGCCGCGTCCCTGCCTGCGCCTGGCCGTCAGAACCAGCCTCCAACAAGGGGCGCTTTTGACTTCTGAGCAAGTGGGCCCTTCCAGGTCATCCACTCAAGTGCTCTGGAGAGTCTCGGCAAGTAGCTGTGGTTGTCACTGCCGGGAGGCGGCGAAGGATGCAGCAAAGCACTCATGACTCCCCTCCTCGGCAGCGCTGTGATGATGACGCCTAACTTGCCCTGTTTATTTGCAGGCAAGAGCAACGCATGATTGTTTATTTTTATTACAAATATTGATGGTAACTCAGAGGCATTTACTTCATTGCTATTTCAAGTGAAATTGCCCATCATAAAATACCTCCCGGATTTTGATCCTGATTAGCTCTCCTGCATGGGGCCAGGGTGCGAACCTCGCATTTGTCTTAATTTCATTCGGCTCTCCCTAACTGCACACACCACTTCAGGAATATCTGGAATTTTGTTTTAATTGTACAGCTTTCAACTTGCGCCACATTTCTCTTTGTGTTGAAAGCATCCCGGTGATTTATCCTCATTATTGTGTAAATAGGTTTCGGCAGTTCTCAGTAAATAAAACAGAGACTGACAGGCGGAGGAGAGGGAATTTGCTTCCTACCAATTAGAGCAGCCTTAGGCAGTACTTTTAAGAGGAGATAAATCCTGCAAATCACTAAAATGATCCCGTCACATGCACCAAATATTAAAATCGCAGAGAGCGCCCTTGGTGTAGTTGGCTGGGGTTTAATGAGTCGGGGTGGGCTTTGTGGACAGGGCTCTGGGGCACAGTTGGGGTCCCTTGACTTACAGCAGGTGAAGCTCCCCGGTGGTGCAGGACCCCATGTCTCCTGCCCGGGTGCACTGAGGCATCAGCATCTCCTGCCACAGGCTCTCCAGGGCTTGGAGGAGCACTGGCTGAGGAGCATTGCTGGTCTTTCAGGAAGAAGTCAGCTCCAACCAAAGCCCCTTCATCCCACCTGGTGAAACATCTCACTACTGACCCTGACAACTCACGTTAGGGGCCAATAGGAACCGTACCCAGAGCAGGTTTCCTAAACTGTTAACGTGTCTGATAGAGGCACCTGCCAGCTTGTCTGTCTCCTGCTTCATGGGCACACAGTCCATGAGCAAAGGTGAGCTGGGAGCCTGGCCAGCCATGTGAATGCCCACAGCCCCCCCCCCCATTTGCTGGTGGGCATGAAACATAGTACATGGGCATCAGGTACACGAACTAAGTCCCTGGAATCTTGGAGACACTATCTTGGCAGGGGGTCCCTGGAGCAGGCCCGAAGATGTTGCAGCAACTCTGACCCTCCATGGCTGTGTCACGACACTTCTGTGGGTATCCAGATGTGGATGGGCCATGTACAGACTCAGCCTCCTGGGCCCCTTGGCCACTGTGCTGCAGCCAGAACTCAGAGTCAACAGAGATCCAGCAGCAGAAAAGCAGGTTCCCTCAACCAAGCCTCACTCCAACCTAGCCATGTGAGAAGCTGTGAGTTTGGCCAAGAAGAAGCCTGGAGAGTCAAGAATGAGGTTTGGCCAACAGGACCCCCAGAGTCCTCAGCACCTCCCCCTACCCCCACACCAATGATTGGGAACTCGAATCACGGGGCCTTGAGAAAGGCAGGTGAGGCCTTCGTGAGTGGCATTAAGCCCAGAGGCATCCTTGGGGACTGGCGACATGGCGATGGGACAAACATGGTCTGCTGCCCCTTCTCCATCCCTGCATCCTCACACATGCAAGCCATGGACTCACCTGCTTCCCCAAGTACAGTGAATCCAAACCAGACTCAACAAAGAGTGGGAGCAGACAGGAAGGACGTGGGAGCACTTCAAAGCAGTGATCAAAGATGTGGTCCCTTCAGAGCAGGTACAAGGGTTGAAAGCATGGAGGCCAGAGAAACTGAACAATTGGCAACACTGGCAAGGGAGGCCCATGGGGACCCTAGGACTTTCTAGCAGGAATGTAGCATTTCGGACACCAGAGGACTCAGAGGTTTAGACCTCTGTGCAGTGGAGATGGAGCTGTGAGTGACAACGGGTCAGCCTCCTCACACCTGGGTAATTCCAAGAGGCCCCCCATAAAAGTCGCTGCCGTTTGCCTTCTCTAATCCCCTTGGAATCTTCCCAACCTTCATCACCCCCAGGACCCTGGGTGTCTGGAGTGGCCCCCCGGGCCCAGAGTCAAGGCTCTGAGTCTGGCTGGAATCTCCTCATCTGCCAAGTGCAGTGACAGGGATGGTCCCAGTACTTGGTGGGGCTCCAGGTCACACACCCTGGACAGCCACCCACCCTCTGCCACAACCAGCACTTTTCCCACCTGCCTCATGCCAACAGATCATCAGTGAAAAATCCTGCAGGAATAAAGGCCTCATAAATAGCTGCTCTGTAAAAGAAGGAGCTGAGCTTGAGGGAAAGGAGGGACCAAACAGCACCACCCTCGGGGCATCTCAGGCTCCAGAACGAGTCCTCAGGTCCTTCCCCATCTCTTTCACTGACCAGGCCACTGACTGACAGAGCCACAACTGGGACCAGGGTTCTAGGACGACCAGAAGGAGGCCAGAGGCAGCTGTTCGCCAGCACAGGTCACCCATGGGTGTTCAGGTCACCATGCCAGAAGATGACCCAAGCATAGCCGCTCTCTTGGACCACTGCCTCTTCCATCGTGGATCCCGAAGACTCTGCCTTCTCACTCAAACTCTCTGCCCCCCTTCCTCCTGGTCCCCTAAATCAAACTCTAGCATTTGGGGGTGCGAGGGAGAGAAAAAGGCCAGAAGCAGAAGTTGTATGTTTGCCTCTGAACTGAGCTAAAGATCAGCCTAGGAAAATGCAAGCCATGGAAGTATGTCCTATAGGACCCTGAAAGGACCCAGGTCAAGGAATACCCGGCTCTCCAGGGGGTCTTTTTCTCCTCAGGGTGCCCCCTAGCCTGCCCTCAACCTCACGAAGAGAAGGGGCTGGGGCCACCCCACAGGAAACTGATCAGTGCTTGATCCCTGTTTCCACAATCTGATTTCCATGCTGGCGGGCGGCGGTTGAGAAGAATGTGGCCAGAGTGAGGGAGTGAGCCTCGCTGAAATATGTGGCCACGAGGAAAGCAAAGCAGCTTTAGTCAGAATCTCCGCAATTTGCTGGCGAGCCCGAGCGGCATTTCCCCAGATTATAATTTACACTGTATTAACTGTCAAGAGCGCTTTTGAGAAATATAGATAACAATTCAGATGCAATCGATAGGGAGTGACAGTTGATTTTAAAGCTTAATGCAAGACAAGAAAGGAATGACTGGCCCATCAGCTCGGGAAGAATAAATTTGTTTTGTATTTGATTTTTGTGTTAAATTTATTACTGCCAAGAAAAGCTCTCTCTTTCAATAATATTAAGAACAAGATTGTGGAATGGGAACACGTTGGAGTGTTTTACTGGGGAGTCCATGTCACCACCACCGCCCCTTGTCCATCCAGTCAGGCCTAACAGCCGTCACCAAGCTCGGGGGCCACATGGGTGGATGGCACCCAGCCTAGCCCTAAGAGGCAGGGACGAGGTCTGAACAGTGAGGGCCCGCCTAGCACAGTCCTGCCGGCCTGGACTCTAGCACAGAAAACTTTTCAAAAACCTCCGCTGATGTGTGGCCATCAGGGGTAGGAGTGAACCTTGTCAGTCACAAGCGAAAAAAAATTTTTTTCCGTTTCTGTCAAAATGTCCAGTGTCTATGATCTTCCTTTCTGGGCAACACTACCAGAAACTTCCCTGACATATACCAGGAAGCAACTCCCCTTCCCAGCCCACTCGATTATGCTGCTGGTTCTCTGACTCCAGCTGGGGCCACCACAGACCCACTGGCGTGGCCAGCAATGAAATGATGGAAGTGGCCACAGTTCAAACTTCACCCGAATCCTGCCTTCTGACATGATTGATTTTCCTTCAGAGCCCACTGGGCCCGGCCTCCCCGCCTCGCTGCCACGGCCTTTCCCGCAGACACGGGCTGCCTGGCCGGGCCGAGCACCGCTGACATGAAGAACTGCCGAAATGAACACGGAGGAAATTTGAAAGTGCAATTTCCCGCCTGTCAATCTCCCTTCCTGGGAACCTGGGCACCTGCCCAGGCCCTCAGCGAGAGGGTCCCTGGCTCTGGCTCCACGCAGGACCCACCCACCCACCCACGGGCTCATTAATCAAGACATTCACTGTTGGTTCAAGTTTCACTCAGAACCCCACGCTGACTCCCCATCACTCCGAACACCTCTCTCTCTGCCACCACTGAGAATTTCTACTCGGAATTCAAACAAATGGGCTCCTTTTAACCCGAATTTGATTACGTGACGATGAGATCTATTTCTCTCGCTTCGGGGAAGGTCGGCGGCCGATTCGCTCCCCAGAGCTGCCTCCAAAGAAACTGAGGTGCTCCTGCATTAATAATGAATGGTCACCCCAACGCTCACTGGCCACAGCGTCAAGATGCCTCGAAATACAGCCAATTAAGGTTTATTTAATTATTAAGGTTGAATAAATAACAGCGAAACATGTTAAAAATCTTTCAGTTTCAGTCAATCATAATAAAAAATTAATGAGTCTGGAGAGAGACCCATAAAAACTGATAGACTGCGATCGTGAATTATAAATTGTTATTGATTTTTTCTTTTGCAATAACAGTCTCAGGTAATCGTATGTTGTCACATGTAAAATGCACTTTCCTGGTGGAGACTAATATTAACTATCAAATATAGATGAGACGGAGGCATTTATGACACTTCGGATTTCACAAACAAAAAGCAAAAAATACAATTTGTGGAATAATAGCAGTGCTGAGCAGAGAATCCTAGTGCGTTTATGGGAGTCGGCCGGGACCCCACTGGGCTGTGAATTCATAAGACACAGCTACCTTATTCCTCTCCTGCCATTTCTCCTCTGATATGTTACCTTGTTAGTATCACTAAGAAAAGCATAAATATTTTTTATTATTTGTGAGGCTCATCCTGTCTCGCTTAATAGACAGGCCACATGGAGTTAAAGCCATATTATATGACCTGCTGCAGAAGTGATCATTCAAAAACCCAAGACACATATTTTATACCGCCTAGCTTTATTAATTCTAAGCCCCCAAGAAAGAGCGGCAGGATTTTCCAGCTTTCTGTTTATTGAAGTAACATGGAAACAAATAAGACATTTCCCTAGGCTAGCTCAGACAAAGTGGACAATTACTATTGGCAATTCCGCATGTAAATATTTAACACTTCACAGCTAGTTTGCACCTAAATACCCATTAGATGTTGCTACAAGCCCGGACACCATGTCCCAGCAGAGAAGCACTGCCGTCCTGGGTGACGGTGATTGGATCAGGAGAAGCATGAATCTCCTTCTAAGAGTCCTGGGAGGGGGCACTCAGCCATGGGAGGTGGGCCCAATGGGGCATCTTCTTGTGACTTTTCCAAAACTCTCAGACGATGCTCATGCTGGAACAGCCACGGTGCCACCTGGCCAAGCCATGACCTGCACTTTGTTATCGACAAAGAGTTCAGGTTCACTGGTCCGAGGGGGAAATGGAGGAGAAACTGAAGAGGGGCCTTTCCCAAATCGCCTTCCGCAGGGCACACAGCCTGCCAAGAGCCATCAGGGCAGAGCTGGACAGTGCCCCCCTTCTCTGGCCCCAGAGCATCCCCAACATACCCAAGGCAGCCAGCACCACCAACGAGCAGGCAGCAGCCACTTGGACTAACTTCAGGCCTCTGCGATGAACCAAGAGTCTCTGTGAGACGTGACCTGCAATCAGTTGAAGCCCTGAATGTGGCAGCCACATGACAAAACTGGATCACTTCATGGTCTTCCTTCTGACAGTTGGGTTTCAGGTTTTTTCATTTGTTTGTCTGTGGGCCACACTATATACTATGGGTGCTCAGGAAGCTCTGCCACGTGGGGACGATGGAGCCCACATCTCCAGCATACAGAACCTGAGCTCTGTCAATGAACTATCTCTCTGCCCTCCATGGTCTCTCTGAACTCAAGAGCTCTATTCTGTGGATAGTGTTTGAGGATTGGTAGCAAGAGGGGGCCCCCAGAGAGGTAGTACAGTGGCTGTGGCACTTGCCTCACATACGGCCAGCCCAGGTTTCATCCCCAGCATCCTGTAGGGTTGCCAGAACACTTACAGGAGTGATCCTTGGGCACATAGCCAGGAGGAACACCAGAGCATCACTCAAGAGCCAAACAATAAAGACAAAAACAAAGTGGGTTTTCCTTTTTCTAGAAGGAAGCTCTAAATCCCAGTGTGCCACAGGCAAAAAAAATAACCTCTGCCCACTATGAGAGGTTGCTTGCCCAACTCCTGCCAGCTTGCCCCAACTAGCACCCTGACCCTGATTCCTGGAGAATGGCACTCTCTCACTCTCTCTCTCTCTCTCTCTCTCTCTCTCTCTCTCTCTCTCTCTCTCTCTCTCTCTCTCTCTCTCTCCATCTCTCTTTCACAACTCTCTGCCCATCTCTCCATCTCTCTCACTCTCCTCTGACACAGACAAACCCCAGTGCTAGCAAGAGGCTCAGTCCCCCTCACCATCAAAAGCCCACCCAGGACCAACACGGCTCAGCTTGGAGCCAAGAGAATATTACATAGCCACTGTCCAGGGTGGCCTGTGGCCCAGGGGCACCACATCTATGCCAGCCAGTCCCTGTGCTTTCAGGGCCCGAGGAGCCATGGGGTCCTACCAGAAGGGAGGTGTCCTAGCCCGCGGGGGCCACACTGCAGCCTCCCTGCGCCACGCTGACCTCGGCGCTCTGGAAACAATTACTCCACGAAGGCCTGTCAATATCATTATTTTTACAAGAAATCAATACGCCTCACAAAGTTAATGGGGGGTTCGGGCAGGGAGCTCAGTGCCCGACTGTCAGGCCTGGCTCCAGGCGCGATGACAGATCCGCCGACACCCAGCAGACAGCCTGTCCGCCGCTCGGCCCGCGCCCAGGCAGGCGTGCAGACCTCAGCGCTAACGAGCACACAGGCTGGCCGGGCCACGCGGCCGCACACACCAGGCCCACCACCCGCTGGAGGGCCAGAGCACTGATTCGAGGAGGCGGTACATCTGTAAAGGAGGCCAGGACCTTGCTTCCAGGAACAGACGATGCTGGTGCCTGAGTACAGAGGGTGAGAAAGAAAGGAAGAAGGGAGGAAGGGAGGGAGGGAGGGAGGGAGGGAGGAGGGAGGGAGGGAGGGAGGGAGGAAGGAAGGAAGGAAGGAAGGAAGGAAGGAAGGAAGGAAGGAAGGAAGGAAGGAAGGAAGGAAGGAAGGAAGGAAGGAAGGAAGGAAGGAAGGAAGGGGAGGAAGGAAAGAGGGTAGGAAGGGGAGGGAGGGAGGGAGGGAGGGAGGGAGGGAGGGAGGGAGGGAGGAAGGAAGGAAGGAAGGAAGGAAGGAAGGAAGGAAGGAAGGAAGGAAGGAAGGAAGGAAGGAAGGAAGGAAGGAAGGAAGGAAGGAAGGAAGGAAGGAAGGAAAGAGGGTAGGAAGGGGAGGGAGGGAGGGAGGGAGGGAGGGAGGGAGGGAGGGAGGGAGGGAGGGAGGGAGGGAGGGAAGGAGAGAAGGAAGGAAGAAGCCCCCTTTGACAGACAACCATGCAACCATGCAGCCTGGGGTTCACACATAGTAGCTGGGATCCACAGGAGCAGCCACATTTCCCCATCACAGCCCAAGCACCTGAAATAGGGCAGGAAGAACTGCAACTGCCACCTGAGCCTGGTCATGGCCCCCAAGAACTCCCAAGAGCCCCCTAAGAGTCCTGAGACCCCTCCAGTCTCGGTCAGCAGTAAGCAGGCATCTGTCCCATCCTCTTGTGAGAGCCTTAGCATCCAGCTGCAGGCCCGAGTGTCCCCGTCACGGCCTTAGTGCCTCTGGCCCAAACACGGCCTATGCCCAGCGGCCCTGGAAACTTCCCAGGCTGAACCACATGCCTGAGTGGCCCCACCAGGGGCAGGTTTCAGCCCTGTTCCCTTGCCTGGGCGCAGGGCCCACCACAGGGCCAAGGCCACCAATGGGACAAGACAGGACAAAAGAGAAAAGGATGGGACAGGAGGACAGGACAAGACAGACATCAGCCCAGCTCTTGGGCCCATGATCCAGCTGCCCGCCCAGCTGCCGCAATCCTAGGTCACTGCCAGCCTGGACACCAAAGTCTGGGAAAACAGCAGGTGGGAGGACAAGCATGCCTGAGCACACAGAGACTTCAGGAGATCCTCTCGGTCTGCACAGGGCCTCACCTGCTGCCCTCCTGCTCTGACATCATCTCGGCCCTTTCCCCTTTCCCATCATTCCTGGGCCCTGGACAGCTGGTGGGCTTTGAACCCCTAAACCCTGAATGATGGGTCTCCTGTGGTGTGCTTGGGTACTCCTGGACTGGCTCACAGCAATATGCACAGCATAAACCCAGGGCCTGGGGGTCACTGCAGCAGATACCCCTCAAACACAAGGGCTCCAGAAAAAGGTCCTTACCCAACAACATCTCACAGGAGCTGGCAGGATGCTCAAAGGGCAATCCACAGGCACCCACATCTACAGAGCCAGGCAGGGCACACCCTGGACTCCTGCAGCCATGGACACTGGGTCAGAAGTTGCTCTGCTGAGTGCCCAAACAGGGCAGTCCTGGGCACTGAGTTTGACAACTGAACCCACCGAGGCCCAGGCCTGCCTGCCTGCCTATCTGCCATGTGCCCTCCCCCACCCCCACCCCCGGGGGTCCCGGAGGCAGGAAGACACAGCTGCTGCGTTCCGGCCTCTCAGCACCCTGTCCCATCTCTGCAGTCTGGATTTCACACTGGCCCTTTACAGCGTTACTGGCTCTTCACAGCTTTTTAAGGCCTTAATACAAACCATATGCAGAACTGCCCCGGCTGCCACAGGCCCCTCTGATGGGCTCCTGCGATCAGGGAGCAAGGAGTGGGGGTCTCGCCGGGGAAAACAACAAACAGCGTTCTTGTCTACAAAGCAGAACCCCGAGCTTTGTCATGCATCCGAAGGTTCTGGAGGAGGAGGAGGCCGTTTAAAAACATACCTGGCCTAAATTGAGCATTTGCCTGACATGATGGAAAGTGAGTGCTATTTTCTGTTATATCTCCCCTACTCTGCATCGACAAGAATCTATTTCTCCCTGCTCCCAACTGATTTCACAGTAGTGAACTCCGTTTATGAATTATCTGACACATTTCTTGCAATTCTTCTGACAACAGTGCTCAGTGGAAATTTCAAGGCCCTCTCTTCTGACAAGTAGAAATATCAATATTTGAATAAATTGTGGATTTTAAACTTCTCACTCTGATGCGTTGCAGTGGGGAAGAGCGAATCCTTCTTTTGCTGGGTCTGATCCCCCTGAGGAGGCCGGGGAGAAATCTGGATGCAGCGTTTCATTACAAGAAAGCCGTGTGGAGTGACATTTGAAGCACATATCTAAGTCGACCTGATAAAGTTTACTTCCTTCCAACAACAAATAACAGCTCGTGTCGCTCCCCCTGGCTGGCTGAAGAGCATCACAGGCCCATGTCTGAGCAAAAAGCTGAAATGCGGAGGCACAAATTGACAGGCCGATCTTTAAACAAATGTGTTTCTTAGGGGGAAAAAAACGCAGCTTTGTCGGAGCTAAGCATTTTTTCTGGTGCCTGACAGGAACATTCCAGTCTGATTAGAAGCCACTTGTTAGGTCCGGCTCAGACACTCTGGCCCCGGGTTTTAACAAGCATGCAAAGAAAACAGCACAAAGATAACACAACTTTGTCATTACCAGCAGGCACCTCGGCCGAGCATGTTCACACCATACGTGGCTTCTGGGGCAGCTCCAGACATGCCTGAGGGCTCTAGATCCTTCTCTTCACGAGTGAAGACCCGGGTCAGTTCATGGGGGGACCTATGGGTTCTTCATTCCCCGGTGCTGGGGAGGGCTCTGGCAGGTCCTGATGATGGAACCTCAGGTATCCCCAAGCCCCAACACCCCAAAACGTCATGATTCTGAAAATGTAGGGTTGGCCAGAGATATGGGCATACAGGTAGCACCTTGGGCAGCCCATGAAACCCGGTGCCCATCAGGGCTGCCCAGATCAAGGTCCTGAGAGCTACCTCAACCTCACTTTCCCCCTCAGAGCCCACTGTGGGCTTCAGCTGCCCAGCTCTCCCTGACCACATGAGCCTTCCCTTCTCTTCCCTGTGCCTCATCCTCTCCACAGGGGAAGCAGCCTGGCAGTTCCAGGGCTCCTGCCGCCACCCAGCCACAGATACAGAGACCCTGAGAACATCAGTCAGGTGTGGGGGCTGAGAGTCTGCCTGTGTCCCACCCAGCTCGAGGCTCCACAGATGGGCAAACAACCTGGCTGTGCTGGGTGCAGTGAGGAGGCGCGGTGAGAAGCTCGGCAAAGTTACTCCCGAAGGCCAGCTGGGCAGCCCCAAGTGAAGGCATATGAAGGCGGAGGGAAACTGAGGAAAGTGCTGTCAACAACAGCAGAGCAGGTCCCAGTGGGCAGGGGGTCACTGTCCCGGTGGGGGTGTACCAGGCTCAGAGAGGGCCAGGTGGGCCTGTCTGCTCTGGGCTGTAACACACAGCACCTAGGAGAGTCCTGGGCCTGAGGGGTGTCCATGGCCACCTCCCTTGTCCCTATAGCACAGGGGCAGCTACAGGTATGTTATGGAGAACAGGGAGGGACATGGTCACCTGGGGAAGCCACAGTGGCCAGGGTCCAGGGGATAAGACCCATGACACACATGTATGTGCCCACAATATCTGGCCCATTACATGTGTTTGCCCCATGATTTGGGCCCTGGCACATATGTGTCTATAAGGTATGGATTCATGACGTGCAGGATCTGAGCCCATGATATACACATGTGCCCGTGGGATCCAGACCCTGACACTCCTGCACTCTCAGGGCTGGGTATAGCTACAGTCCCTGCCCCACATTTCCTTCCTCCCCCATTCCAGAGACCCCTCCTGGGGAATCTCTGCACAGACACATATCTGCACACATAGCTTTATACTGATGTGTACAGACACACAGATCCACATAGCTCTACATACAAATGTATGTATAGACATATATCTGTACACACCCACACGCAAGTGCCTCCACACACAGACGCATATATACACACATCACATGCTTCCACATTCATATACATACACACCTGTACACATGTGCCACCATGTGCACACACCCCACACATGCTCACAGCCCATACTTGTGCCGCTTACATACATGGGCACTGGGTGCAGCCTGCTCCATGGCTGTGGGTCCAAGAGCCACTCACACTGTGGCGCTCGCCCCCCAAAGCTCCACCGGCAGTAGCCCAGGTACCCACAGATGGCCGAGCACTTGGAGGAGGCTCAGGACAGCGCCTATGGACCCCAGCGCAGACGCCGTGTGGCTGCACATGGCCCCCAAAGATTCTCCTCCTCTGTCCGTCTGGAACTCCAGGCTCCACTCAATCCTCTGGTGAGTGGGGGGCCCCCCACACCGTCTGGAGGAGCAGAGGGAGCGGCCCCAGGGGGATGCGCCTTCTGTCCACACAGCTTCTCTCTTCTCCAGTGGGGGCTTCCCTGCGCCAGTGAGAAGCAAGTCACCCCCATGTGGCCACCACAGCTGGACAGGGCTGGCAAGGAGCTAGAGACTCTAAGGGGGTCAGGGGGGGACTGGAGGGTCCCTGATCTGGCACAAGGCTGGAGACATGGGTGGGAACTCCTGGGACACCCAGGAGCCCCCAGGAAAAACAGAGCCACCAGGAAGCTGGCACCTGACAGATGGGCCTTCAGGAACAAGTCCGTCTCCAAGTCTCCCCCTGTTCAGCGGGGGTGACCCTTGTCACTATCAGCAGTGGCCACCAAAGGGCCTGCCCAGGCTTGTGACATCCCAGCCTGGCTCTAAAACTCCAGTGTCTAGGGCAAGGGGGCAGGAAACAAGAGCATTCCAGACAAATGTCATGGCCAACAGAGATGGGAGATGGTGAATCCATGCCACAGGGAAGCCCATCCTGCTGGGCTAGGCACCTGGGACCACCCGGCCATGCCAGACTCCTTCCAAAACATTAGCAGGAAAATAGGAAGTGGGGCTAGAATGTTGGTACTGTGCATGGGGAAGGCATGACCTTGTGCATGACAGACCCAGTGTCAATCCCTAGGATCCCATAGGGTCCCCCAAGCCTCAGGAGTGATCCCTGAGCACAGAGCAGAGTAAATCTTGAGCACTGCCAAATGTAGCCCCAAAACACACATACATACACAAAGGATAAAAGAACCCCTTAGGAATTGTCACCCTCATGGAGTAGGGCAAGTCCAAAAGAACCTGGTGACAATCTCAGGCCTGAGCCTGACCTGCCCATGGGCTCATCCCATGGGAGTAGGTAGGCAGGAAATGGCAACTTCACTGGCAAAGCCAGAAAGTTGACCCAAGGTGGGTTCCAGCAAGTCCCAGGGAGGGGCAGTGCCTGGTCAGTATTCAGGACCACGCTGACTTCCCTAGCCCCAGTATCAGTCCAGGCAGCACCACATGGACTCTGCACTCACTCCACACAGGGCAGAGCACCACACAAGGCAGACACGGGCCATCAGGGCTTACCAGATCCCCCACACATCCTCATCCCACCAGACCAGAGATGCACGGGGGCGACAGGGATCCCACAGCCTCTCATCTTGCCCAGTTCAGGGAAAGGTGGGATTGAGGGGTGGGTGAGGGCTCGGTTTCCAACACTCCCTGATCCACCTGGCTGGTCCTCTTGTGCATTCCAGGGTTCATGGCCAGAACCTCAGAGGGGAGCCCTGCAGTGCAATGTGGGTGCACATGGCTGGTTTCCATGTGCCCCTATGGCTGGAGTGTGGGACCTGCCTGAAGTCACAGGCAGGTGAGCACAAGGTCACAGTCACACATAGGGACCGTACTGAGCTGGGCTCAGCAGCTCAGTCCCAGAGACAGACCCTGGCATAGTATGAGGGGAGTGAATTTTGAAGCCATGTCCAAGTCATGCAGGCCCAGGATATCCCACTCTGGCCTGGCAAGGGAGCGCCTGGTAAGGGAGCACCAGCCATGGTAGAGGCATGGGCAAGTGGACACTGCCCATGGGGAAGAAGGGAACCCACAAGTTCTGGGGAGAACCAGGGCTCAGAACCAAAACCAGGCTAGAACAGACCAGTCGCAGGCCCAGAGCCTGGAAGGCACAGACACTTCAACATCTCCTGGGCCTGAGCCCTTGCTCTGAGCTAATCATCTCTCCCTACAGAACTGGGTCAGTCAGGAGCAGAGCAGGAAGCCCAATGAGACTCCAAAATCTTCCACTGGTCATTTCAGACACAGCAACAGTACAGCCCATGGCATGGCCATGGCCCCATTGCCCAGGCCCTCCCACTCTGAGGACCCCTGCCCAGCACTCTTGCCATCCATACCTTGGGACACACAGCACAGAAGGTTACAGGGAGTCACCGAGTTGAGTCAGACCAGCTGTGGTAAACACTGTGGGCCCATATTAATGCTGTGCAAATGCTTTCCTGCCCTACACATGCGGCCCTGGTCCATTCCAGCACTGGCCAGCAGACTGGGCATCTGTCCAGAATGACAGCTCCTCACCTGCCCATCAATCCTTCCTCCACCACATCCCTCCCAGGGTTCCCACCACACCATCATGTGCTGGGAGTATCCCAAGTTCTCTTGCAGAGGCAGATGGTTTTAGCCTCACCTCAGCACAACCACCTAGCAGATGAAATTGCTGGGACAGAGCCCGGGCTTTGGTGTCCCTGCAGGGGTGGTCTCAGAGGCAAGAGTCCAGCCCAGCCCACATCCAGGAAGCCCCTTGCCCAACCCCCTGTGCTATAATCCAGAATGTTCTACCTTGGAGAAGAGGGACCAGACCACAGATGCTGTTTCTGCTGGCATCACACAAGCAATAAGGTGTTTTTGCTGGAGCTAGAACATGTCTCCGGGCCCGGAGAGATAGCACAGCGGCGTTTGCCTTGCAAGCAGCCAATCCAGGACCTAAGGTGGTTGGTTCAAATCCTGGGGTCCCATAGGGTCCCCCATGCCTGCCAGGAGCTGTTTCTGAGCAGACAGCCAGGAGGAACCCCTGAGCACTGCCAGGTGTGGCCCAAAAACCAAAAAAAAAAAAAAAAAAAAAAAAAAAAAATCCTAGAACATGTCTCTACTCTAGGTAGGTACATTTGAAACCTCCTGTCTGGGATGTCTGTGTATGCCACAGGGCCCAGAGAAGTCTCAGAACTGAACAAAGTTGGCTCTAGGAAGGGATTTTTAGTCCCTTACAACATAACTGAATTTTTCTAGCGTGCCATGTTCCATCCATACACCCACCCTGCCATTAATCCACCTACCCATCCACCCACTTTACCATTCATCCACCCATCCTAATATTCATCCATCCATCCATTCACCCATCCATTCATCCACCCTGAAATCTAACCATCCATCTACCCATCCTTTCGCCCATTCATCCACCCATCCTTCCATCCATTCATCCACGTATCCATCCATCCATCCACCCATCCATTCATTCATCCACTGATTCATCCATATACATCATCCATTCATCTACTCATCCTGCCATCCATGCAGCTTTTTATCCACTCATCCAACCATCTATTCATTTATCCATTGTTTCACCTATATCTCCCACCTATTTATCCACCCATCTTGTGATCCTTCCATTTATCCTTCCTGCCATTTATCCACCCATCCATTCTTTTTTCCATTGACTCATTGATGTATCCACCTATCAATCACTCACCCAGTCATCTACTTTCCATCCACCTATCTTGGCATCTACCCATCTATTCATTAACATATTGATTCATCCAATCATTTCTCACCCATCCCCAACTCATCTCTAG
This sequence comes from Suncus etruscus, assembly GCF_024139225.1. NCBI lineage: Eukaryota > Metazoa > Chordata > Mammalia > Eulipotyphla > Soricidae > Suncus > Suncus etruscus. The sequence continues at coordinate 71,486,338 of NC_064864.1, forward strand.
TCACCAACCCTTCCTTCATTCACTTATCTAGTCATTCATCATCCATCAATCCATCCTTCCACCCATTTGTTAATTCACCCATCAAATTACCCATCCATTTAATCATTCACCTAACTATCCACGCAACCACTCATCTATTCATCCACCCACCCATGCACCCACCTATCTATCTACCCATTCATCCACCCATCCACCCACCACCCAGACATCCAGCCATCCACTCAAAATCAGAACAAACACTGTTGTCATGGTCACACAGGCCCCAGTCTATGCTGAGAAAACCCTAAGAACACACACAGCCATCTGTGGTGTGAACACCACACAGCCTAGAAGTAGGTGTAGTAGGGGTGAAGTCAGGAAGGGGCTTTGGAGTGACGGGCATGAGAACTGCAGGCACAAGACTCCTAGGGGATAGAGAAGAATTCAGAGCCCAGAAGTGTGAGACAGCAGCAAGAGACAGCTGAGCATCAAGACCTGGGAGCACAGGGTATAGACAAAGCAGCAGGAGCACTAAACTCCAGGCTCCTTGAGGGAGCTCACAGAACTGGAAGGGCAGACCCACTCACAGAAGCAAAGGAGCAAGATGAAAATCACATTCCCAGGTAAGGAGGTAAGAGCAAGCACTGGAGAAGAGTGGAAACCTTGGGTCTTGGGAACCCCGCATTGGAGGTCAGGGAATCTGTGAGGCTCATCATTGGAGGAGGCAGGTCAAAAGGATCTAGATGTAAGGCTCCTGTCCCTTCTGTCTCCTGTCCCTTCCTCCACTTCATTGCACACTGCCTGGTCAGGCCATTTGGCCCTCCCAAGTTTTTTTGTAGTTTGCAGCCTATTAGTATCTGTGTGGCATTGGTGACAAGGAAGACAAGCAGCAGCAGAGCCTGGAGGATCTCAGGCAGGGCGCTCCCTATTGGATCCTGCCTGCAACCACTGTTCTGCAGACATGGCAGCCCCACTCTGCAGTGCTCGCTCTCTGCCAGCTGCAAAGAGGAGCTAAGGTAGGCAGAGTGGGCACTGGGTAAACATTTGTGGGAGCCCCTTCTTCATAATGCACCAGAAGGGCCTAACATGATACAGATAGATGGATGTAAGGTTGAATTTGGAGCAGAACATTGAAACAAGGAGCCTCAGGGGAGACACTGGCTTAGCACAGGAGACAGAGCCACTCTGTCACACTTGCCAGGGCCACTGAGAACAAGGGATGGTGCCACAGCTCCACAAACATGCCAACATATAACTGCCTGCACTGGGCAAGTCAACAACTGCTGCCAGTCCACAAGGTCACAGAAGATGAGCCTGGCCTGTGCTCTTGGCATAGCACTGAGTGAAGGATAGTCTGCTTGGGAACGGGGGGCCTGGCAGGACCCACAGGAGTATGGATGGAAGTCAAAGTTTCTGGGGCCAGCCCAGAGACTGAGCTCTCGGGACTCAGAGGTACTGTGCTCTGCACAGTAAGCTAAGAGCCTAAGCCAGGCCAGGCAACCATGTCAGATACCTGGGGAATTCTGGGACTGAAAAGGCCAGTCAGCACAACTGGACCTAGTGGGGAACACCTACATCTGGGGCCACACCTGAACCTAAGGGACACCTATACCCAGAGATAACTATCTATGGTAGAACCCCTATATTAGGGGGACATACTTGTATCTTAGAGGATACACCTGTACCTTGTAACACACCTGTACCTGGGACACACCTATACTTGGGGACATACATGTGATAGAACACCTGCTTGTACCTACTTGTACCTAAGGAAAAACCTGTACCTGGGGGACACAGTTGTACCTGTTGGGAATATGCCTGTACCTGAAAGGACACACCTGACACCCAAAGGCGTGTAGGTCCTCCAGGACTGATCAGCGCATGGTAGCTGTGCACTGTGGCAGGATCTGTGCAAAAGAACAAACTTAGGCCCATCAGGTAAAGGACATGCTCAGGAGCATGGCCTCCCAAGCATACGGATGCTAAAGTGGCCACCAGATAATCTGTCCCTCATGGGAGCCCCCCTGAGGCCTCCCTGGCATGGAGAAGACTGACAGTGACATGGGCGAGAGGTACTTGAGGCTACAAAAGGAACCATGGGAAAGGAGCCCCAAATCCCACTACACCACATGGGTGTATTAACCCCTATTTAAGTTCTCTGAGAGGGCCTTCATGTGGAAATACTTAGGATAATCAACAGCTCAAAGGAACAATGAATCATATCGCCAATAAAACATAGGAGGACATGAAAACAGAAATAAGAAAAATACAAGCAAAATGTCAGAAGCATGTCAGGAGAATCCACTGGAAGGTCTCACCAGCATTGTAACAGAAACTGAGGACTTAATTAGTGGGCTCAAAGATGAGGTGCAGAAAAATCTCCAGACAATAGCAGAAGATGGCTAAAGCTCAAAATAAATTAACAAAAGATGGGGGAAATGCTCAAAATAAATGCACGGACAATAGAACTTCGGAATAAATTCAATAGAAACAACGTAAGAATCATTTGGAGCCCCAGAGAGCCAGGATAAAAGCCCCTATGAAGAAACAACAGTCAAAGATGGCATTTCTGAGAAGTTCCTAGAACTGGGGACACACCTGTACCTGAGGGGGCACACATGTTCCTGAGGGGACACACCTATACATGTATCTGGTAGACACACCTATATCTGAGGGGACACACCTGTACCTGGGGGGGACACACCTGTACCTGGAAGACACTCTTATGTATGGGAACACACCTGTACCTGGGGGACACATCTGTACCTGGGGGACATACCTGTACTTGGAGATATACCTGCACCTGGGGACTCACATGTATCTGGTGACATACTTGTACATGTACCTGGGAAACACACATATATCTGAAAGTACACACCTGTACTTGGAGGGGCACACTTGTGTCTAGGGACATAGCAGTAACTGGAGACTAAACCTGTAACTGGGACTAAACCTATACCTATGGACTCACCTGTACCTGGGGGAGACATCTGTACATGTACCTAGGAGACACACTTATATCTAGGGAAACAGACCTGTATTGGGGGGACATACTTGTATCTGGGGACATACCTATCTATACCTGGGTGAGACATACCTGTACCTGAGGAGTCACACCTTCACCTGAGAGACACAACTATGTCTTGGGAACACACCTGTACCTACATCTAGAGGAGGTATACCTGTATCTGGGAGACACACCTGTCCTTGTACTTGGGAGACACACCTGTATCTGGGGGACTCACCTATATCAGCGTACACAGCTATATATGTCTATACCTAGGCAGATACACCTGTATCTGGATGACAAAACTGTACCTGGAGGGACACACCTGTACCTGAGGGGACACATCTGTACCTGTATCCAGGGAACACACTGGTACCTGTCCTCTGACACACCTATTCCTTGGTGACACACTTGTACCTATGACACATCTGTACCTGTACCTGGGCACACCTATGCTGGGGGAGACTGTCCTCTCCTTTGTACAAAGCGCCAGAGTCCCACAGTCTATGGTGGGACATGGCCCGGGAACAAGGTTCCTGACAGCAACTCTCAGAAACTCGGTTTCAATCTGGGGCTCCCTCTGTTACTCCTGTCTGTAGCCCTGGGCCAACACCAGATAAGGCCCCTTGTGCAGGATTCCATGGGGTCTCTGTGAGGTAAGTAAGGGTACTAGGAATACTGTCCCCAGAGCCACCAAACAAACCCCAATCCTCACAGCCTTGGGCTGCCCTGTCCTGCCAGGTGCGCAAGCATTGTGCCATCTCCCGGTGCTCGAGGTCTCCCGGTGCCCGAGGGTAAACTGGACCTGGGGCAGCCAGGAGGTCCTGGGGGAGTTGAGCACCCACACAGCTGGGGACAAGGGCACATGGAGTTCTGCAAAGTGCCTGACTTCCTCAATGACTCCTGGGACCCCCACTCCAGTCTTTCAGGGCTCACAGCAGAAAAGGGTTTGGCAGGAAGCCTGTCTAAGCCCATGTCACAAAGAGGCAAAGGCATTTGTGGGACTCTACCAAGTGCCCCCCTCACCCAGTGCCAAAGGGGCCACTATGCACCATGGGTGGGGGGCCCAGAGAGCACAAACATCACCCCCCAGCACAAACGCTTCTCCAGCATGAATCTCACATTGCAGAATAGGTAAACAAATGGAACCAGGTCAGCCGTCAGTGCCCACATTGAGAGCTAGAACCCAGGTCTGGTCAAACCATGGTCAGGCTCTTCATAGCACGAGTCCAAGGCCAGTGAGAGCCCCGTGTCCCTATACACAAGTCCCTGTGTACCCACACCAGTCACAACAGATGAACTCTGCCCTTCCTGGCTCCTTCCTCGCCTTCTCTGACCCCCCTCCAAGGACTTGGCTGCATTTCACTCCTGACTGGCTGCAGTCAGATTGCTAATCAGGATTGCTTCGTTCAGTCAACACTGATTTCAATAAATATGGAAGCAGTGCGGCCGCAGGTGATTAGAATCTCATTCTGGGACTCAGCAGCGCTGGGAAGCAGAGAGCTAGGTCTAGCCAGCATCGGCTCCTTATCGTTCCATCACCCCAGGGTGCTGCCCAGCCTGGACAACACTAAGACCCAGCAATGCCTCCAACCTCTGAGGTCTGTGGGGCTGGGCTGGTGTGAGAACAGCTGGACGGCCCAGGGGAGGTCAGTACAGGCACTGGGAAGCTGGGCTCCTGGCCTGCCTCTGCCCACAGGCTCTGACCCCAGAGCAGGGCTCTGGCGGAGTGAGTGAAACTTCAGCGGGAAGAAGTCCAGCCTGGCCCTGCCCCAGGAATGCAAAAAGCACATAAATAGGGAGACCTGGGAGTTCTAGACACATCCAAGTCCAGCGAGGCCTAGATGTGCCCGAAAGGTCAAAGCCAGACCAAGAAACCCTTGAGTGATTGGAGGAGGCCCTGGAGAGGAGGGGCAGTACCCTAGGACGTGGGAGCCTGCAGGGCCCCAATGCCCCCTGGGGCTTTGCTCACTTCACCAGGGATCACTTCGCCGTGGGATCAAAGTCTATGAGGCGGAAACAACCCAGAAGCCTAGATGCCTACTGCTGACACTGGCCTCCTCTGGCCTCTGCCCTCAGCCCCTCACTGCCCAATGCTTACTGGCCTCTCTGTGTCACAGGCCAAAAAACACCATCTTCCATAGACTCAACCCTGCATTCCTGAGCACTCACTGCCCAGACAGTCCCCAGATTGTCCAAGGAAACCATAGGCCGCCACTACCCCTCAGCTCAGAAAAGCCACAACCTGAGGCCAGAGCAATAGCACAGGGGTAGGATTTTTGCCTTGCACGTGGCCAACACTGGATGGACCCCGGTTAGATTCCCAGCATCCCATAGTGTCCCCCGAGCCTGCCAGGAGTGATTTCTGAGTAACCCCTGAGTGCTGCCAGGTATGACCCAACTCCTCCAAAAAATTAGAAAAAGAAAAGCCAAAGGCCTTGGGTAAAAACCCAAAATCTGGGGCCCAGAGGACAATGTCCTCAGGTCTCTGACCTATCACTTGTGCCTCAGGGTAGGTGCTTGAAAAACCTGGGCAGAGTCTCCTCTTCCAGCAGCCTGCCTTGCCCACCCTGCCAGCCCTGTCTTGCCCCTGCCCACCCCTACTCACTTCTATTCACCCCTGTCTATTCCTACTCACACTGCCCACCCCTACTCGCCCCTGCCTGTCTTTACCCACCTTGTGTGCTCCTGACATCCCCTACTCTCCTGCTCAACCCTACTCACCACTACCCACCATGACTGCCCCTGCCCACAAGCCTGCCCATAGTCTGTCTATACCTGCCCGTGGCTTTTTCTAGCCAACTACTCCCTGCCCGTGGTGACAAGGCCACACAGGAGGTCAGGCCTCCTGTCACAGAGCCCAGCTCAGGTGGTGGGGACAGAACTCAGTGTCCCAGAGGACCCGAGCACAGCAGGGAGAGCACTTGCCTTGCCATTGGCTGACCCAGGTTTGATCCCCAGCATCCCATATGGTCCTCTGAGCCTTTCCAGGAGTGATTCCTGAGCACAGATACAGGAGTAACCTTCAGCTCCACCAGGAGCAGCATCCCAGTGGAATCTGGGGGCCTGATGCCAGCAGGGCATTGCCTGGTGGGGAGAGACAATCAGCCCTGGAAAGTCCCACAGGGGTTTCCTAAAACACTCAGGACTGGTCTCAGCTAGAGAGAGGGTTTGAGGGGTCAGTGGTGCTGGACACACTCCTGGGTCACACACACCCTAGGGTCGCACACATACCCTGAGGTCACACACATATCATGGATCACACACACACACACACACCTGGGGTTACACACACTTGGGGTCACACACAAGGGGTCTCACACACACATGAGGTCACATGCTCCCCAATATCATACACATCTGAGGCCACACATGCCTTCAGCCCTGGTCCCTTAGTGAGTCTGCACCCCACAGGGTAGGTAACCAGCCCAACTGGCAGTGGACACCTTTGTGCAGTACTGGACTCTACTCCTCTGGTCCCACCCAACCTGCCCCGCCATGCCTGGGCACCACGGCCACGAGGCAAGGGCCAGGCAGGCAATGAGGCCCTGCACCAGGCACATGGGCACACAGGGACCTGGTAGAGCTGGCATGGGACTTGAAGCACTGGGCACAGCCAGCCAGGCACAGACAATTGGGCAGAAAGATGCAGCTCTTGTCCACACTCATCAGCTCAGACCTCTGGTCCTTACACAGAGGTCTTGGGGGCAAGGGTGAGGACAAGGGTCTTCTGGAACTTGACTCAACACCCAGACCAGGGGTTCAGGGGATGGATGGGGTGGGGCTTTCTGGGAACAAGCTTCCCAAGGACCAGCAGTGAGGGGACCCCATAACTACTGGGAATAGGGGCCACAGGGAAGGGCTCTGTCTTGGGGTGGTACCCGCAGGAGGCATTCTGAGGACTCGATACCTGCCAATGCTTCAAGAACCTGCCTGTACCTTGCAGGGTAAAATTTTCCTTCCCTCCTCAGACTTCTCACAGCCTAAACAGAAGTGGGGACTCGAAGTGTCCTGGACATGTGGATGGTAACAGAGATGGCAGCAGCCCTATGGGTCAGCTGTGTACCCCCAGATAGGATCAGAGCCCAATCCCACAAGTTCACCAAAGAGAAACCCTCCATATCATCTCTCCAAGTGACCCTCCATCGTCTTGAACACCCACTGCACCAACACACACATCAGCACCGAATTATCTGGCATGTCCACATCCCTTCATAGCACACAGACATTCTAGCCACATGGACCTGGGGGGGCCAGCAGGGGAGCCTTAAGAGCCAACTAAGACTGCCTCAGTTCAGGCCTGTGTGCTCAAACCCACCCACAGTGCAGCCCAGGGAGAAGACCTGCTGCCCACCAGGTCTTCTCTGACCCCAGAACTTCTAGCCTCACCTCTGTGTCCCTCTCATCAGCGAAGACAGAACCGACGGGAAGCACCCTGTGCAATGGGAACAAGAATTAGCACCACCAGTTCATCCCCCCCCCACCAAGGGGGGGCAGAGAACAGGAGAGGAGAAGAGAAGAGGAGAGGAAAAAGGTGAGGGAGAGAGGAAGGACAGAAAAGGGAAGGAGGGTAGAGGAACAGGGGGAAGGCAGAGCAGGGGAGGAAAGGAAGGGAGAAAGGAAGGAGAGAGGAAGGAGAAAGCAGAGCAGGAAAGGAAGCAGCTGCTCTTCATCTGCCCCCCCCCGTCACACCCTGGAGCAGGGACACCCCCTCCTGCCTCTCACCAGTGTTCCCCGAGAATCTAGGGGCTCAGATCTCAGTTGACAGCTCCACCTACACAGACTCTATTTTGGGTTTTTTGGTTTTGGTTTTTTTTTTTTGGTTTTGGTTTTTGGGTCACACCCTGCAGTGATCAGTGGTTACTCCTGACTCTACGCTCAGAAATTGCTCCTGGCAGATTCGGGGGACCATATGGGATGCCGGGATTCAAACCACCATCCTTCTGCATGCAAGGCAAATGCCCTACCTCCATGGTATCTCTCGGCCCCCAGACTCTGTTTTTAATGTTTGTATTGAATCACCATGAGCTCCAGGGGTAAAGTCATTGTCAGCCACATTTATATCATACCATGTCTCCCCCACCCTGTCCCTTCACCAGCCTCGACCAACTGGCCTGGAGCCTACTGCAGAGAACCCAGGACAGTCCAGGTGCTGACCCATGGCTATGAGTCTTGACTGTGAGCTGGGTTGTCTGGGCAGGTGAGTTGGGCCACCTGAGTTAGGAAGGGCTCAAGTCCTATGGCACACCTGAGTCCTGGTAGTGAGCACTGAGTCCTAAGCCGAGACTGAGGAGCAAAGAAACCTCAGAGAAGCTAACCCCATGATGGGGGCCATATGGGAGGCAGCATCCAGGTCGTCATCAGCCCCAGGCCTGCACTGACATGAGACGAGACAATGCAAAGTTGGGGGCAGGAGGGACTCGGGGTCCCAAGGGGGAGCAAGGCTCTGTCCTCATCCCTCTAACCAGTGGGGAAGACCTAAACACCCTCATTGCCTCTGGCCACTAACACGGATCTCAGAATGGGCTTCACTGACCACAGTAGGCAGGTGAGAACAGATTCCAACTCCTGAGTACAGAATATCTTTCTATATCTATTTTACATGGAAATCTAGTGTTAAAAGTGCCTTTGTTAAGTTTACTCCTTGATGCCATGGTAAATGGGATTTCAAAATGTGTCTCGGGGCTGGAGCGGTGGCGCAAGTGGTAGGGTGTTTGCCTTGCATGCTGCTAACCTAGAATGGACTGCAGTTCTATCCCCCAGCGTCCCATATTGTCCCCCAAGCCAAGGGCAATTTCTGAGCGCAGAGCCAGGAGTAACCCCTGAGCATCACCAGGTGTGCCCCCCAAAAAAAAAACCAAAATAAATAAATAAAATGTGTGTTTTCTGGTGTGTTGCTTGGATATAGTAATATAACAGATTTTTTTTTTTTGGTTTTTGGGCCACACTCAGCAGTGCTCAGGGGTTACTCCTGGCTGTCTGCTCAGAAATAGCTCCTGGCAGGCACGGGGGACCATATGGGACACCGGGATTCGAACCAACCACCTTTGGTCCTGGATCGGCTGCTTGCAAGGCAAACGCCGCTGTGCTATCTCTCCAGACCCAATATAACAGATTTTATATTTAATTTATAGCCATAGGCTTAAAAATAAATGAACAGTTACTTGGGACACTCCAGCTCTAATAGATACCCTATAAAAGGGGGGAAATATCTGCACACAGGCCATCAGATAAAAGGTTGATATCCAATATCTATTCAGCCCAAAACTCAACAACAGTGATCCCAATGATAAGTGGGGCATAAATATGAACAGACACTCCCCACCCATTGGACACATGGAAGTCCAATGGATGTTCATACAGATGTTTATTGTCACTCATGATTAGTGAAGGAAAATCCAAACAACAAGCTATCATCTCATCTCTGAGAATGGCACAGGTTGTAAGGGCTGGAAGCAGCCTGTGGGAAGAAAGGAGTCTTGGCCACTGTAAGGGGAAGTGGTGGCTGATTCGGCTTCCATGGAAAGCAACACAGAGATTTCTCCAAACCAGTGGTCGGCAACCTATGGCTTGCGAGCCACATGTGGCTCTTTCCACTTTGAATTTGGCTCTTCTGTGTGCTGGGCAACTGCTCCAGGAGTCAGGACTCTGCTCCTAGCCTCTGTCAGTGCACACCATGTGTGGCTCTCAAAATAAATTTCAATCGTGGTTTTGGTGAGATTTGGCTCAGTGGGAAAAAAAAGGTTGCCGACCACTGCTCCAAACCCAGGAGAAGAGCCAGCATCAAAGCCAAGCCTGGCAAGTCCCACTTCCTGGTATCAATCCCAAAGGCAAAGTCATGAATTCAGAAGGACGACATAGCAGTTACCATCGCTGCACGCAGGGCAGCTGCCACCAGTGGCAACAGTCCGTAGGCCCCATGGTAGATGAGAGGATCCGGGCTGAGGAATGGGCTGCCGGGGAAGAGTATGCAGCTCTGAGAGAGGACATGCATGCAGCTGGAGGGGGGGGGGCCGGAAGATGCCAAGAGATGGATGGGAAGGGCCGAGGCAGGTGCAGAGCCACACCCCCGGTAGGGTCAAAAGATGCAGCAAAGGGTCAACAAAGGGCCCAATACAACCCCAAGAGAGACCGGACCCAGCAATGGAGTGACAGTGGGAGCCACTGACTGTCCATAGGAAACTGAAGAAAAGAAGGGAACATACAGAATATGTTGAAATCTGGGAGTGGAGCCATAGCACAGCTGGTTATGGTGGTTGCTTTGCATGAAGCTGACCAGGGTTTGAGCCCTGGCACCCTAGATGGTCCCCTGAAAGTCCTAGAAGTGACCCCTGAGTATAGAAACAGGAGTCAGCCCAGACTACTGCCAGATGTACCCCCAAAAATTTGCTTTAGCGGAGCACTTGAGTCCCCTAACAGGAGAAGCTGTGTAGTGCTCTGGGGTCCATGCAGAAGGGCACAGAGGAGCACTATGGAAAAAAATATAGTACGACATAATCAGGAAAGGTGGCACCTCAAGCTGAGATTTGGGGGCTGTGCAGAATCAGAGCTCCATGTGGTCCCACAGCTCCAGAGCACTGTCCCCCAAACAACTCTGAGAACAGACAAGAGGCATCGGGCTCTCACTCTGGTGAACCAGTCTGCAGAGCAATGGGGAGAAGCCCTGTAGACACAGCAGACAGGTCCAGCTCACCCAACAGAGCAGCACATCAACCTGGGAGAGACAGTGAGGGGTGAAAGGGAGGAGCAGAAACACACTCCTGCATAGATGACTGTCTCTCAGAGTCAGTGTTCTGTACCCCTGTATGAACTGACCATCTCTCAGAGTCAGTGTCCTACATCCCTATATGGTCCTGCTGCCCTTCCCTGCAGGCTCTGCCTGCCTCCTTTCCCTGTAGGTTGTCATGAGCTGGTGGTTTGAGCAGATTTGTATGAAATAGTCATACCCAATTTCACTTTACTTCATTGGGGGGGATGGCCACCTGGTAATTTTCAACCAATCAGGCCTGCAAGTCACTGCAAGGGCATGATGATGTGAACCTCAGTGCCCTTTGGAGTTCTTAGGGTGGCCCCAGATTTGCTCAGAGATGTCTGAGGCCATGGGCAGTGGTGGTCAGGGAATTTAGGGGTGACCAAAATGGAACCAGGGATGCTGCGTGCAAGACTAAACTAACCTCTGTGACTAAACTAACCGTGCCTTGATCCAAAATTCAATTTCTTTCTTTCTTTCTTTCTTTCTTTCTTTCTTTCTTTCTTTCTTTCTTTCTTTCTTTCTTTCTTTCTTTCTTTCTTTCTTTCTTTCTTTTTCTTTCTTTCTTTCTTTCTTTCTTTTCTTTCTTTCTTTCCTTTCTTTTTTCTTTTTTTCTTTCTGTCTGTCTTTCTTTCTCTCTTTCTTTGTTTCTTTCTTTCTCTTTCTCTGTTCCTCTTTCTTTCTCTTTCTCTGTTCCTCTTTCTTTCTTCCCTTTCTTCATTCATTTTTGGTTATGAAGTACAGCCCCAGTGATGCTCAGGAATCCCTGGCTCTGTGCTCAAGAATCATTCCTAGCTGGTCTCAGGGAACCCTATGGGATGCCGGGGATTGAACCCAATTTGGCTATCTATAATAAATGCCCTCCCAGTTGTACTACAAAGTCCCCACAGAACTGCTCCCCAATATGAAGACTGAACTGGTCTGGGAGATTTCTGGGCCTGGAGCATGCTCAGGTGAGGGTATGAAGGTCTCCATGACAGGTCTCTTTCCTGACAGGGGAAACTACGCCATCCCAGGATGCATGTGTCCAGATCTCAACAGAAGGACAGTGCGTGGTTCTCTGCCTTCCTCCTCGGGGCTCTGCTGGGTAGCTGGGTCAACCAGGAACAAGGCCAGTGGGGGCCCCTAGATCTGGGCCCACTAAGGGCTTCCATGGGGCTTGATGGGCAAGCGCACATGCCAAGTCAGCCATCCCAACCCTTCACCAAAGCAGAGAGCAGCCAATTGCATTTACCTCATCACCCAAAAAAATAATTAATTTTAGACTGTGGTTGGTGTCTTCTGTAATGAGAACATTGTCTTAGAGGTTTGGTGTCATAGTTTCATTTAAAAAGTCTCTAAAATTTGACCTCCCCGGGCTAGGTGGTTTTCTCTGCCTTTATATAACCATAAAGTTCTTTTTTGTTGTTTTGGTTTTTTTTCGGGGGGGGGGGTTGGCACCAAGTGATACTCAGGGGTTACTCCTGGCTATGCGCTCAGAAGTCACTCTTGGCTTGGGGGGACCATATGGGACGCCGGGGATCAAACCGAGGTCCGTCCTAGGCTAGCGCTGGCAAGACAGACACTTTACCTCTAGCGCCACCATGCTGGCCCCAATATAACCATGAACTCCTGCATGTCCACGATCAGCTCATTCGCCAGGCTGCCCTGGTCTCTCAGTGCTCTGGACATCCACCAAGCACAGGCCTACCCTCCTGTGTAGATTTAGGCACAGTAGATCCTGTACTTTTCCATCTCCTTCTCCTCTCCCTCCACCAGGCTCTGAAACAGCTGCTGGTTAAGGTACCCACCCAGCCCCAAACCCATGGTTCCCCGAGGCCCACTGGGTATAAACCCTGAGCACACACAGCCCTGGAGTCGCACCAGCTGTGGCCTCCAAAATCAAGAAATAAGCAGAAAATAAGAATGCCTTCTAGCACAGTGAGTTGGGGGCTTCCCTTGCATGTGGGCAACCTGGGTTGAATCCCTGGCATCTCATAGAGTCCCTAAGCTCACCAGGAGTGATTCCTGAGTGCAGAGTCAGATAAACTGCTGAGCGTAGCCGTGTGTGGCTCCCAAACCAAAAAATAAAAACAGAAGTATAATAAATACATAAGAGTGGCTACTGATCTCTCTGTAGGCTATGAGCCGCTAGCTCACGAGTGCCCAGCGTAAGCGAGCCTGTGTCTTACAGGCATTTGGGATTGCCGAGTGGAGGCATTGGCCATGCTGTGCTTTTTTTTGGGTGCCGGTGTTCACACGCTGTTATGCAGGAAACCAGCCTGGGGCACTTGCAGATACAGGCAGAACCCTAAAACGCTCCCTCAAACCAGCACACTTGAGGCTGCACCTGAGCGAAAGAGACCCCCACAGCGAGGCCCACACGTAATGTCTGAGTGAATGAATAGCTCATCCCCACGCTCTGTCATTATCACCCCTGTGTTTCAATCCAATCTTTACACTGTGGGAAAAGAAAAGATTCCTGTTAGCGTCATCAAGTCATTCCGGTAAAATCCTAAATAAAATGAGATTTTTATTAAAGATATCTATCTTATACAACAAGAATAAAATCAATCTGCTGCCCTGGTCCAGCACCCTGCAACAGTAATGTTTAAATATATGGGGTCTCCGTGAGAGGGACCTCCACAGTGAGGGGGCTGTCCGAGCTTCATCAACAGCCCCCCTAGACCTCCTCAGCCTCCGGGCCCTCCCAGGCCACTGACTCCGAGGCTGGACACAGAGGAGAGCATTTTTATTGTTAATCAATGCCAATCAATTCGGAGCCTTGATGTTAAAATGGGGATCAATACTGCTGGGCTGCAGATGAGATCTGATTTCAATTGGTGAGCGGACCTGCACAAGTTTTTAATCATCAGGTAAATCCAGACCCGGAACATAAGTCAGATGAATTAATATCGGCTGAGCAGGGCCTCTCTCGCACTGACCCAGCACAGGAAATTTCTGTCGTATTTCATTATCACTCTTAAGGTCGCCGAAGGCAGTGTCCGCCCGCTTGGTGGGAGCGGCCGTTCCTCGAACACTGCTCCACGCACCCTCCCCTCCACGCCAGCCACGGGTCCACCGAGTCTAGTTATACGTATGCCCCATGAATCTCATTTTATGCGATTAAGATCCATAAAAATTCAATAGCTTTTCTTCTGCAATTCACATTTTACCTGGTGAAATATCATAAGAATTTCATTATCTTTGCAGCTGTTGCCTGGGATCAAGCAAAGGTTATTATCCTCTTCGAAAACACTATAGAATATGTACGAAAATGTCAGGAGAACTGGGCATTTAGAGCTTGATTTTCTCAAAGAAAAACACTGTCTGAAGTTTAGAATAAACTCTACTTGACATTTATGTGCCATGATGCATTTCTTGGTAAACTGATTTTGCAAGGAAATTCTTTGATTTCAACTTCGGGTCTCGATTGTAAAAGGAAAAAAAAAAGAGGATGGGAAAATGTGGGGGGGGGGAGTGCAGAATGGGAGACAACCTGGAGAATGGGGGTATTCATGAAGGGGGCAAAAGAAGAAAATAGGGCAGACTCAGAGACCCTCCACGGCACAGAGTCCCCTCTCTCTGGTCATCTCGAGGGAGGAGATGAGAACTCGGGGGCCCTGGAAGAACCCTCTGGGTCCCGCAGCCCCTTGAAAGCAGCTGAAGAAAAACAGCCGATGCAGAGAAAGTGATTGATCTGGAAGCTCCGTAAATCACACGGGTTCGCCCCGTCCTCTGGCCCGCACTGCCGGGGTTCCAACCACGATGATAAATTAGCATTAGATGGAACCTAATGAGTTTACTAAACATTTGGGATTTGTGCTAATAAACTGGCTGGCTGTGAACTAGCAGAAGCGAGGAGCAATCCCAGGGTTCCCTCTTATCTCGGAACATGACAGTTGAACCACGCTTCCAATCTGCGATCAATTCATCATCCGACACCATTGTACATTCTTCACCCACAGATAATTACTGCTTCCGTGGATCAGAACACTCATATTTCCTCGGAATTGCAGGCCTGATAGCCCCGATGCCACCTCTTCCTCCCAGCCTCTCTCTCCAGCTCCATTTATGATCATTATTTTCGCCTAAACAAGCCTTTTTCCTTCTTCGTTTGATAACGAAGGCCACGATGATGATGAGCGGGAAGAGCTGGGTATTGTTTCCTCTGTGGAGCACTTGTGCATTTACTAGGAGCCACTGACAAATATTTTATTCAGGGCATTAGGAAAAGTTTCCACTCGTTAAAAGCTATTGCTACCATTTCCTCCAAGGGAAAAAGAGGAAGGGAAAAAAAAAAAACTCCCGTTCCCGGCTCAGATTTGTTAAAAAGCAGAAAAAGGAGCCGGAGTAGTAGCAGGAGTGACGCACCCAAGAATAAATCAGAGCTTGATTAAAAGGGGCCCAGACAGCCACACCACGTGGGCCTGGCCGCCCTGGCCAACTGGTCAACTCTGTTTGACCCCCAGCACACGCTGCCAATTACCATAACACACAACTTCGAAACAATGCAAATTAGTTATTGCTCACAGTCTAATAAATGGGAGCAAATGTGTTTGAGGCTGGACTGGGCTTCTGGATGCCATAATTGCTGGGAATAATTATAATGGGGGTCTTAGTGATCCCACGCTGCTGTGGCTTGTCATGACAAATGCCCTAGTATACCATGCAAGCTCCTGACCACCAGTCTTGGGGGTGACTCTGCACATTCGAGGGCAAAATGCACCCCAGAGTCACCGAGCCAAGGCAGGGAGATGGGTATGCACCCTCACACTTAACCTGGGCCGGCTGCTGTGTCAGGCTTTGGGGCATGCTGGACTCCACTGAGCAAGAAGCCCCCACAATAGCTTAGCAGAGGGAGACAAGAAACAGTGTTTTAGGGGGCCGGGGCCACACCAGTATCTTTTTTGAGGCACATGCAAGTACCTTCTGGATGAGAGCACCTCATTTATTAACTTGCATAACTCATTTATTTGTTCAAAGTAACGATCTTCGGAGAAAGGGCTGTTATATTTAGAAACCGCTTGTCAAATTTAATAAATGATAGTTGTTGCGATTTCCCCTCCCCACCAAAAGCACTTTCACAGATTCCTTCCCTAGGCACCCCCTCCTCCCCAGCCCAGGACCCCTGGGTGGGCTGGCCAGTAACTAATGGGCACAGAGCGAGGCAGGACGGGTCGCGCCCCAGGCTGGTGGGATGAGCCGCCTGGCCAATCCAGGCCTCGCTGCCGCGGTGACCCCATCTCACTGGTGTCAAAGGACTAGCCGCTTCATTGAGAAAGTGGAAGCGGACAACGGGGCTTTCCCTGGCAGCCCAAGCTCCCGAGGCTTGGGAGGCTGTGGCTACTGCATGCCCGCACACTGATCTGATTTACAAACCTCTCCTAATGGGAAACAAATGCTGGGGTGTGAATTCAGACTCAGCCGTAAAAGCTCCACACAGCCCGGCCCTGGATTAAATACCACATATAATCTCAGCGGGTCAGCGTGGGTCTGACTGTCAGCAGTGGCGAGCACCGAACTAACATTGTGTTTGGCAATTAGGGGAATTTGTAGTTTAATTTATTAAACCCAAAAAACCTGCGACTGCGTGGAATGCTGACTGCGTCCTGTTTGCTCACCAGCACTGCGAGGGGGTCGTTCCCCGGCCCCCAATAGTGAAGCCTCCCTCCAGCTCATGTGAAAACACCCCCAGGCGTGGCTTAGAGGAAGAGACACTGGTCACGAGTGAAACTGAGCCAGGCTACTTAAATATATTCTTGGCAAAAAAAAAAAAAAAGGCTATGTTTTGGGAGAGAGAGACACACACACAGAGACAGAGACAGAGAGACAGAAAGAGACAGAGACAGAGAGAGAGAGAAAGCACAGCAAGCATACAGCCGACCATGAGTCCACACCGCATCCCATGTGGTTCCCTACTAGGTCTGAACACAGAGCCAGGAATGGACCCCTGAGTGCTGCCGAGTATGGCCCTAAACAAAACACATGCCAGAAAAAAAAAAAGGTAAATGGTTTACAGAGTTTCATTTCTTTACCATGAAGAAGACAACTTTAGAAGGGAATTGAGGAGCTCAGGAAGTAGTTCGAGGGGCAGTGCAGAGCCAGGCCCCCAAAGGTCATCCTAGTCACGTGTGGCCCCAACACCCCCAAGAGGGCCCTGCTGGCCCCAGCACTACTAGAAGTGACCTGTTTCAAACCATCAGGTAAAGAAGGGCTGGCAACTTCGAAATGGCAGGAGAGACCCCAGGAACCCTGGAGAACCTCCAAACATCCAAACAGCCCAGCACAGGGCTAGAGTAATGGCCAGCACAGCTCGCTCAGAGTTTGGGGGACCTGGGGACAGAAAAGGAGGAGGGGCAAACGGCCTGCACATGGCCTGAAAGCCCCAAAAAGGAAAAACAAAACAAGCTCCTAACAGATCAGGAACAAACATGCTGTCTACAGGGAAAGGAAAATGTTGAGGGGACAGAGAGTCTATGCGGAAAGCACAGAGATGAGGGTCTGTGCCCCCATCTCTGAGGCGAGGGCCTGTATCTAAGTGTCCTTGCAGTCAGGACGAAGACAGGAACAGAGACAGGATACACTCACGGCAGCACCAGGACACAGGACCTGGCGTTCGTCGAAATCTTCCACCTAAGGGTGCCCAGACCCCCAATCTAGCATCTAACAGCCTCAGCGAATCACGTTCCTGAGTGATCCCCCCAACACAGGTGCTTCCCATTCTTTCTACAGATCTAATTTCAGGCAGTTCAGTTCTCAAGAACCCAAATGTGGAGGGAAAGGAGGTACCTCACGAGCAGCCTCAGCCACTTGTTCCCCGCCCTGCAGTTTGCCCTGCTCCCCTCCCACCCATGGGCACACCATGGCCATGACTTGGGATGGGCAGGGACATGGCAGGGTTCATGGATAGCCTACAAGGCCATTCGGCCCATGCCAAGAGGCTTAGGAAACTTGGGGACCTCCAGGGTGCCAAGTCCTTCCTTCACTGAACCCTCCAGAATCCAAGTGGGCCTTGCTAGCTAGCCTACACCATCCAAGGGCGCCCCTACTGCCCAGCCCATGCCCAGGCCTCCCAGAGTCACTGCCCACACACCTTAGAGAATCTCCCAGGCCCTGAGCAGCCAGATATCCCTGTTGGTGGCCAGTCGGGCCAAGCGCCACCTCCAGATGTGACTTTGAGCAGCATCGAGAAAGGCCCAGCACAGTGGCTTTGCCAAAGCTTCTATTTTGTGAAAATTTAGAAGCCAGTCAAGGGGCTGGGTGTCCCTTTGGCATCTGGAAGGAGAGGAAGGGAGGTTGGGGAGGGGAGGGGAGGGAAGCTACCCTCCCACCTCTGCCATCTCCCCACTTTGGCCCCTTAGAAATCCTCCCCACCCAGGGAGAATGTGCCCAGGGCTGTTCCACAGGCCCAAGGCCAGCCCCATGGCTGGAAGGCTCCTGCCCCCAACTGCTTTGTGCAGGGGTTAGGGGGAGGGGAGCTGCCGCCAGTCTGGGCCGCCCAGCCCAGATGTGAGCTGCCTCCTTGGTGCAGAGACGCTCTGGAGCCCTCTCCTTCCGCTTGCAGAGTCCTGCAGCCACACAAGCACATGGGAAAGTCATTTCCTCCCAGGCCGCTCACTGTGCTGCTGGTGTGTGTGTGTGTGTGTGTGTGTGTGTGGTGTGGTATGTGTGTGTGTGTTTGTGTGGTGTGGTGTGTGTGTGTGTGTGTGTGTGTGTGTGTGTGTGTGTGTGTGTGTGTGTGTGTCCACCGCCCAGCCAGCAGCAAGATCCCCCTGTCTGGTTCTGGAAGGGAAGAGAGTGTGTGTGTGTGTGTGTGTGTGTGTGTGTGTGTGTGTGTGTGTGTGTGTGGTGTGGTATGTGTGTGTGTGTTTGTGTGGTGTGGTGTGGTGTGTGTGTGTGTGTGTGTGTGTGTGTGTGTGTGTGTGTGTGTGTGTGTGTGTGTCCACCGCCCAGCCAGCAGCAAGATCCCCCTGTCTGGTTCTGGAAGGGAAGAGTGTGTGTGTGTGTGTGTGTGTGTGTGTGTGTGTGTGTGTGTGTGTGTGTGTGTGTGTGTGTGTCCACAACCCAGCCAGCAGCAAGATCCCCCTGTCTGGTTCTGGAAGGGAACCGGGGGAAAAAGGGTTGGGGGGGGGCTCCAAAAACAATCCAGAACAACTTTGCCCCCTCCCTCTCCACCCAGTGCTTGCAAACCTATCACATTCATTACACTGGCAGATAAGTCTGGCTGTTTTCCGGATTAATCGTTTAGAAAACAGCCATTTTTCCTCCAGCTTCTGCAGTGTAGTGAACTCCAGGGATGCCCAAGTCCAAGCAGCTTAGGAAACACCACCCCGGAGCACAGCGCACAGAGAACCCCCCCACCCACCCCACCCACTCCCGCTCACTTTCCTGGATGACAGCCTTGTTTTTATTTGAAAAAAAAAAAAAAAGGATCATTTCTGCGTCCTGTCTCCTTCTCGAGAGCCTTGACCGCAAACATTTTGGGGAAATTTGCTGGGAAGAAAAACAAACGAGGAGCTGTGTGCTGGTGCAGAGTGGGGGTGGGGGGACTGGTTTCCATCTTCCAAGGCTGAGAAGTAACACAAGACCAGCCAAGTGCAGGTTAAGCTCCGGGGTCTCCCTGCCTGCACCCCTCATTGTCAATCACTTCCTGCTGCTTCCACTGGCTCCATCATTAGAGCCGGGAACGTTCCTCTCTGCAAGTTTGAATTCTGTTCAATTATTCACCATCTTCGAAAAGTCCCCGAAAATCACCCCCTCGGCGCAAGCTGCTGCTCTGCAATCCGGGTCCCCGGCCTCCTGGTTCATCCCCTAAAATGCTTGTCCAGGGCCAGCTCACCCGCTTTCTCCAGCATCACTTGAGGGCCTCTGGCCAGCCCCAATTATCTTCTGGTGCACAGAGAATAATTATTTGCTTCCTGTAAGCATGCGTAACAGGACCCCGAGTTTGGACGGCTTTCCATAAGGTAATCCAATTCATCCCGGCCCTCCTAACGCAATTACAGGCCCTGGCAATATCTTTGCTTTTCACCTGATAAGGCAGCCGCAGAGGCGGGGATGGTCGGCATCAACAGACGCCCTGGAGATGGTTTCTGACAGGCCGCCTCCGCCCTCCCGCCACCCCTGCCTCTCAGCCCCACCAGACCAAGCAGCAGCAGGGGCAGCAGGAGCTGCAGGCCTGGGCAAGGCCATGCAGAGAGCTCACCTGGCACCAACCAGAACCCAAAGGAGTCAATCCAGCAGTGCGGGTGTGCCACCCCAAAAAGTACCTGGCCTGACCATGGAGACCTGAACCCCACTGTGCCCCAGTTACTCTGTGCATGGCCTTAGCACTTGAGGACAATCTGTCTGGCCCAAGGACTGTGGATTGCGGGAGACATTGTGAGAACCAGTCCTGGGGTCCCCCAGATCCCAGCTGAAGAGGAAGCGTGTTCCTAGCCCCAGAAATAAGCAGAAGTGGAAGGATGGGTGAGCTCGGATGGGTCCCACCTTTCTGCTCTGTCTGTGCCAGGGAGGGAACCAACCAGCTCCACCTGAGCCCGAGAAAGCCAACTGGGACTTCAACCAGGCTAAAAGGGCACCTCTGCCCCCATGGTGGGCTGTGCCCACGCCAAGGCTTTCGCCAGCCTCGCCCCGCACATGCAGACCTCTCTCAGGCCTGACAGGCTCAGACACACACGCCAGCAGCAGGCGCTGACGGGGGTCCCGGGCACAGCACCGATAATTACATTCACATCTTTAAGGCAAGCGAGAAGGAAAAATTAACACCACACTCCAGTGTTTTCATTGCGTTATGCAGATGAAATGACAAGTTGTCGGTTAAGAAGTTAATAAACAGTCTCCCTTTGCAGGTTATCCAAATGCTACTGAAGAGAAAAACCTTGGATCCCTAAATGATGTGTAATTAAAATTATTTTTAAAATCCTCCTTGACAGGCCAGGGCTTAGCCAAAATGTAAATGACATTAAAGAAGACAATGAATTTAATTTTATTTAATGTCCCTTTTTGCAGATCCTCATTTACATAGCGTTTTTAACAAAAGCGCTGACCTTATAAATGCTGGCATTTGTACAGCTCCCTCCGAGCCTGGCTTTAATCACGGGCATGCAAAGCCGCGAGGGAGGGGGCCGCACGCCCCACTCAAAGCTGGAGCAGGAATGAAAACATTGGGACTGGTCAAATGTTTATCCTCCCCGCTTCGGAAAACAGCCTGACAGGAAGATGTAAGGAGCTAGGGACTAACCCGGTGCTGTTTGTAAGGCTTGGTAATAATCATACATAATCGTTTGGAAATATAGCTAATAAAAAATATAATGAGCGTGCAGCAAAATCGGCATTAGGCCCAAATTACATGATATTAATACTTGAACAGGTGCAGAAAGGGCTTTAAATGAGGTAAATGAATAAAATGTCCCAGAGCACGACTGTGTGCGCTGACAAAAAGTCAATGCTATGAATAATTCAGTGGGCAGGGCTGCCAGCAAAGGTCACTCTCTTTGACCTTTGTGACAGGAAGTGAAAGGAAACACTGTAGAAAGAAAGAGAGAGCAAGAGCAAGAGAGAGAGAGAGAGAGAGAGGAGAGAGAGAGAGAGCAAGCACCCCTCCAATGCCTCTTCAACTCCATTCTGTACACACTTAAGGGTGTGAACTTAAAACACCACAACGAGCCAAGGTGGTGGTCAGCACATCTGCCCAGGACCACAGGCAGACAATGAAAGGTTAAGTAAACAATATTTTTCTACAATCCAATGTCAATTATGTAGAAAAATCTGAGGTCAGCAGAAAAGTATTTTCTGAGCCCACAGGGTTGAAATTTGGTAACAGCTGTTAAATATGACAAAATATCCCCAACACACACACACACACACACACACACACACACACACACACACACACACACACACACACACACAAACTAAAGCTATTCCAAACTCAGTATGAAAGAAAATGGGATAAACAGATGTCTGGCTTCCAGACAGCGAAGGAGGACGGACCCGGAATGATAAGTCCCCCAAACTCTATAGAACAACGCCAGATTTGGGGGGGGGGCAGTGCCTGCCTCCAAGGTGCCAGCAAGCAGGGCATCTGATGCCATCTGGAACCACCCTGCCAGGCACACCCCCTGCATGCATAGAACACACACACACACAACACGGGCCCATGAGGACGGGCCCTTCCACACACACTGCTGTCTCCACCACCACCAGCCATCCAGTCGGCCACAGCTGGCCCCTTACTCCTGCCCCCCACCCTTGGGGGCTGTACAAGGAAGAAGAAGCAGGGGCAGCTGTCCTGGGCACTTGCAGAGGTTCCCCAGAAACACACCGGGATGGCACGGGAGGTGGAGGAGAGCCAAAGTGTGGTTTGGGGTTTAGCAGCTCCACCAACATCCTGTAATCACTTACAGCCCTTGGAATGCAGGGGTGAAACGGGAGAGATTTATCTGCTCCGAGCCAGCCCTGTGGACAATGGGTGTTCCTAATAAAGACCATCTGCTTTTGTGTTTTCCCAGAAAACATTATTCCACGAGGAAAATGATCCTCCCGTATTTTGCTGCAGCACCATACGGAATTGTGGGTTCCCATGCATGAGTGCTGAGGGTGCGCCCACTACCACACATGTGGGCTCTGTCTCTGCAGGTACTATGTCTCCTGTCGACCCAGGTGAGGGACCCCTGCACTGTACTGAAGATCCTCCCTCACCCCAAAGTCCTACCAGGCTTTTAAGCACCCTGGGTCAAAGCCTAATGGGTAAAACTATAAAAACAAAACCCCAAAAAAGCAATTCCTCTTGTTTGATGAGGACTGAACAGTACATGACACTGACTCCTTCCCCTGAGCGGAAGTGGGTTTTGTGGGCAAAACACACCCTCACTTTCTCCCTTGAAAGTTTCTGAAAGCAAACTGAGCTGAACGGTGTAATTAATTGATTTAGGGTGTCAGGTGTGTGGCCTGAATCCTGGACCCGAGCCGGACATACCCTGGGCTGGGCCCCTACATGGGCCAACAGCAGCCTAACTTGCTGGCACCGGGCTCCGTGCGGGTAAAGAAAACGCGGCCCATTGATCTCAATTCAGGTTGGAATTATTGGTTTATATCCTCAGGACAAATATGCTTTATCTGGTCAGAACCTGCTAAATGTATCCAAAGGCCACGAGGAGCCTGCAAAGCACGTTGTCTATAATTCTTTTTTAAGCCAACTAACCAAGCAATGATATTGCTGATAGGACTCATGCGCAGGGTTGCAGACCTGATGGGAGATGTTATTCTGTACTACTAGAAGAAACCCAGGCCAGAAACGCAATATAAGTGACTAATTTTAAGAGGTCACACACACACACACATACACACACACACACACACACACGCATGCACACGCACACACCCCAAAATGATCTTCGCAATGGATGGAGACATGCCTGAGTTTAACAGGACAGCATCAGTCTGCAACTGCTCTTCCTTCGAGGGCAGCTTCTCGCTCTGATTAATACAACTTGCCTGCTGAACACTAAATTTTTCATTTTTTCCCCCTCGAAACACGCCTTGCGCTGGAGATGGTGCCAACACTGCGATCATTTCCCAAGGATGTGTGTGCATCAAGCAACAAAACGCGAGCGGTATTTTGTCATCATAAGTGACAGCTCTCTTAAGAATGCTCCTAACGTACCCTCTATTTGTCACTGTGTAAAAGTCGACTTACCTAACATGGGAGGTGATTAGAATGCCTATAAAATTGTCATATCTTTGAATTTCGAAGTCGAGCAGATTTTTCATCAATAATTAAGACTTCCAAAGCATTGGAGCTGGCTGTAAATGGAGCTGCAATCCTCTTTATTCAAATAAACTTGGTAAACCCATTAGCCGAATGTTTTTACATCTCCCCCCACCCCTCATGCTTCTGGAATAGCAAATCACACAAACACACACACACACACACACACACATACACATACAACCTAGGTATCAGTAATCTAAGCACATATATTAATTATCCAAATAGAAGAAAGCATTCACTCAGATCCAAACTGAGAAATGGCTTTCTACAGAGCTGGCAAGAGACATTTTATTTTTCCATCCTGCAATTAAAAACTGAGTCTTAAAAGTTACTCAGCACTCACAGGCCACTAAGTGATCGACTGTCATGCAAACCTGGTGAAGTCTGAAGAAAAAAACAGAATATCTGAAATATCGGTTGACTGAAACAAGAAGGTGACAATTATCGTGACATGCTTTAAAAATCATTAAAGTCCTCATGCTCTAAAAACAAGCCATATCTTTCTTTTTTTCAATTCAGAAATCTTCCAAATTGAAGAAGATGACTGTCAATACAAAACCTTTCCCCAGCCTGGATTGAGGGCACCAGCCGGGGTCTTTTCAAGCAATGTCCACTCAGAGAAGATTTCAGAACTGCTGCCCAGATACTTTTAGCCAATGAAAACAAATAAAAGAAATGAACTGAATTCAGTTCCAAGACAACAATGCGAGGCCTCTGATTTTCCACAGCCACAAAACACCCAGCTCGCATATGCTCACATTGATGGGGGAGTTGGCATTGGAGAAAGTGTTGAACTTGTTCACACTCGCCTGAGTGAGGACCACAGCTGGCCAAGCCGATTTGACTACTAATCAGGGAGCTGTCCCTTCTGTCAGAGCCCCAACATTCTCCACTAAGCAAACAGCTCTTGCAACTAGTTCAACAGGAGCATGGCTCTCACTGGTGGCACATACCTCTCCAGGCTTAACTCGGAGAGTTCTCGGGGTTAATTTTTCAGACACTGGACAGCAAAGTTCCTGATCCAAAGATAACTTGGTCCTGAAAGCTGCTGAAATCCAACCCCCCTTTTAAAAAGCAATCTAACGTTCTGTTTCACCAAACTGGCCTCCTGGCACTTACTTGACTTGGGTACCAGTTTCAAAATCTGCCCCCCCCCCATACACACCCTGGGCCTTTTACTGCTCTAGCCCAGTCGTGGGCAGAAAGCAAGGCTCCCTCCAGGTCGCTGAGATCCAGCGGGTGTGGGCAAGGAGGTTGCTGTGTTTCGCCACTAACGCCAAGCGCACATTAGCGCTCTTAGGTCTTACTGATGAGCATCTTAAAAGGATGCAGTGTTGCCCAAGGAAGATGATAGATCGCAAGATGAAGGGCAGCAAAGGTAAAGAATGCATAGAGCTAATCGAGTTATGGAAATTAATGTTGGAAGATGGAAGCAGCGTGTGTAATTAGTTTCAATTATCACAACTTTGGTTTGTTAGTTACATATTTGCTACTTGACATAAAACGACAGGCACAATTGGGGAAAAATTAGGAGACATTTCGCGACTAATTGAGAGCAGATTAAATTCATTCTAACACTGGGCAACCATCACAACCAAACGCGGCACCGCCCAAGCTTCCTCCTTGCCTCTCGAATAAGAAGAATGCAAAAATGCAATACTTGTTAACAAATTAGCAAAGGACATTCGATGACATCTCCCTGGGTCTGAAGCCAGCAACTCTCTGGGCATAAAGTGCCCCTCAGAGTGAGAGCGGTGGCAGCTGAAACCGCTTCCCTTGACAACTCGCAAGCAATTACTGAATCCCCACAGAGCCAGCCTCCAGCGTCCCAGTCAGCCCACCTGTGCACGAGTCGCGCTGGACAACACTGGCGGCGGCGGCGGAGGCGGCGCACGCGCCCAGCGCCACTCCAGGCCCGGAAAGGGGGAGCAGCGCCCAGGAGAGAGGGGCGGCGCTGTGGCCCTTACCTGTCGATGATCACCGGGTCCGACGGCGTCTCGTTGCGGTTGCCACAACTTTTCTTGTCACAGCACCGACTGTGGGAGGAGGGGATTGTAAACACGACTTGTAAACAGGCGCTTCCTTCTCACCCCAACCTTGGATTTTTTCTTTCTTTTCTTTTTTTTTTTCTCTTTTGCAAGTCTGACAGTAAAGTGGTGGCATCCAGAAAACCATTCCCTCTAGCAGGAGCGAGTGGTGGGCTGAGCAAATTGAAAGCCTGTGTGAGCTCACGAGCTCCAGGGCTCAACCCAGGGCGCCACTTTCTGACCTAAAGGAGCCAAATGGAACCTGCCAGTTAGGACCTGGGAGGCCCCAGCCAGGATATGAATTGTGATGCTAAAATATGGAAATCCTGTTGTGGGTGTTTGTCTTTGCAGTGAACTGAGGAGAAGGGGAGGCAGGAGGCTTGGGAATAAGTTTTCACAGCTTCGCCTTTTGTTTACCTCTAATCGTCAAGCTGTTGTTTCTGGAAAAGATGCAAGACGCCACTTTCCACCAATATTTCTTCCGGGCACTTATTAATTATAACCACAAAAGCATGCACCCATCTATCAGAAACTTGTATTGTTCCTCCTTTAAGCCTACCTTAACTCCGTGATTGAAACTTTAATTAAAGCAGAAATGAAACAAAAATGTTATGCTTCTTGCATTTTAAAAAAGCATACTTGTATAATGGTTACATGTCTAAATTAGCTAAATTAACACCATATGGTAGGCAAAGTATATAAACCCTTTTAAAGCTGACAGCTAAAGTGATTAAAGAAAGTCTCCAGTCTTCCCACTTAGAGCTTAAATCACATCTGTGCGCTTTCTATGTTAATTGCAGTACATGCAGAAGTGGATAATAAAGAAATTCCACTTTATTGGTTGTAATTTATATTTATTACCTGATATGAGAAAAAGTCAGCTTTTGTATATTAGTGCTGTAACAATACGTCTGCTCAGAAATGGCAGGGAGGCAGCGGGCTCCGTAGCTGGGTGGAGGATGCCCCTCACAGTCGGCCGGGCGCTACTGTAAGGAGACTCTCGCACAGGCCAACTTCCCTCCCTTCAACTATATTTCAGTGGCCGCACATGCAAAGTCAATGATGCATTTTTATTTGCCATGTAGGGGTGAGACTCTTGTGGTAGTTGGAAGAGGGAGGAAAAAAAAGAAAAAAAGAAAAAAAAAACAGGTGGGAAATTGCTCTTCTGACAGAGAGCTCAGGGCATCAGCAGGCTGGCTAGCAGCAGCCCCGGGAAGACGCGGCTGCTCTGGAAAGAGGTTAACGGCACGACCACAATCCAATTCTCACGTCCCCGAGCTGGGTAATAAGTACAAAAGAGTTTCCTCTCCATCAATAACAGACGATCGTGTGTCTGGAGGTGCGGGCGCGCGGGAAGGAAGCAGTAAAAAAGGATGCCCATGGCCTCCGGTTCTCCCGGCTCCGGGGACACCCCGCCTAGCCCGGCTGGCCTGGCCCGGCCCCGGGCCGTATCCATTTCTCTCTACACTGCGCGGGCGGCGCGGCCAGTTTATTAGTCCCGAGCAGCCGGCGGCACTCGAGGGCGATGCGGCTGAGGGTTGCGAGGCCCGGGCGCGTTTCCATCGACGCCCTGACCCCTCCCGCGCCCCAGCCGCCCCTGCCCACCACCACCACCCCCGCTCACCTGCACATGATTTCGTGGGTCAACAGCACGCGGCACATCTCGGGGTTCTTGTCCTGGCCCTCGTACACGATGGCCTGGCGGAGTACAAGCAGAAGCGCGAGGGGATTACTGGGCGCTGCGGGGCGGGCGCGCGGGCGGCAGGTGCACCGGGAGGGGCGCAGAGGCCAGGCACCGTCGCGGGAGTCGCCGCCAGCCCGGCCTGCGCGGGGGACCCTCGCCCTCGGGCCATTGTCCACTCCCAACGGTTCGGACGCCCCCGAGAGCTACTCGGATGCGGGGCCTGGGAGCCAGAGACCTAGGTGCTCTCTGCCCGGCCCTGCGCGCTCCCCCCCGGGTCGCCCGGCCCAGAGCCCGCCTCAAGAACCGAACGCCCCGCAGCCGCACTTGGCCGTGCCCGATCGCAGCCACGGCGGGCGCCTGGCAGGAGGGCTTGGGGGGTCCCGGGACGCCCCGGGCCGTGCGGCCACGTGCTGGCCGCGGGAGGATATTTGGAAAGAAAGCGCTAATGGCCAATCTGGTGTTTATTTTGAAACTGCTAACAATGATTTTTCTCGGGTAAAAAGGCAGCGTCTGCGCGCACGCTCGGCTGGGCTTTGAGCGGAGGTTCCGCCAGATGGTGCGAAGCCCGCGGTGCGCTCGGCCCGGCTCGGCCGCCGAACCCGCGCGGCGACCCGGGGCCGCCCCAACACCCGCCTGGCAGGAAAAGAAGAAAAGGAAAAGGGGAAAGGACGCCGGGGGCGGGGCGGGGAGAGCGCCTGCGGCTCCCGGCACAGCAGCCCGGCCAGGGGGAGGGGAGGGGAGGCCGTGCCGCCGCGCCCGCCTCCCTGAAAATCATCTGGAAACGACTTCCACCCTCCCGGACGCTTCGGACTCGGACCTCGGCTCGCCGAGCCGGCGGACAAAGCCCCGCGCCGGAGACAACCCGCGGCCGCCCTCTGGGAAGAGCCGGGGCGCCCAGCGGCCTGGAGACCTCCGCGGAGACGGTGACCCCGCAGGCCAAGGCCATTGGGGACTGCGGGCACTCCGACGCACCGGAGCCGCGTCCCCAGGAGGGGTTCCGTCGTTATATTTGATTTATTTATTTTTTATTTTGTAGCCCAAACAGAAATCCATAAACTGCCGGTTCAGCGCCATTGACTCTGTGATCAGTGGCTGGGCGCTGTCCTTCCCTCCCCGCCCCCAGGCCGCGCGCAGATTAAGCGCCTTTCTTCCCCCCCTTCCTTCCCGCGCCATCTCCGCCGCGGAGGTGCAGCGGAGCGGGGAGAGAGAGAGAGAGAGAGAGGAGAAGCCTGGGGCGGCCGCCTGAGGCCAGTGAAAACTTCCCCGGGCCCTGCCCGCAGCAACCTCGGAAGGAGCCGGCAGCCGCTCCGGAGAGTACGTCCGCCCCGGGTACAAAGGAAAGAAAGGCTGTTTCTTGGTGCAGGGGTTCAGCGTGATGGGAGCCCCGGGAAAACCGACCTCAGGTTTTGTCCCATGAGTGGGTATTTACCTGTCACCTCTACTTCCCTCTCACAGAAAGTGGCCCTGCTGGCAAGACATTCCACCCTCCTGGGCGCTTCCCTCTAAGGCTCTGGCCTTACTGGGGACAAACTATTCAAGGGGCTGGAGAACCAGCGGGACTGGCCAGTCTGGCTCTAGGAGCAGGGAGCTGGTGGCTCTCGGTTCTGAAAGTTGTTCGTACCAAACGCCAAGTACCAAGAGGCCACCTTCTAGTTAGTTCTCCCAGAAGCCCAGCATAAGGCGGTTTCTAGTCTGTCTGAGCAGGGTGGGCTACTCTGGTCTCCTCCCCCTGCACAGTTTTGTTTTGTTTTGTTTTCAGAAAAAGAAGCAAAGAAGGGCCCCAAAAAGAAGGGGGCTAGGAGCCCCCCACCGAGCCTCCTCGGTGGGCTACGCAGTGTCACGCTCCAGGGATGCACTTTCCAAGCTTAATCACATTTCCGAGCGGCCAATAGTTATCCTCGGAAAAGTTGCCCAAGACAGGTTAAATAATTTAATAAGGAACTGCTTGTAATTATGTTATTTACAAGGTATGACAGAGGGTTGGGAGCGGCCTGAGCAGCACTTGGGGCCATGGGCTGCGCTGGGTGACCCCTGGGGCTCCGTGTCTGAATTATGGAGATGGGAGCTGAGAGGTGAGGGAGGACCAAAGGAGAACAAGTGACTTTTCACCCCAACGCATTTAACTTTGAAATCCAAATAACTGTCGTGCACTACCAGACCCCTCACACCGGAGAGAAAGAGAACTCACTCACCCAACCCACCCCGACAGGCATGGCCCAGGGGTTCATCGCCTTTGTTGTGAAAAATTAAAAATTCAGATCTGACGACAAGCACAGAGAGAGAAAGAGAAACGCTTTGACCGTGCCCGCACACCGAGGAAAGCGACTTCAACATTTTCTGTCAGATATTAATTACCATAATTAATTAAGACGGAATCTGATTCCGATCACAAACCATTTAATAAAAGCATAGATGCCCTTGTTCTAATGACAACATAAACTATTTTTACCAATCGCTTCGTTTATTCCAATAAATGTGGAATTCTCATTAGCATGTCAAGGGAGCTAGCTGACTGGCAAACCCAGGAGTCGCTCTGGTCCCACAACTTCAGGCCAACCCTGCCCAGCCAGGAAAATGAGTGTGGCCTGAAGGAAAAAAAATTCTCACCTGTTTGGTCATTGAGTCTATGAGTCGGACATACAGATCCTGCTCCGTCCTGACTCCTGTAAGAAACAGGGAAGGAAGGCATTTTCATCAGGGTTTTCACTAGCACCTGGTTAGCTCCTGTGCAGGACTGTGGCTCCCCGGGTGCGGCAGCGTCAGGCTGCAGTTCTGGGGCCTGGCCAGAGGCCCTTCTGTCTGGGCTGTGTGTGTGTGTGGCTCGTTTCTTTCCTCCCCATTCCCGGCAGCGCCTGAAGGTTGGAGACATTTGCCTGCTCAGAGCAGGCTCTGCCTGCGACGCCCCGTGGGCCCATGTGGTTATTTATTTTTAGCAAACAGCACGAAATGGACACTGAGAGTCTGAACTCTTTCTAATGCCTCTCGAGGATTTTTGTCTTGGGGGGTGTTATTTTAAAAGAAAATAAAAACACACGCATCCTACCACCACCAGCACCACCACCCAAAATAAAACCCTTTTGCTTGGGAAATAAGTCAGTTATGCTTGGCCTGGGAAGCGTGAGCCCCATCTCCATAATTACCATTAATTTGCAAACTTGAAAAAAAAAAGAGTCACTTAAACGTGATGTTCTGAGGAAGCCTAGATCGATCCCCTTTTTACTTTCGACTTCGAGCCCCACCGGTTAATCATGTGAAGTGCCATCGACTTATTGATCGCTTGTGTTTTGTTTCCCTCCCATGCCCTGCGAAGATGTCGTTTTTACATCCGTGTCATTTTAATCTCGGGATCTTTATGCCCCTCCGAGAAGGAGCACAGGGCGCGCGTGGGCCCAGCGGGGTCGCACTCACCGTTGCTGTACAACAGCTGGAGTTTGTAGTGGATACCGTTGTTGGTCTTCTCGTTGTTGGGCTCCTGTAAGGAACGATAAATAACGGCATTTAGTGCGAGCCGAGCCCGGGCCAGGCCGAGCCGGTGCCCCCACGCGCCACTGCCGCCGCCGGGGCCTCGCGCCGGGCTCAGGACGCTGCGATCCGGGCGGAAGCGCCGGAGGGTCACTTTTCCGCTGCTCGGGCCGAGGCCGCGGCCGGGGGGCGCCGAGAGGGGCCCCGAGCGGCCGCACGTGGTGGCAGGCAGGGGTGCCTCGCCGCTGGGTCCCCGCAGCCCAGGGGGCCCCTCCGGGGCGGTGCGCGGGGGCTGCCCGACGCCGGCGGGGCTCGTGGACACTTACTTTCTCTTTCTCCACAAAGTCCACAAAAGCGGTCCGTTCGATCTCCACCGGCTGGCCCTGCCGGTCGTACAACGCCAGCACGAAGTGGAAGAAATTGGATTTCCGGAGGTTGGACGGCGGCTGCTTCTCGAAGTGCGCCCGCGCCAGCCCCACGCCGCTGCGGGAGGAAAGAGACAGCGGCCGGGTGAGCCGAGCGGCGCCGGCCGGCGGCGGGGACTGGGAGGGCCGGGCCCGGGGCCGGGGCCGGGGCGCGCGGGCGCGGCCGGTACGTACCTCTGCGCGGCCGTGTTGGCGTCCACCACCCCCGCCGTGTGCATCCAGGAGCGCACGGGGTTCATGCCGCTGCCCAGCGGCTCCTCCTTCATGGTGGTCCCCCCGCGCGGAATATTCTCCTGGATCCCAAACATGAACACTGCTGGCGGCGGCCGCAGCTCCCCGGCCCAAAGCGCGTCCGCGCGAGCAGCGGCGCCCGGCGCTCGGCGGCAGGCGGCTGCCCTGGCCGCTGTGTCCCTGCTCGGCGCCCGCGGTCCGGCCGGCCGCCGGCTTCAGCCCGTCCCGGGCAGGCGCGACATGCACGGGCAGCCGCGCGCTCCGGAGGCGGCTCCAGCGGCGGCGGCGGCGGCGGCGCTTCGGCGCTTCGGAGGAGCAGGACGCGGCGGCGGTTGTTGTTGTTGTTGTTTGCAGGGCGCTCAACGCCGTGTCATCCTAGCCCGGCGGCGGCCGCGGCTGGCTGCAGGACACTGCGGGATCGCCCGCTTCTGGCGCGGCCCGCCTGCTCCAAAGACAAATAAACGGAGCCGTGAGTGCCGAGGCGCAGTCCCGGGCGCAGGCGGGGCGCGGCGGGGCCTGGAGCGGCGCGCGCAGCGGACGGAGGCGCACAAAACTCAGCCCTCTCTCCCCGAGGAATGGACCCTTTCCCGGGAGCCAAAACTCGAAGCCCCCGGGAGCGGCGCTGTCAGAGGGTGACGTCGGGGGGCGGCGCCTGCGCCTTATATGGGAGCGGCCGCCCCTCGCCGCGCCCCTCGCCGCCGCCGCGCTCGCCGACTGACTGCCTGACGGCGCCGCGAGCGAGAGCGATAAAGAGAGAGAGAGGGAGAGAGAGAGGGAGAGCGCGCGATCGAGCCGGCCCGAGCCCCAGAGCCGCGCGCGCCCACCTCTGCCCGGGAAGCCACCGGCGGCCCCATAAATCCGCAGATGGAACAAAGCCTCTCTCTCCGGCCCCCGCCCCAGCGACCCTCCGCCCCTGGTCGGCCCCAGTCTCCAAGCACGGCGGGCAGGGCGAGGAGGGCCCGGACGTCCCAAGTTGCCCCCATAGGTGCCAAACACTCAGGGGGAGGGTGCAGCGCGCCAGGGGCCGGTCCCGAGGGACAAGTGATGAGGGGAGGTGGATGGCCTGCGGGTGGAAATGGGAAGGGGGTGCCGGCTCCCTCCTGGGTGGAGGGTAGCATGCGACTCGACCTGGTTTAGGAGCAGATCCAAGGCCGACCCGCCCCCTACCCCCGTCTGGGTGTCTTCGGGGTCCCGCGTTTTCTCCCCCCGGCGGAGGCCGCCTGTGTCGACCCGCGACCCACGTCGGAGGCGGCTCCGCCAAGTGCTTTCTACTCGAATGCCATGGCAGACCCGTTCCCCCCGCAATACGCACACACACCCCAACCCCGGCTCCTGGCCTGTCCTTAGGCGCGGCGCGTGACAAAGGCGGCTCCGGGATCTCGGGCAGAGGAGAAGCGCACCCGGCCTCCGCGCCCGCGACCTGCAAGTCCTGGGTGTCCACCTACAAGCCCCGCGCCTTGGCCACCCGGCCGAAGTCCGCCCAGCAAAAATGCCAAGCGGGGATGCGAGGCCCCGGGTCCTGCCCTGCCCTCGAAGCCGTCAGGCAGGACAGGGCGCTGGGCGCGCGGCTTCCCAAATTGATTTCAAGGAATCCGAGGGGCAGTGGCACGGGCCGTGCGTGGGCTGGCGCCCGGGATGGACGCCCAAAGGACTTCTGCGATCTCGGGCCCGGTACCCAGGGGACCTGTCGGAGCTGTCCGGGCCCTGCCCTGCCTGGAGAGATCAGACCCTTCCGGCTAAAAACAAACCGGCGGAACCAAAACCGCTTTCAAAGTGCGCGCGCCGCACTTCTTCCCGCTAGTGCGGACCTGCGCTCCCTTCTCTCCTGACCTGGCAGCGTATGCGCGTTCATATTTTAATTACTCGAGAAAAATCGAAGTCCGGTTGATGTTAGCTGGGGACCCCCCCGCGCCTTTTAAGAAGGGGTGAGGAAAAAAAAAGATGTGTTGAAAAGCCATCTATTCTGCTGGTGTTGGGGGTTAACGACTATTGCCAAAGATAAGTGAATTATCAAAGCTGTTGCACCAGTCCCATCTCAAAATCCATTACGGTGCGGGCCGTCTAATTAAATACGTAAGTATAATAAAATCATATTTTATGACTATTTGAGGGTAATGAGATTAGTCTTTAGAAGCGATTGACACATATTTGAGATGCCAGTGCCCGATAGAATGTTAATAACCTTAAACCAAAGTGTATGGAAACTAGTCACGATAAATGCAAAGAAAATGCCTGTGTCCGGCTCAGCCCGGCCCATCACATCCTCAGCAGAAAGGGGCTCAGGTAGGAGCACTTTCTGAGTGGAGGGATGATGCAGAATAAAGTTGCCCAGCTTCGTAGGCTGGGGAGGAGATGTAGCTTTGTCTCTGCGTGCTGAGCTGCCAAGGGCCAGCGGCCAGGCCAGTCTGATGATCAGAATATGCCAAATGCTTGTTTGGGGAAGAAGTTGGGCAGAGGAAACCATACTTGCTTTGTGGCACACCTCCTACTGCGCCTTGCCTTGCCCTTCCATGCCCTGCCCGGCTGGAGGTGTCCTTCCTCCTCTTCAGAAGGTAGCACGCTAAAAAATCACTTCCAGTATCTGTAATTCAGATTACACGCGCCAAGGCTATTTAAATCTGATTACCAAATTAGAAGGTTTAAAAACAAATCCTCCTAAATCTGATACTGTTGACTAAAGAGGGAAAAAAAGTTCTCTAAGCCCATCACATAAGGTAACGATCCTGCCCCAGAAAGAAAAGGGGGTTTTAAACCTTTTTGACAACAAATGCAGCTGCCCCACTATTTTGGACGATATTAAGCGAAAATGAATGCAAATCCGTGTTCAGCAACCATCTGGCCCGAAATGGGAGAATCAGCTGCTCTCACAACAGGCTTGGAGGCTGAATCCATTTCAGCTCATTTTCTAGATCATCTGGTCCCGCACCCTAAGCGTGGAAAATGCGGTCTTTATCATGCACCAACTTTATCTTTTTGTCACTCCACCCCTGGCTCCGAGCTTGGGACGCGCGGACGGGCGGACTGCGCAGGTTCTCCGCCCGGGCCTCGGGCAGAGCTGCCTGGGAGGGCGGGCAACCCCCGGCTCCATCTCCACCCACCCGCGATCGCTTTGATGGGGCGGGAGCGGCCGTGGCGAGGCGAGGCGAGCGGGGGACACCCCCCGCCAGCCTGTCGAGCTCACTGCGGCCGCCCCGCCCCCTCCCTTTCCGGGGAGCTTGGGGGCCCGGCGCCCAGTCGAGAGGAGCTCCCTCCCCACCCCCGGCAGCGGTCCCAGGGGAGAAGCGAGGCCTCCCTCTCGCCGCGCACAAAGCGCTCCCGGGCCGGCCGGGCGGGGCGCGGCCTCAGCCCAGAGCCCCGCGGGCCGCGACCGGCCCAGCCAGCGCTCAACGCGATTTGCACGGGTGTCCCGGCGGCCGCCGCTTGGGCGGAGGGTGGGAAATGTTCCTTTTGTGCGGATTTACGGGGAGAGGCTGCAATGAGCCCCCTCGCATTTGCATTTAAATAGCGGCATCAAGCGCTTCGCGTGCCACACACCAGTGGGCTCCCAGATGTCACGCAGAGTCAGTCAGATGGCCAGTGCCCAGCTGTCCTCGCCACATCGTGCCGGAGCAGGCAGTGACCTTAAAGCGACAGCGCCTGCCACCCCCAGAGTCTCGGGCGGCGCCTGCCCGCTAGCCTGCGCTGCTCTGTCGAGGGCGCCCGCCCGCCCGCCCGCTCGCCCGCACCACCAGCCCGCACTGCGATCCGACCAGGGCCCCTGGCGAGCACCCACTACGCCCGCCACGTTCAGAGGAGGGAGGGTCCGGCAGCATTTCCTGAGGCCTGTCCTTCACGGCTGCCTGGGGCGAGCACTAGAGAGCTTTCGGGCTGGGGTGGAGATGTCTTTGGGCCACCCCAAATCTTGGCCACGGTTGGGGTCAAAAAGCCAGGTCGCTGATGGAGACAAGATAGGGCGCTCCTTGGACGCCCCTTTTTGCTGGCAGCTGAGCAGGGAGCCTGTCAACTTCTGGCCCAGTCTCTCTTCCAACAAGTAATAAACGGCGTGCTGGCGTGGAGAGGTGCTGGCCTGAGAATCCAGGAGGCTGAAGGCCCCACAGGACAAGGGGGTGTAGCCAGGGCAGCGCCCAGGAAGGGCCAGAGAGTGGCCTCAGGCCCTTTGCTGCACAAAGCTGGCAGCTCAGGGAACCTGCAGGGCTGAGTGGGCCGCCTCATCCTCTGCCCCAGGTCACACGCTCAGACAGCGCCAAGTCCTCTCCTTTGGTCGAGGGTCCAGCTTGCTCCATTGGTCATGGGTCCCAGCCCAAAGGCACAAAGGCAGCCCCGCAGTAGTGGGGAGAAGGGGGCAACCCAGTGCAGTCATGCTGACCTTGAGACCCAGCGAGAAGATCTTGGCACCCCGAGTCTGAGAACAGACTCCAGGACGCAACAAGGAAGTTCCAAATGTGCAGTATGGGGCCCAAGGTGCCATAGCGCGCCGTGGACCAGAAGCACAGGCCTTCCAAGAAAGGTGCCCAGGCTACCCCTTGCATGGCTCGGGGTCACTCTTGACCCGGAACGTTAAGGACTCAGCCCCCACCACTCCAGCCACTCCAACCTGTTAAACTGCAGGTGAAGGGGACCTGGCCCGCTTGTGTTGCTGGGCCAGTCTGGGACGCCTCAGCCCACAGTGTCCGAATGAAAGCCACCTGGGGCCGCCGAGGCTTGTGTGGCCTGAACACAGGCTACGACTACCTACCCGCCTGCCCTGCGGGTAAGTCACTGCGCCCGACGGCCCATGGACACTCCGTGCCTGTCTCACTGTGCGGTTCTGGGATACTGAACCCACACCCAGCCCCGCCGCAGAAGGGTTCAGTTTCCTGAGCAAGAAGGGGCCGGTGCTCCCGCCTATGCTACCGATTTGACAAACAGCGCCTCCTGGGGTGGACAGGGCGGAGCACAGCGCCCGGCCCGGAGGCCGACTCGCGCCCAGCACGCGCGCTACCAGCGCTCTTAGGCCGCGCTGACCCCTGACCCGGGAGCGCGCAGAAGGCTCCACCCCCGCCCGGTCCCCGGAGCCGCTCAGCCCTGTGCCGCCACCGCGTCCTCAGTCACTCCCCAGCGCCCACCAGCACCTGCCGCGCACCGGACCTTCTCCCTGGGAAAACCTCAGCTCGGCGCACGGCGGGCCCTGGGGAGGCGCCGCTCTGGAAAGGCTCGGGAACTGTCTCCGCCCTCCAACTTTCCTCTACTTCCTTCGATCACTTTTGAGCTGACACTCCCCGGTTCGGAGGCGGCCTGGGCACTGCAGACAGAGTAAGCACACACACCCCCCCCCCAAAGCAAACCCTCGAATTTTGCGATAAAGCCTCTCTCCCCGTTCCGCACGCCCCTTTGAATAGGCGCGTTTCTCAGGGAAAATCAAGACAGCGTCGGAGTTCCGAGAGCGCGCGGAATGACAGCTGGTGCGTGGCGGGGTCCCTCGAACCGAAAAAGCGCCGCCAAGGAGCAGCGAGCGAGCTGGGATCCCCTTAGCCCGGGCCCGCGGTGCCTCGGGCTGGCGGGCAACCCTGCCTCACTTGCGGCTGCGGCACTCGCCTGCCCCCGACAGTTTACAAAGCAAAGTTTCCCCCCAGTAAGTTGTGGGTCACAAGGCAAGCAGGGTGCGCCAGTCCACACCTAAGCAAGACCCACGCCGCAGAAACATGGATCGATCCAATGAGTTCAAATATTCTAATTGGCTTTAATTAAACACACCGCATTCTAATTAACTCTGTAATTTTAGCCTGCTTTGGGCCGCTGGTGTCTGGTTTGATAGTCAGTCCAGATGTTCTAATAAAATCCAACCCTCCACTCAAGACTTCGCTGTTCACCAAGAACAAAATGCAAATTGAATGTAAAACCGAAAGTATCTCCAAAGGTACAATCAAGAAAGGTGTCTCCAAACTTCTCACTTTTTATTACTCAGTAGTTTAAAAAATGCAGATTATGTCTAACAAGATCTCTCTCTCTCCTGCACGCCATAAATCTTAACTCTTTCCTGGACGGAGCCGGAGAGCCCTGCCACAAGCTACAGAATAGAGAACCGGGGCCGTCCACACCCCCCGCGACACCAGCGGGCGCCTTCCTTCACCCACGGGAAGCTCCAAAGTTTCTCGCTGGAATTTGAGCTAGAAAAACGGATCTGTTCAACACCCTCACAGGGTGAGAGGATGGGGGCAGGACTGCGCCCCACACCCGATGACCCTCACTTCCCGCCGCCACCTCCGCGCAGTGTGTGTCTGTGCGCACCCGTGGGCGATGGGTCTGCGCGGGGAATGCGCTCAGGGCTGAGGGAACCGAGCGCAGGGGAGGGACACTTCAAAGCTCCCCGGGGGCCGCAGCGGGCCTAGATTCAGTCCTCCTTCCTCACCCCTGCACAAACCCCACGTTTGTGCAGCACTTAAGGGATGTAGGCTGGATGGTGCAGGGGGTCAGGGGCACACGCTGGGTCAGGTGGGGAGTTGGGGTCGCGGTGCCCCTTTTGGAGGCATGTTTGGCTGCGACGTGGTTCTTTACCAGTCCGAGGGGCTGCTTCTAAATTCATAGTCCAGACTTCACCCAGTTAAAAAAAAAAAGGCATACTATTCCCACGTTAACCATGTGTATGGTCTCCATACTAATGGGGTCCCTTAAGCTGTAGTTAATTTAACTTTTTTAGAAGGCCACAGTGTGGAAATTTGCATTTTCTTTAGGATATTGAAATGAAGAGAAAACTGCTGGACGGCGAGGCTGCCCAGGGCATAGCTAGGGGCCATGCAGAAATAAAAACAGATAAAGAAAAGAAGAAAGAATGGTACCCGCTTCTCTTCCAGACTATTAATAAGCAATTTGTCCCGCTGAAATTTACATTGCAAAGCGGAGCGCGCCGGCAGCCTCCGAGGCCGTGCGCAAGCGGGCGCCGCAGGTGAACCCGGCGCCCGGCGGGGCGGCCTCTGGGCTGTCCCGGCCGGCGCTGGGGCTGACGGAAGAGCCAGTTTGAACTCCGCGTCCTTGCCGCCGCCGGAGCCTCCTCGTCCCCACTCGCGCGCGCCTGCTCGCCGGGGCCCCGCTGGCCCGGGACGCGCGTCTGAGAGCCCGCAAAAGGTGTGATAGGGTGGGGTAGGGGATCTGTGCAGAGGAACCCCGGGTTCCCGGGGACTTACGCAGCCCCGTCCGCCCTTGGAGACGCCCGGGCCTTCCTTGGACCGCGCGCACCGTGAACTTCCCGCTTGCCCAGGCTGAGTCGCGCTGCCCGGGCTCACGCCGAGTGCCCGAGCAGATCCGCGCGCGCCGCCCGTTCGAGCCTAGAGTGGGACCAGGGCGCCACCTACGGGCCCTTCCCGGACGCGCCGCCCGCACTGCCCGTGCCATCCCGCACAGCACGACCGCCGCGGGCGCCCAGCGCTGCCAACTTTCTGGCGCGCGCGGAGCGAAAACTTGGGAGACGAGGGCGCTCCCGGCCGGCCACGGTGGGGCCGCGCGGGGAAGAAGGGCGAGGATGATGCGGTTTGATTTGTTAGTCTAACTCCGCGACGTGAGGTTTGATGTCCCCGAAGACCAGGCGAGCTTTGCTCCTTTATTTATTTTTATTAAAACATCAATCTACGCCGGAGCTGGGTGAACTCGGTTTCACCTGGAGAACATAAAATTCTCCATACCGGGGAAATAAGCACCTTTCATAAATCAGCGGCCTTCCCGACACATCGATCAATTTGGGGTTGTTAATCCGAAAGGAGGACTTTTAATTGCTTTCCGAGCCAGGGTCCAGGCACCTGTGTCGACCTTGCCCCTCCCGGGTCTCACTACTCACTATGTCACTGCGTGTGTGTGTGTGTGTGTGTGTGTGTGTGTGTGTGTGTGTGTGTGTGTGTGTGTGTGTGTCCATGTCCGTGTCCGGCGGCAACGGGAGCGAGAAACTCAGCCTTCTCCAGCAGCTAAAGTCCCGACCCCACCCCTGGCCTGGCCCGCGCGGGGACCCCGTCTCACGCTCTCTTGCGCTCTCTGCCACCCTCTGTTACGCGCAGAAGTTCTCTGCGAAGCCCACCCTCCCACACCTCCCATTGCGCCCAACCCCGTCCAGGTGGGTCGGTGCGCCCCGCCTCTAACTCCACGGCCCGGCTCCGTGCAGCCCCCCACCCGCCGCGCGCCCCCCAGCCCGGGACAGCAGGGCGTACCTACCCCTCTGCGCCCAAACGCCCCGTCCCCGACCCACCACATTCAACTTTGGGGATCCGGATCTCGGGGGTGGAGAGCGCGGCGAAAACAGACAGCCCAGGCGCTTACCTGCGCCTTAGGAGCACTTGACCGGCCGGCGGGCCTGTCGGCGGGGTGCAGGTGGGTGGGCGGCGGTTCCCCGCTCCAGGGCCAGCCAGCCCCGCCGCGCTCTCGGGCCCGCTGTCACCGCTATGCGCACGCGCAGCCTACACGGCGGGGCCGAGTGGGGAGCACGGAGTGCCCGCAGGCAGCCCCCGGGTCCACCCGCCGCCGTGCCAGGGGCTCACAGCTGGAGCCCGCGCTCCCCCGGGAGAGGGAAGGATCCCCGGCGCCTTCTGCGCGCTCGGTGAGGGGTAGTGCCGTCCTCCCGGAGATCTATTTGCAAGGCCCAGGGTCCCTGCGGGTGGTGGTTCTGGTGCTCACGGCCTGTCCAGAGCGGGTCCAGTCCCGGGAGGCCGCAGATGTAGACAGTGCCCTCGCCTCAGCGGTGGGTCGCTCTGATCTTGGGGCCTTTTGGGAGGCGGTGGGGTCAGCTTCCTGGGAGATGGGGCGCTAACTGGATGGATTATAATGACACGAGAAAGAGGGCAGGAAGGTCCCCAAATGGAGAGAGAGGCCAGAATCTCCAAAATGCCCCTGTCAATAGGTCAGTGCTGCCCTGAGAGAAAGGGACCTTCGGGTCACCCCACAAAGACCAGTTGTGGACACTCTTGACCTTAAACAAGAGTGGAGCAGGAGTGGGTTGGAGGGGTTGGCTGGTTCCTGAATGTCCCTTTCCTTGGCTGCTAGAGGCTCTGGGTGGCCCCTCCGCCTCCTCAGAGCTCCTCTCGGGTATGTTTTCTGGAGCTTCGCTTGTTTTTACTTTTCCTCTCAACCTTTTATGCTGAAAGTTGAATTGCTGAGTCATGAAATCTTATTGGAAGGGAAACGTTCTTTTTGGCCATTTATTTAGTAAAAAGCACTCCAGAGAACGCAACCCAGAAATGCACTTTATTACGATGGCTTAGTGTTAGAAAAGAACTAAATAACCGATATTTCCCCTTTGTCATCTTCGCTTGGGAATCATTTTTAATGTGCGCCAGCATGAAGCCATTTAAGCAATAGACTCCGTGTAAGATCTGAAATTACTCGCGTTTCCAGAGCACGCAGTGAACTCTGTGCTGGTTCCCAAGCGAGGCTGGTCCCAAGGCCAGAAAGCAGCCCTGCCACCCCACGGTTGTCGAGGAAAGTGTGTGTGTGTGTGTGTGTGTGTGTGTGTGTGTGTGTGTGTGTGTGTGTGTGTGATTGCTGCTGTCTAACTTCGCTTTCTGCCTTCACAGTGCCTGGGGTGCCCAACTATAAGTCAGCGTGGGTCACTCCGAGTCTCATCTCTCCCATCTCCCGATCTCTGTTACCACTTTCCCCCACTCTTCCTCCTCCTTCCCCTCTTCTGCACCACTCAGGAGCTGTGTCATCTCCTTTTAAAGGAGTTGGTCTGTCTTTTTTGTATCTCTCTTTATCTTTATGTCACATATGAGTGAGATAATAGGGCATCAGACTTTCTCCATCTGATTTATTTTAGTTAACTGCTTCCTTCGTCTCCTGCATTGTTGCAAGGGGAAGGATTTTGTCATTTGTTTGTTTCT
The DNA here is from genome assembly GCF_024139225.1 of Suncus etruscus. Lineage (NCBI taxonomy): Eukaryota > Metazoa > Chordata > Mammalia > Eulipotyphla > Soricidae > Suncus > Suncus etruscus. The sequence continues at coordinate 71,527,496 of NC_064864.1, forward strand.
TTGTTTGTTTGTTTTGGGGGGTCACACTTGACAGCGCTCAGGGGTTACTCCTGGCACTATGCTCAGAAATCACTCGTGGCAGGTTCGATGAACCATGTGGAATGCCAGGATTCGAACCACTGACCTTCTGCATGCAAGGCAAATGCCTTGCCTCCATGCTATCTCTCCGCCCCCCACTTTTTTTTTTTTTATTTTCCAGCTGCTCTCAGAAGTTACTTCTAGCTCTGCACTCAGAAATCGCTCCTAGCAAGTTCATGGGACCATATGGGATGCCAGGAATCGAACCCGGGTCGGGCACATGTAAAGCAAATGACCTCTCCACTGTGTTATCATTCTGGCCCCAGGATTTTGTCTGAGTTGTATACCAGGCATGTTAGACCCTATCTGCCTTTTCCATTCTTCTGTCAATGGGCATTTAAACATGTGTCCAGCTTGACCATTATACATAACGATGATATAAATATAGTGACATATTTCTTGGAACTCCTTACTTATATTCTTTGCTTAAATACCCAGAAGTGGGGCCGGAGAGATAGCATGGAGGTAAGGCATTTGCCTTTCATGCAGAAGGTCATTGGCTCAAATCCCGGCACCCATATGGTTCCCCGAGCCTGCCAGGAGTGATTTCTGAGCATAGAGAGCCAGGAGTAACCCCTGAGTGCTGCCGGGTGTGACCCAAAAACCAAAAATAAATAAATAAAATAAAATAAAATAAATACCCAGAAGTGGGTATTTAATTGGCTCATGTCACATCCCTGGCTCTTGCACTCAGAAATCACTCCTGGCAGGCTCATAACAGATGCTAGGGATTGTACCTGGGTCAGCTGCATATAAGGCAAATGCCCTTCCCCTGTGCTATTGCTCTGGCCCTCATGTGGAATTTTTACTTTGAATGGCCAGAGCTATAGGAGAGCAGGCAAAGTGTTTGCTTTTCATGCAGCTGACCCTGGTTTGATCCCTAGAGGATCCTTATAGCACCACCACAAATGATCCTTGAACACAGAACCAGAAGTAAGCCTTGAGCATTGCCAGGTATGGCCAAAATTTCCCCAAAATTCCTTTTTTTATACCTAGTGTTTGCCTTATACCAGCCCCAGTCCACCTAGGCAAGTGCATGCTCTCCCCAAGTCACATCCCAGCTCCAGAGAGATTCTGAGACTCTCCTCCCTGCTTCCCACTAAGCCTGTACCTGATAACAGTCACACAAGGACTTATTCAATGCAACATTAAGGAGGGGATAGATGGCAGCATTCAGACCAGTCCTGAAGAATCCTGACCAGAGTCAGGGAGAGGAATGGTCAGCAGCTGTAAGGGGCTGGCAAGGCTGCATGGGGAGGACCCACCTCTCCATAGACCCCTCCCCACAGGGATGCAGGTACTCTGTTCTGGTCACCCCAGGGAAAGCACAGGCCCATCCATAAAAGGAGACATGGCCTCACTTCAGCCCTTCACCTGTTGGGAGTACTGTGTGATGAGTACAGCCCTGGCCATGTGGAGCTGTAGACTGCATGGAAGGAGGGAGCTGAAGCAGTAGAGAGAGTGTTGGGAGGATTTGGACAGAGCTGAGGGCCTGGACCTCCATCCTAGCACCATATACTTTCTCCATCCCTGGCCACACAGACACATTCCAGCCCTAGCCACTCACCTAGAAATGCCCGTGCTCATCACTGATGCCCAGACCTATGTCAATATTTATTCTGATTTCTGTATTGCCCATATGCTGTGGGCCTTGCCACACTCACAGCCAATGAGGTCTGAGGAGGAAGCAGCAAAGGAGAGAGGAAGGATGATGGAGCCACAGAGCTCCCTCCAGTTGGAGTGGCTGCAGGAGCAGCCTTGTCCACTGTGGAAACTGGCAGGTGCCAAACTCAGGCTTCAAACCCAGAAAACCCTGTAAAACTCAAGGAGTTCCCAGGCTCCAGGTCTCACCACCTAAGTGCTTCCTGGACATGGGTCTCAACACCCAGCCCAGGACATGGGCATCAGCGCACATGTACATGGATACGCCCCGAAGGGCTTCCCAGGTCCCTGCCTATGCCTTTTGAGAAGTCCAACCCTTAGTAGCTCTGGCTTTCTGGGGGCTCAACCCTGCTGGCTGGAGACAAACTTTGTGACTTCACCCCAGCTGTTTTCCAACCACTTCCTGCTGCTGAGACTCCCCCCCCATATGTTATTCTTGCACCCCAGCTGGGGGACCCCTCTTAGCTCCAAGGTCATCCCACACATGAGTAACGCAGCTCTAGGCAGAGACAGAATGCCCACAGGGATGGGCACACCCAATGCACCCCAAGGGGCAGACTCTATCCTTGGAGGGAACCTGAGGTCAGCTGAAGAGCAAGGCCTTGTGTGCAGGGACCACATCTGGGAGAAATTTAATGGGTGCTATTTATATGCTAATGAGCCTCCATGGGTGAGATCTGAAGCTGGTAGAAGCTTAGCCTGGAGGTGGGAGGATAGAGCTGTGGTCACAGGTAGCCTGTCCAGCTTCTAGGGAGACCCAGCACCGCAGTGGGAGAACTAAAAGCAGCTACTACAAATGCTAAACAAGCAGCTCTGCACATGCCTAGGAGGAAAGGAAACAGGAATTGCAGGGAGAGGTGAAGGTTCAGCAAAGAAATGAGAAAATATGGAAGGTTCCGGTGGACAGTTCAGAAATGAACACTTGCAGAGGCGCAGCAGTGACCCCCTTGGATGGAGCCTATTGCAAGATCTGGTCAGAGAAACCGAGATCCAGAGGCTCCAACTTTAGACAGACTCTATCAATGAACAGAGCCCAGGGATGTGAAGAATTATAGCAGAAGGCCTGACATTTGTCTGGTCACATACCAGGACCTGGAGGAAGAAGACAGGGCTACAATGTATGCAGGAAAACCAAGACCTAAAACTTGCCAAGTTGGGCAAAAATATAAAATAAAATAAAACCCTAAACTTGATAAGTGGGGCTGGGGAGACAGTACAGTGGAGAAGGTGTTTGTCTTGCTTGTCTTGAACCTCGGTTTAAACCCCAACACTACATAGGGTTCCTCAAGTCCTACAGGGAAGCACAGAGAAGACAGAGAAAAGTAAGCTTTAAGCACACTAGGTATGACCCAAAACACTGAAAAAAAAATTGGGATGGGGGCAAATGCATGAACCTTGAGAGATTAAGTGCCAAGAAATCAATTCAGAGTTCAACAAGTCCAACCTCGGAAAACAAAGTTGGAAGTGGAGGACAGAGAGGAGACATGGTCTCAGCAGGAAAAAAAATCCTAAAAATCCTCTTTATGAGATGGGGTTCTCTTCAGAATCCCCAAAGAAGAAGAGCTGAAATGATTCTAAGTGCTGGCAAAGCTCTTTCAGCCAGAAGTCTGGACCCATCAAAAGTCTTTCCAAGATGGGGCCAATGAAGACATCTTGTAGGACTATCACATTACGGCGCCCATTCCTGCTCAGATAAACCACAAGAAAGGCAGAAAAGTATGAGGGGAAACAAGCTAGAGAGAATCAGGCAGAGTCAGAGAGCTCACATTTGTTGAGGCGATGTCTCCAGAAAAAATTTGAATGAAATATCAAAGGTCTTGATAAAGGGCAGCGGCTGTCAGCGACTGGAGCCGTGACCGGCATCACCACCACAACAGACTCACTCCCGTGGTCGTCAGCGCTGGTCAGGAGAAGACTGATGCTGCTGGATCAGAGAAGAACCACTGGACAGGCCTAGAGTCACGGCCCACTGTCCTTCCTGTCTAGATGTCCCACAGCCTACCCTTGGGCTGAGGACGATGCGTGGACACATACATTCTCTCTCTCTCTCTCTCTCTCTCTCTCTCTCTCTCTCTCTCTCTCTCTCTCTCTCTCTCTCTCTCTCCTCTCTCCCTCTCTCTCCCTCCTCTCTCTCTTTTTTGCCTCTGCAGCTTCCAGTGTCTTCAGCCTCTGTCCCTGAGGTCATGTGTTCTGGGCCATAGCCTCTGGCCCTGGGTCAATGCCCTCTCTCAACTCAATACAACCCCCAGCCCCTACTTCTGATGCCTTTTCCTATGGGAAGGCCCAAAGTAGACCTAGACCAAGCTAGTGACTTCCTGGGTACCTGCTGGCTGACATGGACTTACCACGGGCCTCTGAACTCTGGGGCATGACCCAAGCCCCTGCTGTCACATGTGTATAGCCATGTCCCCTCCCATGTGGCTTTTAGACCCACATCCAACCTGCAACTACTTGATGTCCTTCCTTCTGGGAGTTGAGAACAGGAGTGATGGATCTGAGACCTCAAAAGCCTCACAAGAATCAGCAAGAGGGGCCAGAGTGACAGCACAGTAGGAAGGGTGCTTGGCTTCACACAGCCAACCCGGATTCAATCTCCAGCATCCCATAGGGCCCCTGAGCCTGCCAGGGGTAATTTTTTGAGTGCAGAGGCAGGGATATCTCCTGAGCACCACCAGGTATGACCCCCCCTCCCCAAAGAATATGAGAAGTGACCAGAAAGACCCAGTTCCAGATTCAGGATTCGAGTAAATGTGGAGGTTCTTACCTAGCCCCTCTGAACTAGCACACCAGCCCCCTCACAGCCCCGTGCCCAGTTTCTGCATCCTTCATGCTCTGAGCACTGCAGCTAACTTGGAACAGGAAGGAGTGTCATGCCACCCTAAGGTGCAATTCTCTAGGCTGTGCAATAGAGAGAAAGAAATAGTGCAGAGGGTCAGATGCTAGAATGTGCCTGGCCTGCCTGGCTCAATTCCCACCATTGTGGGTGGCCCCTGAGCTCCTCCAAGAGTGATCCCTGAGCACAACTAGATAAACCCAAAGGAAAAGGATATGAAGTATGTCACCAAAGGAGAAATCAGGCATAGTTGAATTAAACCACAAACTGAGATGAGGCTATAAAACTGAAAGAGGGAGAGAAGATGGAAGGAGGTAGGAAAGGGGGTAAGGGAAGTGGAGAGGAGAAGAATATGTATAAGGGAGGTTGGGAAGGTGCTCTGAGCTTGAGATAACCCCCCCCCAAAGCTGTGGATCAAATTCATGGGTCCTCTGATGAGGAACATCCCTGTCCTCCCCACATGGCATTGCGTGAGGTCCTGGCCCTTGACTCAGCTATGGAGGTGAATACAAGTTCTGCATGATTGAGGGGCGAGGGTAGGTAACCCAGGTTGGTGCTGTGACTCCACTGGGTCCTGCTGTGGGATTCAGTGGCTGAACTCTCCTGACCACCGAGACCCCATCATCCCTGTGGTGACCATGTAGTGGTCTCTCCTGACCGCTACAGTTTCCATTTCTCTGTGGTGAGCAGTTGTGACTACAGCCAGGCTCTACCGGGGGCTGGAATTTCACTGGCCAACTGGGGTCCCAACCATGGGGTTCGGACCATGGTAGGGGCTCTTTCCAGCTAACCATAGAGGAAGCAGCTGGGCCAACCAGACACCCAGGCTCTGTCCAAATTCGAACAAGAGTTTGATTCCTGGAATCATGGCAGCCCCAGCGTGTGCGGCTTCCCGGAGGAGAATCACATTCTACTTAACAAAACAAACGGCTCATTGGGAGACTTTGATTTTATACCCAATTTCATGGTTTCCCTGCTATGCGGAGAGCAAGTCTGTGTGTGTGAAAGTCTCACTGCCAGGACCAACGCCACGAGGGAGCCCTTTCCCCGCATGCACGACGGGCTGCGAGCTCCTGGCACCCTGAGCTCATGTACCACTTCCAAGCTGGTGCCCAGTGAGAGCAAGGTGAGTCTGGAGGGTCCCTGGCACCCCTCAAGGGGTGACCTGAGCCCTGACAGCAAATGCATATGTGCAGAATCTTCAGATGCTTCAGAACAAAAGCCCACTCAGTGCACACTGGGCCCCCAGCCCTGGACTCCCTCCAAGTCACCCACTGACCAGCCCAAAACAGGGGCATTATTGGGATTTTCTATAGACAAAGCAGTGACAGAAGTGGTCAGGAATGAAGTCTGGGAAGAAGGCTGATGTGCTAGTGCAGGGCCACATTTAGGGGAGGAGACCCTCACATAGCCAAACAGCTGGCCAACGATAACCAGGCCCCCAGGACACTGCCAAGAAGTCCCCGAGCAAGAAGCACAGGTCCCTCCTGACAGAGCCTCTCCAGGACTGTGTCCTCACTGCTGTCATGGCCCTAGAGAGCACTACTCTAGAGAGGGTAAACTGGAGTCAGACAGCTCCGGGGCTCCATTTCCACTTTCCTTTGATTTGGGCTACTTTACCCTTTGCAGGCAGAGAGTTAGGGTGGCAAGGGCCTGGGGCGCTGACAGGGTTGCACTGTCTGTCCCTGCGCCTCCTCGCAGCTCGTCTCTGTGATAGTGCCGGGTGAGGAGAGTTTGCCCAACAAGTCCTGGAACCAGTGACTTTGGCAGAGGCCCCAGAATGTGGCAAACCTAACACAATCCCTTGATTGCATCTGGGCAAAATAAACTCACAGAATCTGCCCATGGGATCACAAGAGTTTGGGGCGGGGGAAACTGAAGTATGGAGGGCTTGAGATACTGCTTCAGGATGCACAGTGGGAAAAGGGGACACAAAGACTCAGGCCCATACTCCAGCCTGTGAGGATGTAGGGGAAGCCCCCCCACCTCACCCCTCTGCTCACCCACCCACGCAGGCCTGGGCTCAGCAGGCAGAGGGACTCTCCCACTTCAAGACTGCAATGGTGGCTTTCCTGAACAAGACAGCCAAGAAGACACCATCGAACACAATCTCCGGAGCCCAAACCCAGTAAGGACCCCACCCAATAAGGTGGAGCCATAGAAGCGCAACCACTCCGCTTTGCTCCTAGGCTACACGCATCTTCTAACCTATGAACCCCCTCACAGCACATAGGAAAAACCACTATACAAGTGTTGCAATGGGGAAACAATGCAGGACAACACCACACATAGAAAATGAAGATGACCTGAAAAGTACCAACTATTTATTAGCCTCTCAAATAAGGAGTTTAGATTATTAATATGGAAGATGCTCAAAGATCTCAAAGCAAGCATAGATCAAGCTGGACAGATCATAATGATAGAACTTACAACTGAAATAAGAGGTCTAAAAATCTTGGTAGATGAAATGAACACCTCAATGAAAAGCCTCTCCAAAAGAGCAAGCTAAGGATGGAGTCAGTGACCCAGAGGATGAGAAGCAGAACAACTCCATACTGCAGAAGAGATTAGAAAAATACCTTAAAGCAAATGATCAAACAATGAATAAACTACTCAAAAATGTGAACAGATGAAAATAGAAGTCTCTGGGGCCAGAGAGATAGCATGAAGATAAGGTGTTTGCCTTGCATGCAAAAGAATGGTGGTTTGAATCCCGGCATCTCATATGGTCCCCCAAGGCTGCCAGGAGCAATATCTGAGCCTAGAGCCAGGAGTAACCCCTGAGCGCTGCTGGTGTGACTCAAAAACCAAAAAAAGAAAATAGAAGTCTCTGATAAATTCAACAGAAACAACATAGGAATCATTGGAATCCCAGAGACCCAGAAAGAGATTAAGAAGAGTTGGAGGAAGAGTGAGAAGAGGAAAAGGAGGAGGAAGAGGAAGGAGGAGGAGAAGAAAAGGAAGAAGAAGAAGAAGAAGAAGAAGAAGAAGAAGAAGAAGAAGAAGAAGAAGAAGAAGAAGAAGAAGAAGAAGAAGAAGAAGAAGAAGAGGGGCTGGAGAGATAGCATGGAGGTAAGGCGTTTGCCTTTCATGCAGGAGGTCATCGGTTCGAATCCCGGCATCCCATATGGTCCCCCGTGCCTGCCAGGAGTAATTTCTGAGCCTAGAGCCAGGAATAACCCCTGAGCACTGCCGGGTGTGACCCAAAAACCATAAAGTAGAAGAAGAAGAAGAGGAAGAAGAATAAAAAGAAAAAGGAAGAAGAAAAAGAAGAGGAGGAAGAGAGGAAGAATAAAAGGAGGAAGAAGAAAAAGAGGAGGAGAGAGGAAGAAGAAAAAGAAGAGGAAGAAGGAAAAGAAGACAAGAAAAATAAGACAAAAAAGAGGAAGAAGGGGAAGAAGAAAGAAAGAAGAAAATAGAGGAGAAAGAAAAAGAAGAGGAGGAAGTAAAAGAGGAGGAAGAAGAATAAGAGAAAGAAGAAAAGAAAAAGAAAAGAAGAAAAAAGAAAGAAAATGGACTGAAGGGGCCAGAGAGATAGCATGGAGGTAAGGCGTTTGCCTTTCATGCAGGAGGTCATCGGTTCGAATCCCGGCATCCCATATGGTCCCCTGTGCCTGCCAGGAGCAATTTCTGAGCCTGGAGCCAGGAATAACTCCTGAGCACTGCCGAGTGTGACCCAGAAACCACACACACACACACACACACACACACACACACACACACACACACACACACACACACAAATGGACAGAAGATTTATTTTTAATTTATTTTCTTAAAATAGTTTCTTTGTTTAAGCACCATGACTATAAACATGTTTGTAGTTGGTTTTCAGTTAAAAAAAATAATAAAAAAATTTTAATTACCTACATACTTCTTAAGAACTAAGAAAAAAGACTGCTGGGGGGGCTGTGGGGACACCAGGTGCTTCCCAGCAAATGGGGGGTTCTCCCTCCCTTTATGAGACTGGCACTGCTGCCTCATCACTCAGTGCCCCTGGTGCCTCTTGTGCCTCTTGGTGCCCTGGTGCCAGGCCCACGTGCCTGCACAAGACATCCTTGCTGGCAGGAACAGCCCTTCAAGTGCTTCTGGTAGTCTCTCTGGGTACCTGTAGCAGCCCAGGGGCACCACATTTAAGACTGGGGATCGGCAGCTTTGGTCCAACTTCCTGCAGCCATTTGCTAGCCTTCTCGAAGCTTCTCTTCTAGGGAAGAACTCTTTTTTGTTGTTGCTGTTATATGTTTTGTTTTGTTTTGTTTTGGGCCACACCCAGCAGTACTTAAGGGTTCCTTCTGGCTCTGTGCTCAGGAATCACTCCTGGCAGCCTGGGATGTGGGACTATGTATGAAATGCCTGGCATGAACTCAGGTCAACTGCGTGCAAAGCAAAAGCCCTCCCTACTATGCTATAACTCTGGCCCTAGGGGGCAAACTCTTCCCTAGTGCTGATAAAGAGGGGTGACAGGTGGCAGTGGTGGTCGGTGTCTTGCATGACTCCTGGCATAGCCGCCCATCCTGGCATGGGAGCCTATCTCCTGGAGAGTTTGGTCCCCATCCAGCAAAGGCCTGGCTGCCTCGCCCCAGAACCCTGCCTTCAGGAGGACTTGGCTGTCAGGGCGACTCTCCTGGTACGGGGTATCACATGCCTCAGCAGCACTCCACGTCCTCTGCATTCTGCTCATTAAGTATTCAACAGCACTCTGAAATGCAAATGCAGCTTGGTTATATCTTAATACAAAATTCATTACATGAACGGCGCTGGCGTTCCGACCTCATTACTCTGTGTTCGGCTCCCCACCCAACTGCTGAGCTTGAAACCCTTTTGGAGAAGAGAAGCCGTGGTTCCAGCCTCTAGGCGCCAGGCAGGGCTGGGTGCAAGGGGAGGAAGGAGCACAGCTGTCGTCGAAGGAGATGCCTGGCTGCCTTGTTAGCTCAAACCTCTGGAGCATCACCCATGCAGGAGACCCTGATGTGCCCATGCCCAAGATCCCAGGCCCTACCCATCAATCCAGTGTGGGTCACCCTAGTGGAGCCCCACAGAACCCACGAGCCTCAGAGAGACAGGCAGGAGCATCCGGGTCCACGGGAGGCCAGGGCAGAGGGACCCCCGCCGATGCTGGGCACCAAGGACTGTGCCAGCTAGGCTTGACGCTGCTGACAGACGCCTCCCATGCCTAGGCGATGAGCTCCAGAACAGCTCTATTGGAGTAACCAGTTTTCATTCTGTTCAGGATAATTCTTGCTGGTGCTTTCACTCATGGACTGGTAGTACCTCTGGATTGATCTTTTACCCAATGAGGTAGTCTTTCCCTTCCCAATAAAGACCTCGGGTAGCAAGGAAATGTTTTTGGGAGGTGGGCCCCACCCACAGCACTCGACAGTTACTCCTGGCTCTGCACTCAGAAATCTCTCCTGGCAAGCTTATATGGGACACTGGGGATGAAACCCTGATCTGTCCTGGGTTGAATGAATACAAGGCAAATGCCCTACCATTGTGCTATTGCTCCAGCCTGCCTGAGACCCAGCCACCAAACTTGACCCCCCCAAAGCCTGGCAGAATATTCAAGAAGTGGGATTTTCCTCTCCCAGGGCTGATGCTGGCCTCTACACCCATGTAAGATCCAAGACCTTTGGGGCCGGAGAGATAGCATGGAGGTAAGGCATTTGCCTTTCATGCAGGAGGTCATCAGTTCGAATCCTGGTGTCCCACATGGTCCCCCATGCCTGCCAGGAGCAATTTCTGAGCCTGGAGCCAGGAATAACCCCTGAGCACTGCCGGGTGTGACCCAAAAACCACACACACACACACAAAAAAAAATCCAAGACCTTTAGGAAACTACTACAGAGAGCCCCAAGGTGCCTAAGGTATGAGGTCATGAACCCCCGCATGTCCCCCAGCCAGTGTTTCCCTGAAAACATGTCACAGGGCTGCTGGGCCATATGGCCCACCCAGGTGCCCCAGCACTAGACTGAACCCTGCTCTGCTCCTCCCCCTTTCCTGCATGGACAGGAGGACTAGGGTAACCCCTGAGGAAGTGGGTCACCTGTACGACTGAACCTAAGACCATAGCAGAGGCCCCTGAGAAGTCTCCAAGGATATAAGCCTACAGGCCTGGCTGCCCTCAACTCTGTTCTGCTCTTGCAGATTTTTATTCAATTATTTTACTCAGAGACTTCCAGGCACCTAGTAGTGCTCAGGGGTCAGGAGACACTGGGAGAAACCCTGGGCCTGGCCAGCACCTAATGTTTCTCTCGACCTTGTTTGCTTTCTCTGGGTAGTAAGCTGCTCTCCAGCACAGACTTTCTCTGCCTATGCCTTCTGGGCTCCTCCCGGTCCTCTAAAACTCATCGGTCCCTGGGACACCCACACTACTCCTCCCATAGCCCCTGCCCTCACTCGCACCAAGGTCAGTTCTGAGCTCAGATACAGCCATACAACTACAGGGTCTGGCTCATGGGCCAATCCTGTCAATACCCCCCCCACACACACACACACCCAGCAGAGAGGGTGTAAGGCCTGGATCGCCCCATCTGAGCTGCGGGAGACCTCAAGCTGTTACAGACGCCAGAACATGCTACAAAGGGGCCCGAGTCCTTGGGTCAGAGTGAGAGCACAGTAGGGAGGGCATTTTCCTTGCACATGACTGACCTGGGTTCAATTCCTGGCATCCCATACGGTTCCCCAAGCCTGCCAGGAGTGATTCCTGAGCATAGAGCCAGGAGCAAACTCTGAGCACTTCTGGGTGTGACCCAAATAAAAAGGAAATCCTGAGTCCCCTGTGGGGGCCAGGGCCCAGCGATGGATGTGGGCACTGAGGTTGGGCGGACATATTCAGGAGGGCCCAGCTACTGGGGTGCCCATTGTCGGTTTCCTGACACATATTTCCCATACAGGCTCCTCTTCCCCCCACCACTTGCTGTGGTTTCCAGCTGCCTCTCCACCCCCTCATGGCCACAAATCCAGGTCTTGGGTATAAGACTCCTGCCCACTGTGGAGCAAGGCTGAGACACATGTCTTCTGCTCTCGCTTTGTGGAGCTCAGAGGCTGTCTGTACTCTCTGAAGAGTGGGGTGGTTAGGCAGTGGGTGCAGCTGCCAGGACAGGACAGCTTGGGTGCCCACACAGAGAGGCCACACTCACTGGCTCCTCCTGACGGTGTCCAGCACTGAGCCAAGTCAGTGCAGCATCAGTCCCACTGTCATGCAGTGATGGGACCCCACCACCACTGTGTGGACCCTCAGCCCCAATGGCTAGGTCTCACTTCCAGGTCTTCCAGAGGGATGGCAGAGACCCACAGGGCAGACCAGAGCCCCTTTCCATTCCTCATGGGAACAGATATGCCGCTGGGTAAGGATCATAGGGGCCTCCCAAGAAACCCCCAGATTTCAGGGCCTGTGGGAGCCCCTCATTTCCCCCATGGCAGAAGAGTCATCACCTGGGGACAGTTTAGATGCAGGAGAGTCAGCTACTCTCAGCCTCAGCCTCGACAGCTGCTCCCAGCAGGGCTTACCAAGGGCTGACTTCATTCACGGGAGTCACTTCCTGAACCACTTCTTGTATTCACAAATCATATGTTGCATCTTCTTGGTTTATTTACATTCAGTCTACCTGATTATTTATTCCTGAAGTAACCGTTTTAAAGTAACATTTCAAACAGCTCCTAGACTTAATGCATCATGATTTCAGTTCTTAGGGAAAAATATGCCTAGTAAAATGTTCTTGTTTACCAACTTTAGTGTGTTTAGTAATGCGCTTAATATGAATATATTCTCAGTTGTGAATCCAAATTATACGTTTTTTATTTTTTGGGGGGGATCACACCCGGCAGTGCTCAGGGGTTACTCCTGGCTCTGCGCTCAGAAATAGCTCCTAGCAGGATCAGGGGACCATATGGGATGCCGGGATTTGAACCACCATTCATCCTGGATCAGCTGCTTGCAAGGCCAACGGTCTACCATTGTGCTATCTTTCTGGCCCCTGGATTATACATTTTTTATCTTCTAACACTAGAAGTTTTTAAGAGAGGCCACAGCTGGCAATGCTCGGACCTGTTGGGACAGAGGAGGCACTTAGGGACACACCAGACATCCCCAGGACCTTGTTAAGAGGTTCTGGGGAGCAAAACAATTCCACCCTGCTGAGTTATCTTCCTATTTGAATATTTTAAAATTCCATTTTAGCTAACTTACCTGGTCTCACCAGATCTCTTGACATTGTGATTGCTTTGGGATTAAAATGTTCTTAACAAACCAGGTGACTTTTGAGCCCAGCTCCAAGTGACCTGTGTAACATCAAGTGTAAAATACAACAGCTGACAGCTTGGGTTGTGTGTGTCACACTCCCTTCCCTGTCCTTCATGCTCCAGAGAGTTAGGTAAAACATTTGGTTATTTTTACATCTCAGCTATAGCCCATGTCCCCCAGGGCTCTCTTTTGTAAAGAACTACTCAGGCCAGAGAGATAGTATGAAGGGGAGGGCTCTAGGCTGTCAGGCAGCCAATCAGGGGCAAACCCTCAGTGTTCCATATGGTTCCCTGATCACTAGGAGTGATCCCTGAGCACAGATCCAGTTGAAAGCCCTCGACACTGCCAATGTGGACCTAAAACACATTTAAAAACTTGTTATTGGGCCCGGAGAGATAGCACAGCGGCGTGTGCCTTGCAAGCAGCCAATCCAGGACCAAAGGTGGTTGGTTCGATCCATGTGTCCCATATGGTCCCCTGTGCCTGCCAGGAGCTATTTCTGAGCAGACAGCCAGGAGTAACCCCTGAGCACCACCGGGTGTGGCCCAAGAACAAACAAAAACAAAACAAAAAAAACCTTATTTCCCACACTATAGAAACGTGTCCATTTCTTCCTGTTGCCAGTTTCTGCAGAGACATTGGCTGTAGGCCACTCACCTGCCTCCAGGGGCAGTGGATGGTCTGCAGGCAGACTCGTGGTCTCTATCCTTCTGTCCACTCATATGAGATGGGCAGTCCTGACCATCCCTAGACAGTCTATCTTCTCTCTAGTTTATACAGCTCATATGGGTCCCAGATCGTCTCTGTCTCCTATAGCCTTTGTACAGCCCCTACACAGTCTCATATTTCCTAAATAGTCTCTGTCTGTCCTCTCTTTAAATTCTCTGTCCTGGGGCTAGAGCAATAGCACAGCATGGAGGGCATTTTTCTTGTAGTGGCCAACCCAGTTTGATCTCTGGTATCCCATAGGGTCCCTTGTAGGAGTGATTCTTTTTTTTTTTTTTTTTTTTTTTTTTTTGCTGTTCAAAAGGGGTTTATTGCCGGGGAGATCAGCTTTTAAGGGCTGAAATACGTCAGGGGGTGTTACAGGTTTTCCACCAATTACAATTGCAAGCACTCATTAGCATCAGGAGTGATTCTTGAGTACAGAGCCAGGAGTAACCCGAGTGCCACTGGGTATAAAACAAAACCAAAAAATTTAAAAATAAAATAAAATTCTATATTCTCTAGATCACCTATAGCCTTTAATAAGACTATACAGTAAGTCTCAATCATCTCACTACAAAGTGCTTTAATGATCTTTTTGTTTCTGGACCACACTCAGCAATGCTCAGAGCTTATTCCTGACTCCGTGCACAAGAGCCCCTCCTGTCAAAGCTCAAGGCACCCTATGTCGTGCCAAGGCTCGCATCCAGACAGGCATAAGGGGGCAAGCACCTCACCTACTTTGCTACCTCTCTGGTCCTTTGTCTTTTTTTTTTTTTTTTTTTTTTTGGTTTTTGGGTCACACCCGGCAGTGCTCAGGGTTTATTCCTGGCTCCAGGCTCAGAAATTGCTCCTGGCAGGCACGGGGGACCATATGGGACGCCGGGATTCGAACCGTTGACCTCCTGCATGAAAGGCAAACGCCTTACCTCCATGCTATCTCTCCGGCCCCTGGTCCTTTGTCTTTTAAGGACTTTGATGATGATGCTCAAACGTAGCTTTATTTCCATTTATTCCCTCTGGTGTTCACCGAGCTCACTGGAAATCTAGTGCCCTGTTTCACCAGGCTAAAAAATTCCCAGACCCTCTCCCTTTTGCCTGCCCAAATCCCAGTCCCTTCACCTAGGCCTGAAGTGACTCTTCAGGTCTGAAGTGACTTGTTAGGTTTGAAGTGACTCGTTAAGACCTCCCCTGATCCCGGAACTTGAAGTCACCCTTCAACCTTTTGACGTTTTCCCCGACGGATCATCAACACCCACATTCCTTCAAGTTCACTTTTGTCTCATTATGCACCAGCCAGTAGACAAGCCACTGAGTCAGCAACTGCACATCTTGTTTTGATCAGTTCTAGGATTCCTGTTTCTTCCTCTCCTAATTCAGTTTATTTGCTGCTGTCTTCCCTGTTCACTCACCGCTGTGATACCCTACTTTACTTCCCTAAGACAGTTCAGTGGGTCGTTTGACTCCTCGTTTCTACCTCTAACATCTTGGGGATATTTCAGAGCTGTTCTCAGTGGATCCTCCTCCTGAAATGGGCCACATATTCTTGACTCTAAATGTCTAGAGATTTCCAGTCAGTTCCTGAAACCAGAAATGGGGACCAGGAGATTAAGACACTCTGGATTCATCGATGCCAGGGATGAATGGGCTTGGTGGAAGATGATGGTTCCTTAGCTTCGGCCAGTCTCTGTAGCTAAGCTACCTGGAGTATGCCTAAAAGCATATTTCCTCAGGAAAAACTGAAAGGGGAGGGGAAGGACCCAGGGCATGAGGAGACTAGAGGCTAATGTGGGGCCTCAGGGACATAGGTCGGTATTCTGGGGATCGACCTTCAGGGATGTCCACAGAGCCTCCAGGAGTCTCCACTGGCCCCTCTGTCACTCCAGACACTGACTTGAATGGAAACTTGTGAAGTCCAGTCCAGGAATCTGGGACTGTACTTTACAGAATTCCCCAGGGTAGTTAGAAGAGGGGGAGGACTAGAAGGGAAGGGGAAGAGGGAAGAAGGAAGGGATAGGTGGGGAGGAGGTGTGAAGGAGGGAAAGTGGGAGGGAGGAAGGAAGAAAAAAATAAGGAGGAGGAAAGATGGAAGGGAAGAGGAGGGAATCAGGAAGGGGAGGGAGGACCGTGGGGCCCTGAAGTGGCTGAATCTGGGTGCTGCTGCTAGCAGGAGACATGGGAGGAGATGCAGAGCCCCTTTGCCCAGGAAAGGTGACAAGCTACAGGGTGACAGGCTGCAGGGTTCCAGTTTAAAGGGTGCAGGGGCATCTGGTGGTCAAGAATTTCCCCTCCCAACAACGTCCTGCAGTCCCCAGGAAGGAGTGGCAGTGTGCGCACATCTGTGTGTTTCTGTGGGTGTGTGTATACACAAGTGTCAAACCATATGTGGACATGTCTGCATCTGTGTGAGCACATGCGCATACACACATGTATGTGCGCATATGCATATGTACATGTACTGTGAGTGGATCTCTCGGTATCAAACCATGTGCACGAAATGGTCTTGTAAAGCCCCCTTAGCTGTTGTGCCCTTGCCTGGTCCTGGCATTGAGGACCCAACTCCCCCCGAACCCTCTTTAGCCGCCGGACGTACCTCACTCAGAAAGAGGAAGGGCAGGGCCTGGCCCTGGCAACTGTAGCGCCCAGAGAGGGGTCAGTGCCGAGAAGCAATTACAGGGACAAAAATGCCCCAAGGAAATCAAGGCGGGACTTATTAATATCAGACCCACAGGTGACAACTGTCAGACAATCGGTCAACAAGGGCCGGCGAGCCCCCGTGATCCCCACTAACCCATCCTGATCTTTACGAAGTGTCCTTCTGGGGTCCGCAGCCTGGAATCCGAGGGCCGCCCTTCCTTTATTAGCAGCTAAGCTCTTTAGACTTGCACCATATTGCGGCAGGTTAGGCCTAAGCTTTATTGTCTGACGTTATTGGAAACCCAGATTCCTGCAGGCTGCTCCCCCAGGCCGCGCTTTGTCTTCAGCACATCCTCATTCGCCCGTGGACAGGGCCCGTCTGGAGAGAGGCAGAGAAAGATTATGACTGTAATATACTTAAATCCAATTTATTTGCCTGGCCAGAAACTTCCACCCTCCACAATTGCTTCCTACCTACCAAGTCTTTAATTCTTTGCTGTCAGGAGGCAGCGGGCAGCAGGCAGGACCCAGCACCCACCTTGGTACAGGCTCTCCAGAGTCAGCGGGAAAGTGCCCGCTCAAGGGTCCGGCTCTAGGAAAAGCCATGGGGGGTGACGGGGTGGTGGGTCTGGTGGAAGCTGCGGTTTCACTCCATTTTGTGTCTATCTGTCCAATCCTGGTAAGGGGTGCTGCCCCCATCAGAGCCGTGGCTGTTCCCCAGCCCCCTTCCCTGCAAGCTGACCTAAATGTGGTCTGCAGTCTGCGGGGACATGACTCGAGGATTTCTCGGCATCTGTCCACGTTGTGTCCAGTGTGGGGCCTGGCCCTGTCAGCATCTTTCCACTCCATCTCCACAGTAGGGCCTGGTCATTCTCAGAGGTAGCCCCTATTCAGAGACAGGGTCAGTCCATGTTCTTTTTTTATTTTGTATTTTTTAGTGTTTGGGCAAACCTTGGCATGACTTAGAGGTTATTTCTGGTTCTATGCTTAGGATTTGCTTCTGGCAATACTCAGAGATTACTCCTGGCTCTATGCTCAGGGATCAATCCTGGTAGTGCTCAGGGGATCACATGGAATCTCGGGGATTGAACCCAGGTCAGACAAGTGCAAGGCAAGCATCCTCCTGCCGTTCCATAGCTCTCCAGGCCCAGCTTCTTTCCTCAATGCAATGGACACATCCTTTCTAGATCTCGCTACTACAAGCTGTGATGCACTAACCAGAGGAGGGAAACAGTACTTCAACTGAGCTGAATCCCTGAGTCTGTGGGGCCCTAGACTTTTGGGGGGTGTGTGTATGTGTGTGTTGTGTTGAATCCCTGTGTCTGTGGGGTCCTTGACTTTTGGGGTGTGTGTGTGTGTTGAATTCCTGTGTCTGTGGGGTCCTTGATTTTAAGTGTGTGTGTGTGTGTGTGTGTGTGTGTGTGTATGTGTGTGTGTGTGTGTGTTTCAGCAACATTCCTGCTTTACTCCTGGCTCTGAACTCAGAATCCTCAGT
The DNA here is from genome assembly GCF_024139225.1 of Suncus etruscus. Classification (NCBI taxonomy): domain Eukaryota; kingdom Metazoa; phylum Chordata; class Mammalia; order Eulipotyphla; family Soricidae; genus Suncus; species Suncus etruscus. The sequence continues at coordinate 71,545,148 of NC_064864.1, forward strand.
TCCTCAGGAGATCAATGAGCAATCCTCTGTTCAAGCAATACTCAGGAGACCCTATGGGATGCTGACGATCGAGCCTGGGTCAGCAACATGTGACCCATTGTGTCATTGCTCTGGCCCCTTGGGTAGTTTCACCTGAAACTTTCCAGGAAACCCACATCCCAATTTCCAGTGGCTGTGCCCATGTGCACCCTCCGGGCCCACAAAGGACTTGGCTTCCCTCTCCCACACACTCACTTCGGGATAACAAACAGCCGACAGGAAAGAGCCAGCAGTCCCTCATCTGATGCTTCACATCTCCTGGTCATGAGGGTATGAAGGGATTTTATTCTTTATTCCTCTTGAAGGTGCCTACTCTCTGATCCTGTTACCAAAGGCCAAGTCTCAGGCAGTAGAAGGCACAAGGCTCAGCAGGACAATGAGAGCTGGGGAGGACACCAGAGACAGCCCAGACACCTTGACAGGGGCTGGAGATAAATGGGAGATGGGGGGACCCTCCAGCTTGCTGTCCCTGTGAAGGGGAGGACATTCCTGTGGAGGTGTTTCCAGAAGCAGATGTAGCCAAGTTCGCAACAGCAGACTCACCACAACACCACAATCTCGGGTGGTGTCCACAAGGACATGTGCACAGGCCCTGGAGCCAGTCAACTGGGGCTGCCCAGGCACTGGCACCTCCAGAGTCCCTGTGTTCACAGCATCAGGCACTCTCTGCTGCCCTTAGTGCCTCCAGTACTCTCACAACCCTACTGGTGACAGTGGAAACTGAGGCAAGGGCCCAGGACCATCTTCCTCGAGGCTGACAAGCAAAATTTACGACTCGACAGGACCAGGGCAGCATCACAGTGTGATCAAGCAGGGAGACGCCTCACCTGCTTCCTGCTCAGGATGTAGAACTGCAGGATGCCTTGATGCAGACGACACATGTGGGGTAGGATATGTCATGTGTGTAGAACACACCTGTATGGGGAACACACCTGTGCATGTGGAACATGACAGTGGGGCACATGTCTATGAAGAATATACATCCACATGGCACATGGGCATGTGGAACATGCTTGTATGGAACATACATGTATAGAAAACACACCTGCACGTGTGATGTACATGTGTGGCACACATATGTATGCAGGTGCATGTCTGTGTATGTAGAGTACCTGTATGGGACACATGTATGTGAAACATGCATGTGCGGACCACATGTATATAGAACACCTTGTTACATGTGTGAAACATGTATGTTGAGCCATGGTGTGTGTGGACCATACATGTATTAAAGAACATGTCTGTGCATGTGACACATGTATGGAACATTCTTGTGTGGAACACAGTCTATGTAGAACACACCTGTGTATGTGGAACATGTCAGTGAGGCACAGGTCTATGAAGAATACACAACCACATGTACATACCTATGTAGACCACATATGTACATAAAGCATACCTGCATGTGTGGCATGCATGTGGCATGCACGTGTACATAGGTATATGACTTATGAAGCACATGTGTGCAAAATATGCCTGCATGTGAAACACACCTGCCTGAGAAATCACCTGTTATATCAAACATGTCGGCCTATGTAAAGCACATGTGTGGAATACATCTATGTATATCAAACATGCCTTATGTGAAACACACATATGTGTGGACCATGCCTGTGCCTGTGCAACATGTCTGTGTATGTGGAACATGCCCATGTACTGAGAACATGCCATGTGGTGGTCATGTCAACAGCCACACAGGGCTGGAGACCAGGAGACTGGTGCCCATGGGACCTCCTCTCCATGAGAAGAAACCAGCTGCCTGAAGGAAACAAGCTTCACTCCATATGACAGGGCAGCCTAGAGGCAGCTGAGGATGGGCAGCAGCATTGGGTCAGGGAAGGTAGAAAAATAAGCCTTTTAATTAGAAAAGGGGGCGGAAGAGGGTCACAGCCCAGACATGGGCAGGCAGCGAGACCTCATTGAGAAGGTTCCATGGGGTGGCCACTTGAGTGGGCAGTGAGGTTCTGAAGGGCTCATGCATCTCAGTGGTGCCCCGCGGGGCCAGTCTGGAGGCTCTTCACACCACGGCCTCAGGGGCCCCAGATCCAGGCTCACCACAGGAAGGCTCGGCCCCACTGTGCTCTTCCTCATTCCTGGTAGTCCCTATCGCATGGCCGAGTGGCTGAAATGGCCCTGTAAGGAGAGGGAGATACGCTGGTCATCCAGAGCTTGAAACGCTCGGGGTAGGATGAGTTGGGGAGAGTGTCCCTGTACAAAACCTCACAGAGCAAAAATCCCATTGACCAACTGTAGACTTGAGCTGAGCTGCCCCAGCCTCTTCTGTGTGTTTGTGCGTATATGGGGAGGGGAGTGTTACACATTCAACAGGGCCCAGGACACACTACCCAATGCCGGGCAGCAAGTGCTTTTGCAGGCCTGGACCTGGATAGACCAACACCAAGAACACTTTAGGTCTCACTGCCAGCCACACAGAGGCTTCAAGGTGTAGCCTGGCCCAAAACTCAGGTCAGGCTCTGGAAGCTGGACATTCGCCATCAGACCTTGGACCTTCCTTATCTTTCCCCACCTTGCTCCTCACATTGCCCCTGTTTCTTCTTCCATCATTCAGAGCATTTAAAAACTCTTTGAAACCGAGTTGAGGAGCTGGAACAATACTCAGTGGAGAGAGCATTGGCTTGGCCTATGGCTGACCTCGGCTAGTCAATGACTGGTTCGATCCCTGGCATCCTACAGGGTCCCCCAAGCCTGCCACGAGTGACCCCTAAGCATCACTGGTTGTGCCCCCAAAGTAAAACTGCTGAGGGGTCACACTGATGGTGCTGGCAGTGCTGGGAAGGGCAGGGAGTGGGTAGGACCTGGCTGTTCAGGTCTGAGAAATAATCCAAAACACAATCACGATGTTAAAAAAGGGGTTCTCCAGGTGCCCAGAATCCAGGGCAGACATCAGGCAGCACCCCAAGAGAGAAGCCCCAAAGCATCTGAAGGAGGATCCACATCTGAAGGAGGATCCACACAGCAGGTATGCTCGGCAGGTACATGACAACCAGGGAGACAGACTGAGGGTGGAAGCTAAACAGGATGGAGGGCAGACAATGAGTTTGAGAACTGAAGCTTAGTGGGACTGAAGGCAGAGACTGAGTGAGACTGAGGGTGGAGGCTGAGCAGGACTAGAGTGGAGGCTGCGCAGATCTAAGTGTGGACGCTGAGCAGGACTAAGGACAGAAGCTGAGAAACTGATGGCGGGACGGAGGGCAGAGGCTGAGCAGCTCCTTCTGAACAGCATTGGAACACTAGGGTCTTCACAGGGCCCCACACAGCCCCTTCACCCTGTGCACTCACCAGGCCAGCGGGTGGACAGGGCTGATGAAGTCTTCGGAGTCCAGACCTGCTGCCCCACCTGCCCGCGGCGCCCGCTACGCTCCCTCCCTGGGTCCCTGCATTTCTAAAAATACTATTTGCTTTATTTAGCGCTGAACCCTTTCGTGCTGTGGAATACAAAAATAGCGCCTTATTATTTTAAAAGCTTAGGTGAGAAAGTAGCCATGTTATTAGGGAAAGAAGATATAGGCAGCGAGTCTGTTCAAATAGCAGGAGGTGTGACTTCTCACACGTACATCTCAGCCTCTATTGACATAAGACTTGGGAAATAGTGGGGGTAAATATTAAATCACCCAGGCCTGGGTGAAATTTTATTGAGAATGACGACAAATAAAGGGAACCTGATTTTAAGTCATTTTCTGAAATTTAGATGAAAAGAGTATCTAGCATTAATAAAATAAAGATCTATTTACATATCAATATGGGCTTTCCACTCATAGATTCATTTCCTGTGAAACATAACACAGTGTGAGCTTGGGGAATCAAGAGGGAAACCCTCGTCAAACAGGTGCTGTGTTCAAACAGAACATTAACCCAAATGAGCCAATCAGTGGCCTGCGCTCAATTTCTCTGGAAGTGCCTGGAGCCAGAGCATGACCCTGATCCACCACTTCCATCTCCCACCCCTCCATCTTTCACCTCCCCCCCCAAACATGCCACACTGAGGCCACGTCCTGGCCATGGGATGCTTCCTGGGGCCCACCCCTGCTCCTGGCAGTCACAGCTGCAGCCACTCACTGCCCCTCGGCCAGAAGCACACAACCCGGGTGTGGCTCCCACAATCCGGGGCCACAAGGCACTTAGAGACTGAACTACCGGGTCAGGGCGACTCTGGGACTACCGGAGTAGTCTATGGTGGATAGCAGCATCCTATCACCAATCCAATCATGATCCAATCACCAATCCAATCATCCAATCACCGACTCACAGTTTGTTCCAGAAAACCAGAGTGATGCTGTCTCTAAATCTCACTCAGGGCAGGCCCAGGAACATACCCACAGCACACACACATGCACAAATGCCAAGCAGACATTGCTGCACATGCACACAAGTGTCCACAGACACCCGCACACCCCTATATACACGCCACACACGCACACACATATACCTACGCACCATATACGATACACCCACACACCCCTGCACACATCACACACTCATATACACACAACTTACCTACACCCCCACATACACACATTTCAACAACACACAAAATGCACCACATCCTCACAAACACCACACATATAGCCACCATGTAAACATGCCTGCTTTCTATGTGAAATTATTCATAAGTCGAAACTGAACTCTGCGTGTGAATCACAGTGAAGCAAATGTTGACGTAATGAGGATTAAAATCAAAGCTTAACACTTATTCAAGGCTCCATGCACCTCGGGAAGGTAATGTTCCTTTAGTGTTAGAAAACCGTGTCATGGGCCCGGAGAGATAGCACAGTGGCGTTTGCCTTGCAAGCAGCCGATCCAGGACCTAAGGTGGTTGGTTCGAATCCCGGTGTCCCATATGGTCCCCCGTGCCTGCCAGGAGCTATTTCTGAGCAGACAGCCAGGAGTAACCCCTGAGCACCGCTGGGTGTGACCCAAAAACCAAAAAAAAAAAAAAAAACAAAAAAAACGAAAAAGAAAATCATGTCATCAACTCAATCATGAACAACTGTATCTGTGGAAGAAAAAAGAACTGTAGTATGAACAACTTTGTAACCACGTGTTTAAATAAAAACTAAATAGGGGCCGGGCGGTGGCGCTGGAGGTAAGGTGCCTGCCTTACCTGCGCTAGCCTAGGAGACGGACCGCGGTTCGATCCCCCGGCGTCCCATATGGTCCCCCAAGCCAGGAGCAACTTCTGAGCGCATAGCCAGGAGTAACCCCTGAGCGTTACCGGGTGTGGCCCAAAAACCAAAAAAAAAAAAAAAAAAAATAAAAAAAAAAATAAATAAATAAAAACTAAATATTAAAATAAAAGAAAACCATGTCATAAAATAACATCAGAGTCTAAAATACCAAACCCCAACAGAATTGAAGGCATCCTAGAAAGGATAAGCAGATCCAGTCGATGATGGTATGTTCGGGTGTCCAGACTCACCGTAACGAGGACTTTCATACAGATCAGTAAAAAGCAGCCTTTGCTCAAGGAGCAAAACTCAGGACAAATATGAGGAGGTTAAGGGGTTCCCTGGCCACCAGAGAGGCCGAGGCTGCCATGCTGACATGCCTCCTCCCTCTGACCAGATCCAATTTTCCTGTGGAACTCTCAGTTCCCACCAGAGAGAAGCTCCCGGCTCTCCTGATGGCCAAGCCAGAGCCTCTGAGGCCCCCAGAACCCAAAGCCTCAGCCCTGGGTTCTCAGCGAGCACCTGGTACTTGTACCTGACTCCCTGGAGTCAGGTCTAACCTTTAAGAGCAGGAGGTTTCGGGCATGGCACTTACAGACTCCCCGGCAACACATCTGGGGCAGAACTGGGCAGGGATCCTCCCGCTGTCCCGAGGAACCTGTTTAACACATACAGGTGTGGACATCAGACGGGCTGCTTGGCACTGCCTATTAGATTGACAAGAGCTCACACAACTATGGATGGGCCGCAGACACATACCTGGGCGTTGGTGTGGCCTGGGTCTCCCTGCAGCCTTGGATCCAGAGGGCCATGCTCCTCACAACTGGGGGTGGCCAGGGCACCCACCTTCACCTGAAGGCCATCTTGGGGCATGGTTGCTTCTAACCGCCTGCACTTCTAGAACACAGAGAAACTTACTTTAGACTCACGCAGTGGTCCTCAAACTATGGCCGGCGGGCCACGTATTGTATTTGTATCTGTTTTGTTTCTTCATTGCAAAATAAGATATATGCAGTGTGCATAAGAATTCGTTCATAAGTTTTGTTTTACTATAGTCAGACCCTCCAATGGTCTGAGGGACAGTGAACTGACCCCCTGTTTAAAAAGTCTGAGGACCCCTGAGGGTGACATGGGAAAAGGGAGCAAATGGGAACCACAGTAGAGAATATAGGCCTGCAGAGTCACAACAGCTGACTGGAACACTGGGATTTTCGGTACCATTACTCATACAGGTTTAGGTTACTCACATAGGTCCTATATGCATCATAAACAATGCACAGCCCAAGAGTCCTCTGTCCCACACAGTCCCAGGGCCCCTCCCAGTACCCCCAGCTCAGATCTATAGAGAAAATAATCAATTCTGACAACTCTAACCATTTGTTCTGAACTTAGACTTGTGTTTTTTTTTTTTTGGTTTTTGGGCCACACCCTGTGACGCTCAGGGGTTACTCCTGGCTATGCGCTCAGAAGTTGCTCCTGGCTTCTTGGGGGACCATATGGGACACCGGGGGATCGAACCGCGGTCCGTCCTAGGCTAGCGCAGGCAAGGCAGGCACCTTACCTCCAGCGCCACCGCCCGGCCCCCTAGACTTGTGTTTTCATGGAGATTCGATCACTGCTCCACTTTTCCTGAACTGTAATTGGCCCATTCAGCTTTTCTATCTCTCCTAACACGATCTCCAGTGGCTGCAATACTCTGGGAATGTACCTGTTTCTCGCCAGGTCTCCAACTCAGCAGCATAAAGGTGCCCAGAGCCGATTGCGTGGCCCTCATGGCCAGGCTGCATGCACCCCACTGCCACCTCAGATAGCATTTAGCACGTCTTTATTATTGGATCCTTTGTTCTTCATGCCATGCTGACACACTGCCCATCACTTCTACTCCTTCCTCCTAACTAGGGGCCGCAACAGTTGCTCTTTGGTTGATGAGCCTGTTCCTTTGGAGAGATGAGCCCAGACACCAGGAACATCCCTGGGCGCCCCACCTGTGCTGACCACCTATGGCTTCCTACTCATCTATTCTAGAAACTTTTCATTCCCACTTCCATGTACTCATTCAACAGAATGCTGCTTATAAGCCTCTGAATGTTTGGTTTTCCCAACTGTTGGGATAGAACTGATGCTGTCAATTCTACCTTGACATCATCATGACTGGTAGCTACTAAACAGGATTTCACTTCATGATTCATGGACACTGAGTCCCACCGGGAAGGACACTGAGTCCCAGCAGGTGATCCAGCCCCATGCACTGAAGAAGATCATTTTTATGGGGAAGAGAAGACCCTGTAAGACCCTCTACAACAGCTCTTCATACTCCTCCTTTAAGGCTGATTGATTTTTGCCTCATTGTGTGTTCATCAACAAGAGTGGTTTTGTGGAGCTGCTGTAGACATCTTCAGGCCCTGTAGTAGTTGCTATCTTGACTTCAAGAACCTCCTTTCTGCGGGGATGGAAATTGCCCAAGCACTGCTGCTGAATTTGTCCAAAATGAAGACAAAAGGGAATTTTTTAATTCAAAGAAGGAATTTTTGGCAAATCACCAACACTGAGGACATGAGGCAAAGCCAAGAAAGTGAATAGAGTAGGATACATGCTGCAAAATCCCCTTCCAAGGCAAAGCCAAGGAGTGGGTACTGGGGTAACAGTGACCATGATGGAGGGAGGGGCTGGATATTGGTCCCAGCCTGAAAGTTTCCATGAAGTAGAAGAAAACGTGCTGAGTAACTACCTTGGAGACCTGGGAATAGCATGGATACCAGACTGAGTGCTCGGATCACAAAATTTACAAATAAACTTAAAACAAAACGCTTTTGTAAAGTTAAAGGGATTCATTTCTGAGACAGGATCTCTGATACCAGCAGAATTAGAGAGCAGCGGCAGAAACATCTCCCAGAAACCTCAATATTATGAAAGCAAATAACCCACTTCTAACTAATGACTAGATCAAAGATAAAACCAAATGAAAGTTATAAAGCATTCTGAATTTTAAAAAATTCAAAATTTGCAGGAAAAAAATTTAGGGAAATGGCTGTTTAACATCAAGTTTCCACCAGAAACAAGGACAGTCTAAACTCCAAGACAGAGATGCTGTGTCTGATACTGTTCCAGGGGACCCCACATGTCTGACACCGTGTCTAACAATGACCCAGGGGACCCCGCATGCCAGGTCAAACAGGAGACAGACCAGCTGAGGGCTGAACTCCCCTTCCTATAGGTGCAGGGTTGTGCCCTGACCTGGTCTCCTCCCATCAGTGCAGCTGCCACTTCCTCCACTATGTCCATCCATGCCCAACAGCCTCTCATCAACGTGCTCCCAGACCACCACAGGGAAACCTGCTGCTGACAAAGAGACACCAGCTGGGGGCCCAAAGCTCTCAGCCTCGAGTCTAGGCCTACAGCTACCTGACTCTCAGTGTCACCGCCTCCCGGGCACACTCCTGTGCCATCCCTGCTACCAGAGAATAAAACTTCCACCTGAGCCAATGGAGCCCCGGAGTCTTCTAGTTACAGCTTCCCTCTGTAATGCGGAACTGAGTACATGTAAGTGGGAGCTGCTTAGAGAATCATAGAGATGCCTGGTCACAGGGAACGGAGTGTCTGGCAGAGAGTTAGTTATCCTCTCATGCTATGCAAACATCTGACAAACCTTTGCTGCAGTGTCTGGTGCACAGACACATGTTAAGTGAGGGAGCCCCTTCGGCACCTAGAGGGTAGAAGATTTCATGCACTGGCCATGCGCTGTGCTCTCAGCTGGGACCATGAAACAAGTGGCAATGAGCAGGAACCAGGAGTTCACACGCAGAGATGGGTATTGACCAAGCAGTCCGGAGGATCTGCTTCCTTCTCCCAGCCCACAGGAGCCGCTTTAATTCTCTTCCAGTTACTTGGTTTACAGGTCCACATCTGTCAGGTTCTAGGTGTTCCCACCTTATCCACCCTGCCCAGGACCTGCATGCAGTGGCTAATTCAGGGCCAGCAGCTCCCAAAACGGAGTCTCCTACAAGTCCTGCAGGAAGCCCCACACCCCCGAGGGTCCCAGTGTCTGCAGTCTCAAGGGAGCACCAGGTTAGACAGTTCAGTACAGGCACAGTGGCAGGGAGGCAGAAGACACGTTGCCATGCCCAGACTACGTTGCCCTGCACCAAGACTATGACCCCAACGTCCAAACCACACCCCTGGGTCCCTAGACCACGCCCCTATTTAATACCACAAATCAGTGCTCGAACCACGCCCCTGGGTACCTGGGTACCACGCCTCTAGGCACCTAAACCACTCCGTTATTTACAGGCCACACTATCAGAGCCCGGGCCACGCCCCTGAGTGCCTAGGCCACGCCCCTGCACAAGAACACACCTCCGAAACACGCCCCCATGTAGAGACCACGCCCCTATCCACAGACCACACCATCAGCGCCAGGCCACGCCCCTAGGTGCCTAGGCCACGCCCCTGCACAAGACCATACCTCCGAGTGTCTGAAACACGCCCCTATGTAGAGACCACGCCCCTAAGAACCTAAACCACGCCCCTATCTACAGACCACAGCATCAGCGCCAGGCCACGCCCCCGCACAAGACCACACCTCCGAGTGTCTGGAACACGCCCCTATGTAGAGACCACGCCCCTAAGAACCTAAACCACGCCCCTATCTACAGACCACACCATTAGCACCAGGCCACGCCCCTGCACAAGACCACACCTCCGAGCGTCTGGGACACGCCCCCTAAGGTCCTAAACCACGCCCCGGAGCCCAGGCCACGCCCCGGCGCGGGTGGCCCCCGAGCTGACAGCCGGTCCGGAGCCCTCTGAGCTAAACCGCCGGCGGTGCGCGGCGTCTCCGTCCGGCCACACAGCCAGGCCCGGGGCTCACCGCGTCTCCCGGCTCCGGCAGTTCCTCTGGCCGCCGCCGCCGCCGCCAGCGGCCCAGCGCCAAGGCGTCCATGCGGCCGTGGCCAGTCGGCCGCGCTCAGGCCCCGCCACGTGTGCCGAGCGAGCCAGTGGGCGCCGGGTGGGGCCGCGGAGTCCGGCCGAGGCGACGTTTCGACGGTCCGGGCGCAGCTTCGCCAACAGAGGCCGGCCCACAGAGCTCCCAAGCGGCCGCGAGCGCGAGACTCTGGCCGGGCGCCCGCCGGGCAGGAACGCGGGCCGCCTTCGAGGGCCCGGGCTGCGCCCACCTCCTCCCGCTGTGACTGGCCGGTGCCGGCGGGGTGGTGACTTAGCGGGCCAATGAGTGCAGGGTCCGGCTCCGAGGCTTCTGGGACTTGGAGTCCAGGCTGCCTTCGCACTCCCGGAGGCGCTGGGACTCTGGGGGTTTGGTGGCTTCACACTCGGGGCGCCCCGCTGTGCTGCAGGCTGGAGTATGTGTGAAGGGGAAACAGAGGCCCTGGGCCTGGACCGAGGCCTCACCTCTTGGACAATCTGGCCCAACGCCCTAGGGAACAGGGTGCAGTGACCCAGACACCATGCACTGGGGTCCCAAGCCCAGCTGTCATGAGCTCAGCCTTGCTCACGTCACCAGGGATCGAGGCCCAGGCTGGACGTGGGCGTGGATGGCGTCTTCTGGGGCTCTCCACAGTTCACCCCCAGACCACCCAGTTCACCCACAACGTCCCTCTGTCAGCGATGAGCAGGTGACCTCAAAAGGCCTTGGGGTGTCCCAGTCTGCTGAGACAGTGATGGAACTTGGAGTAGAGATGGCCTCTTCAGCCAGTGGTGTTGGCAAAACTGGGTGGCCATGCCAGAAAATGAAGCTGGATCCATATCACACCTCACACGAAAAGTCAGTTCAACGTGGATTAAAAGGATTGAAATCACATAACATACATCGAGCTCAGCAAATACTCATTGGGAGCAGATGCACCACGGTGATGCTTCTAATGATATCATCCCAGAAACAAAAGTAAATGGTGCCACGTTAAAGCTAAGGGTTGTTTCTGCATGGCAGGAGCCTAGAGAGATAGCTCAGGAGGTTGAGGGCTTACCTTGTACGTGGCTCACCCAGGTTCAATCCCCTGCACCTCATATGGTCCTTCCAGGATTGATTCATGAGTGCAGAGACAGGAATAAGTTCTGAACACTACTGGAGGATAACAATAACAAAACAAAACAAAAAAGAACAACACTAGGGAGAGGAAATGAATACACGCTTCTCTGAAGAAGACAGGCAGGTTGCCAGTAGACATGAAAAAGTGTTCATCATAGCTTATTATCATGGAACTATAAATCAAGATGACAATGAGATATATCACACCAATAAGAACACACGTTAAAAATCTGGTAACAACCTTGTTGGCAGGGATGTGGGGAAAAGGAACTCTCATCCACTGTTGCAGGAATGGTGATCATGCAATTTGCTGAAACTTGGGTGGAACCAGAGAATTTTGTTGCATGAAGTCAGAAGAAGTACAAATATCAGATGATATCATTTCATTGCCATCGGGGATATAACCCCAGCAGCAAGGTCTACAACACAGCAATCAGAAAGTGCACAAGCACCGAATTCAAAAGAGCACACACCCACCTCAACACAAGGGCAGCACCGTGGACAGAATTGGTGCCCCTCACCCCCATGAGAGCAGGGAGGGAGGAAAGGGAGGACTCAATAGCAGATCACCAGCTGCAACATGATGCTCCTGAGAGCTCCGTGCTGAATTTAATAAGTAAATCTCCAAAGACTATCGGCTGTATGACTCAGTTTAGAATCACACAGAAGGAGTTTACAAATGAGAGGTTGCCAGGGATGTGTGTGTGCAAACAGAAAGGAATAGAGAGGAGCATCTGAGATGAAGGTCCCTGCCCCCATCACAGCCTGGTCTCCCACATGAAGCCACTCACATGTGTGTGACCCAAAAACAAAACACACAAAAAACCCAGAAGGAGAAAGCTCCAGGGGCAAGGTACTTGCCTTCCACAGCTAGCCTGGGTGCTGGTCTCCCAAGCCCAGTCAGGAGTGACCTCTGTGCACTGCAAAGTGTGACCAAAAACAGATTCCTGAAAATAAAAGAGTAGAAAATTGATTCTCCTTGGGAAGGCAGGTGGTATCTCCAGGGTGTGGCATGGGTGCCTAGATGCCTGCCTGTTTCCCACCTGTTTGCTGTTGGCTGGGAAAATACACCAAACAGCAATCTGTATTCATGTTACCCTAAGAGGTCTCCCCACAATGGGGAAAAGTCTGGTCTTCATTCGCCTATGGCTGTCCCAAGGGTTGCAGTTAAACAGACATCAGGGGGTAAACGCAGGTGGGTAAATCATGTTCCAAAGCAGTAATAGGAAAATTATCTTTAAACATTTTGTTCTAAATAAATACCCCCAACTCAACAGGAAATTGCCCTGATTTTAAGATGGCGCAAACAATGGAGTAGGGCCTAGGGCTCAATCCCTGGCCCCGAGGGTGAGTCCCTCAGTGTCCAGCATAAATGGGGTAGGGAGGTGTCTGGGTGCAGTGTTCCCATGCCAGGTCGTGTGGGGCTGTGTAGGACCCGCTCAGATTTGCTGAAGTCCAAGTGAGTCTGAGGCCAGGAGGCTGATTATGAGGACGAGATGAGATAAAGGTGGGACCACATCCCACTTGCCGCCTGGGGTGCCCATCTCTGGAACATGGCTCCTCACACTGTGTGTGTGGGCAGGAGTGGGGGAGGAATGTTGAGAATGTCCTCATGATTGGTTTTAGCATGAATTTATTTACAATTCCTTGTCAGGATTTTGCTTTGTACACCTACCTTGTATACCTATACACAGGAGTTGTGGAAAATTTCCTCATGCAACTGGGTAAGAAGCAAAAAGGTAGAAAAGAAGCCCTGGGTTTGATCTGACAGTGCTGAGGTTCAGGTTTCTGATAATTCAATTTTCTGTTTTAGGCGACTGTCTGGTGCACGAATTTTACTTTTTTTTTTTTTTTTCTTGATTCTTCAGGCCACACCCGTTTGATGCTCAGTGGTTACTCCTGGCTAAGCGCTCAGAAATTGCCCCTGGCTTGGGGGGACCATATGGGACGCCGGGGATCGAACCACGGTCCTGATCCTTGGCTAGCGCTTGCAAGGCAGACACCTTACCTCTAGCGCCACCTCGCCGGCCCCCAGTGCACGAATTTTATCCTTTCAGAAATACTTCAACAAGGCCACAAGACAAACACCTTCCCCTCTGTGCTATTGCTCTGGTCTCCAGAGAATATCTCTCTCTCTCCCTCTCTCCCTCTCTCCCTCTCTCCCTCTCTCCCTCTCTCCCTCTCTCCCTCTCTCCCTCTCTCCCTCTCCCTCTCTCCCTCTCTCCCTCTCCCTCTCTCCCTCTCTCCCTCTCTCTCTCTCTCTCTCTCTCTCTCTCTCTCTCTCTCTCTCTCTCTCTCTCTCTCTCTCTCTCTCACCAGGGGGAGTCACCTAGTGATTTCAGGGCTTGCTCCTGACTCTAGACTCATGAATCACTCCTGGCAGGCCTCAGGACACCCTATATGATACCGATGATTGGACCAAAAAAGACTACATGCAAGCCAAGCACTCTGCCTCACACCGCCTGCTCCATCACACATTAAGCTACCTCTGCCCCTGGGCTTCAGAACACACCATGCACTCCCTAACAGCCAAATTCACGGGCTGACACATATGCACCATGTTTTATTTCACCCTAATTTTTTTTATTTGCAAGCCTGGGAAGTCACATTGGTTATGTTTCAGAAGCCATTTTGGCATGTATTTCTCCATAAATTACCAGGTATGTTCGGAGAAGCCCCCCAGCAGGTAGAGAGATGAGTGGTGCTGCTGTGGCAGGTGGGCTGGAAATAACCAGGGTGATAAATGATGGCCAGGCCCAGGAAATATGGTGAGATGTATTGGGGAGCAGCGTGGGAAGGCACCCAGCGAGAAACATGAGTGCTCGCTCCCCTGCCTTCCGCAAGGTTTATGAGCCCTGTATCAATCACGTGGATGGATTGCCGGTGAGGGCCATATTTCCCAGCTGTCTGAGGTGACGAAACACAAGCTGAGGCGCCCAGGCTCCTCCCGTTGTCTTCTGCCATGAGTTACACTCTCCAGGGGAGAGTGCGGGCTGGACGGCCACCTCTCAGTAGACAGGCACCCCAGTCCAGCATGGAGAAGTCCTGGAGTCACTTGCCACTTGGCTTTTTCCTGCTGTGCTGGTGACCAGACCTTCTAGAACCTCCTGTTGGCCATCTGGACTACTCGTGATGAGATCTCCTGCTCTTGGCTGCAGACAGTTAAGGCGCGTCATGGCAAGTTCCTGGGGGTACCCCTCTGGGTGGGAAAACTGGGTCAGGGGAATGTCACAGTGATACTAGCTAAGGCCAGAACATGTTTAAAGAGCTGGAGCACTGTCATCTCATATGGGAGCCCTGGATTCAGTGCCCCACATCATGGGCACTCCCCAATGAGTGTGGCCCCAAGCCCCTGAGTTGGCCCTGCCTGCTTATGTTCTGGCAGCTGTTGTTGCCATGGCCTGAGTGGCTTATCCGTCCGGTGGTTAGTTAAACTCTCCTGTGGTGGTGTGGAGCCAATGAAGGTGGAGAGGACTCTCATTTCTCATTGGGGCTACGACCATAGAGCTCCCATGTTTTCATAGTCTCAGTGAAAACACACCAGAAGCAGTGAGAAATGTCTCGGGGTACTGAGGTCCAACCCACAGTGCTGCCAGGACATACCATGGCTGATGGCAGGCTCCCTGCATGGCAAGCCCTCGGGACACAGCATGTCCCAGTGCTCAGAGTCCCATGAGATACACTGTGAGTGCTTCAAGGGGAGGGCGGTCCTCACTGTTCTCTGTGTGCTGCTGGAAGGCCACAGTGCAGCGGGAACTGCTCCAACTGCTCAAGACAAGGGGCCATCAGACTCCCCAGTGCTCCAGGCTGGGGTTACTGCAACTGGAAGCTGCTCACTTTCCTCTTTTCTTTTTCGTTGCTTGGCTCTGAAGTGTAAAAATTGAATCTCCAGTCACAGGGCTATCACAGCCTTGGGAACTTGACAGGATGCCTGCCTGCCCACCTGCCTGCCTCCCGCTCTCATGGCTGACCCAGCCTAGGCCCCCCACTTCCCGCTGAAGCCTGGCTGCAGGGGTTCAGAGCATTGTGAGGAGGGGGATTGTCACCCCTTCCTGCACCTGACCTCAGTGCCCGCCCAGGTGGCATCCAGCCAGATCCGGGTGGGGCCACTTCTGCTCCTCTGTCCTGCCCCGGTGGGGGTTAGGTGACCTCTCAGAAGGTCAGGGAGAGGTGACTCATGTGGGGCCAGTGCCTGCTGAGTGCTTTCCCAAGAGCAGCCGTCTGGAACTGGCCTGTCTGGTACCTGATGGTGCTTGCCCCCTTCCCAATCTTCTGGCCACCTCTTGGAGACACGGAGCCAGCTCGCTGCTGGTTGCTTGCTTCTGAATCAGGACAAACTGGTTAGAACTCGGGGACTCCATCTGAGCACAGGGAACGAATCCAGGGCCTTGGCAGTCATGGACACAACAGATGCATCTACTTGGGGCGAACACTTTGGGGGCCAGGGGGCCCTGGGGACTGGACCTTCATGCTGCTCTGAAGGTGCTGGCGGATCCCTTCCTCCCACCCCTGCCATGGCAGCAGGTCATGGGGGACCTGTACGTTCTCAGGAGCTTCACCCCTGGAGCAGGGCAGGTGGGCAGCCAGGGAAGGAAAGTGGGGCGAGCTGAGCGTAGGGTGAGCCCTGCTTGCGCCTGAGGGGCACAGGCGCCGCCTGCAGGCCTGAGAGCGCACTGCGGGCGCGGGGCCAGGAATTCCTCTGCAAAGAACATTTAAAACCACGCTCACAGTTCCTGGACCAACCGTGTTTGGTGATTGCAGCAACATAATCAAGGTGCATGAGTCTCATGGAAAAATATTCCTCTTAGAAGCTGGAGCAATCACACATAAGGGAGGGCGTTTGCCTTGTACGAGGCCGGCCCGGGTTTGATTTCTGGCATCTCGCAGGGTCCCCTGAGCACCACCAGAAATGACATCTGAGAGCAGTGTGGAGTAACCCCTGAGCACCGAGGGGTATGGCCCAAAAAACAAACAAAGAATGATATCCCTTTTCTGGAGGTCACGTTTTATTTTCCCAGTTGGGAGCCCCCAAAACTCCCTTAGGCAGTGGGCACCCGCTGACCACCACGGTCCAGTCTCCTTAGGGCCGTTCCTGTTCACATCAAGTTACACGCTTCGTGAAAGAAATAGAAAGTATTTTTTATCGGCGGGGCCAAGATGAATTATGTCTTGAAATCTGCTTTATAAATAAACTTGCACATAAATTGTCCATTCACTGGTTGGAAATCTTTTTTCACGTGGGAAGAGCTGTCAGAGGTCCCTAATAAACATGAGTCTTATTTAGTTTACTGGATATGTAATTCTTCTTTTCTCTGAAAAATAATTATTTTTCAAGCAAGTGCAGCAAAAATACAACCAATAAAAGTCCAGCTATGACAGCATAAACAACATTTATAGCTGCATAGACATCGCATTCTCCTAATAAAGTTGTTCCTGGTGAGGAGGGTGCAGATGGTGCCAGCTGTGCCATGGGGGAAGCCCTTCTCTGTCCCTTGCTGGGCACTGCGAGACTATCTCAGGGCCCAAAGGAGCTTCAAAGAGGAGGGTCTGGAAGATTCCTTTCTCAAGACTCACTCTGGGGTGCTAGGAGATTAGGGCCAGGCCCTTGCCGAGGCAGGATCCAGACTGTTCACCTCTGCATCCCCCATTCTGGGGGCAGGCCTGTGGTCACCAGACCCGAAGGTGGCCAGATGGGATATGATGATGAGGGTTCATGGTGTGAATGGGGAGACCAGAACCCAGAGACTGTGCTTTGGGCTTTTCTGGAGCTGGCCCCCACTGACCCGGCTTCCAGGGAGCCTCCCCAGCCTGCACTCTTCCCTCAGCACACCCACTCCCCTGCCCCTCAAAATGGACAAGGTGCAGGCTGTTGAGGGGGCAGGTGACCCGCTGAGCTCAGGATCCCCTGCCCAGAGCTCAGTGTGAATAAGTTCTAAACCAACCTGCTGGTGCTCATTTCTACGTTCTTGAGAAGCCCCAGAGATTCGCCCAGACTGAGAGCAGACCTGACACTGCCCTTTCACTCGGCTTCACAGGGCACATAATGCAGATGATCTCAGGCAGTTCCTCAGGAAGCTAATTCCATCCAGGTGGCTTAATCTCCACAGTTTGGGGGCTGGAGCCACCTGGATTTCAGACTTTCTTCAATCTAACCTGGTAATACCGGGGAGGGGGGGGGGGGACCTTGAGGTTCCTGCACTGTCTGCCAGTCCCTCATTCTCAGGGTCACAGGGAGACCCAGGGTGGGAATCCATGTCCCGTCTCCATCTGGGCTTATGACTGGGCTCCCCTTCTCTTTGCACAGCTTGAACACTGCCACTGCCTTTGATACTGTGGCAGAAAATTCGGGGATGGCTCCCTTCCCATTCTTTTTTTGTCTGTTTTGGGCCACATCCAGTGGTGCTCAGGGGTTACTCCTGGCTATACAATCAACAATCGCTCCTGGCATGGGGACCACATGGCACACTGGGGATAAAACCCAGGTCCATCCTGGGTCAGCCACATGCAAGGTAAATGCCCTACCACTGTGCTATCGCTTCGGTCTCTCCCTCCCCCTCCCTTTTTTTTTTTTTTTTGTCAGATTTCCAAACATTTTTATCATTCTTCCAGTGAAATGGCAGTTCAGCCAATACTCTCACTTCACTATATTCAGAGAATTTATTTGAACATGTTTCTTCATTCTAATTTTGGAACGTTTTGACGGGTTTTTACTGTTACTACTTCAACTCATTGTTTGAAACTATAAGAACTGGTACAGGAGAAACAAGGTTATAAGATAACTTTCCTCCTCATTTTCTCCAACTAGATTTAACTAGTTCTTTTCTTTTTTTAAAATAATTTTTATTGTGATCAAAGTGATTACATGTATTTCACAATAATATTTAAGGTACATAATGATCCTGAATTAGGGCTATTTCCACCACCAGTGTTTTCCTCTCTCCACCCGTGTTACAAGCATGCATCCCATACCTTCTCCCCATGAACTGCTAGTGTTAAGAGGTCTCCTTTGTGTATAGCTTGTTGTAGATTGGGTATCTGTGGGGAGCCTAGCTGATAAACCTAGAACATAAGACACCTCAGTAATCCCTAATCTGGTCACCCACGTGACCAAAGGCGCCCATGCCTTGAGAACAAAGGAAATAGACATATAAAGTAATTCAAAGCAGCCCAATACATCCAGCCAGAAAGAAAGATATAGAGCAACTTGCCTTTGTGTTAGCAAAACGTTATTAAGATTACAGCTGAGGTTCTATTTATGCTTGTTGAGTATAATTTATAGAACTCTGTTTGAATCTTATGCCTTCTAGTAAAACGTGCTCAGGACTACCTCTTTGCCCCTCCCTATTACCTGCCCCAGCTTATGCTAATGAATGCTTGTAACTGTGATTGGTGGAAAACTTGTAACACCTTCTGACGTATTTCAGCCCTTAAAAGCTGATCCCCCAACAATAAACTCCCCTTTTGAACAGCATGCCTTGTCTTGAGGGCCCTTCTTACTAATTTCTCTAGTTCTTCTTTACAGGTCGGTTCTGCTCGGGTGAACCCACTAATAACTAGCAACCTTCATTTCCACACCCCCGAGGGTCGGGGTCTCCCACGGGAGGTTGCAGGTATCAATTCTGGTATCGTTGACTTTGGGTTTGGTGTTTAAGTCTGATCATTTTTTATTTCCACTCAATGTACATACGACTGGTTGCTCCTGGTACCATCCATTTTTTCCCCTCAAGTTATAAGGGAGAACAAGATGATTCAAGTTCTGTGGTTCTGTTGGGAAAAAAAAGAAAAGAAAAATGCTGGGAGGAATAGTTTAGAGGCTATAAATATCAGTTCGAAAGAAGAAAGGAAATATATAAAAATAAAAATAAAAACAAAAACAAGCAATGACAAAAAACAGAGCAGTAGCAAGAAAAAATCATCACCAAAACAACAACCACAAGAAAGAAAATAAAAAAGGGGGGAAAAAGAGGGAAAAATAAAAAAAAAGGCTGGTTTTTGTTTGTTTTTGTTTTTTTGCATAGGCACAATAAGTCTTGGGGTGAAAGGGAATTCTCTTGGCCTATGAGATAGTTTGTCCACCCTTGAAGCATATTGTCATGGGGGCAACTAAGCTCCATACATGCTTATTATCAAACCCCAAGGTCTTTTTATAGTGCTCCCTTCCCATTCTTCTCTTTTTCTCTCTTCCCCTCCCCTTCCCTTCTTTCCACTCTCCTCATTCCCTCTCCACCTTTCTGCTCTTCTCCTCTCTCCCTCTCCCTCACACCCCTTTTGAACTTGGGGCCAGTCATGGACACCAGTGATGCTCAGGGATTACTCCTGGGCTGCAGGGAGGCAAGGGAGTGCCCTAACTGCTGTACTAGCTTCCCAGCCCCAACCTCTCCTGCTCTTATCAAGATACAAGAGAGGCTGATTTCAGCTTCTTTTGAAAAGATTCCAGATCGCACATTCCCTTGGGCATGAATCTTAACCATCTTTTAAATCACAACTTCCACATATATATGCCGTGTGTGTGTGTATGTATGTATGTACATATGTGTGTGTATGTATGTACATATTTTTGTTTTAGTTTTTTTTTTTTTTTTTTTTTTGGCTTCTGGGTCACATCTGGCAATACTCTGTAGTTACTCCTGGCTGTGCTGGGGGGTGGGGGGCGCACCATATGGGATGCCTGAGATAGAACCTGGGTTCTCAGCCTACAAGGCCAAGCAATGTCTCCAGTCCCAAAGCCGTATTCCCTTAGAAAGTAATAAAGTAGGGGGCCGGAGAGATAGCAAGATTGCCTTGCATGCAGAAGCTCGGTGTTTCGAATCCCGGCCTTCCATAGGGTCCCCCCGAGCCTGCCAGGAGCGATTCCTGAGCGGAGAGCCAGGAGGAACCCCTAAGAGCTGCCGGGTGTGACCCCCCCCCCCAAAAAAAGGTAATAAAGTAGATAACAGCCAGGACCAGGAAAAATCATGGTGCAGACACACAGAACCCATCACCTCCTGCCGCTTCCTTGTCCCTTGAGTGGGGCGCACTCAGAGCTGGGGGACCCCCAGAATGAGAGCCATGTCCCGGGGGAGGGCAAGTTCCAAAAGCTGGTGAAGTCCAACAAAGGGGAGCAGGGAGTGAGGAGAGCTGGGACTGGAAGCTGTCTCTCATCGCTGAGAACGGGAACCCTGGGGCCGAGCACTCCCAAGTCCGGAACCCCGCGGCCGGGAACCCCCTAGCCAGGCTCCCACCGGCCTGGAAACACTGCGGGGCAGCTAAGGCCCCTGGAGGACCCGCGCACCGGAAGCACGGCATCCCTCCTTTGTCCGAAGCCCCGGCGCGGCGACAGGGGGCCGGAAGTCCCGCCCCTGAAGCCCAGAGCCATGCGCAGGCGCAGGAGGGGCCGGAGGCGGAACTTCCGGCAGCGCCCGGCGGCCGAGCGTGCGCACTCGATTGGTCGCGCCTGGCGGGGCATCATGGCGGCAGGTGCGGCGGCGGCGGTGGCGGCGGCGGCCGTGCTGGAAGCGGACTCGGCGCGCCGGTTCCAGGAGCTGCTGAGCCTCAAGGCCAAGTGAGCGACGCCGGGCCCGGGGACCCGAACCCGCCTCCGCTCGAGCCCGAACCCCGCGGCCCGGCCCTGCACGGCCTGCAGCTTGCAGCTTGCACACCCGCGCCCCTGGCCGCGTTGTCCCCCCTGCGCGGGGTTCGCCCGAGCCTGTCGGTAGCCCCGGGCACCCCGACTTTGGGGTCGGCATGGTGGTGCTCCGGGAGCCCCCCCCGAGCCGGACCTGGCGACGCGCAGCTCCATGCATCACCCCGAGCCCGTATCCCCGCAGCCCGGCCTGCTGTCAAAAACACCCGCACCGACCCCCCGCACCCCCAAGTTCGGGGATCGGGGTCCGGGGTGTCGAGTCCGATTCTGCAGAGCCCTGAGATGGGGTTGGAGGCGTCGCGCCCCGGGAAAGGCAGGGCCAGTTCTGATCTCAGGGGCGCACCCAGCAAAGCTAGGGGGAGACGCACGCGTGGGGCCTTATGCGGGAATCTTGGAGCCTGTCTGGGGTCGCCTCAATTTCATTTTCCTGGAGCCAACTTGGAAGGGACCCTGGGGAGGGAGGCAGGCCTGGCTTCTGTGAAACACCCCCTTCTACCTCCCTCCCTGTTTTCTTCTTTGTTTGATTTTGGGCCGCATCTAGGATGTGCTTAGGGCCGACTCCTCACTGCACACTCAGGGTGACAGCAAGTCCTTAGCACTCTATAGGGGTACCCAAGAGCGAACCTGTGTTTTGGCCCAAGGCAAGGCAAGTGTCCTGCCTCTGTACTCATTCTCCAGCCCCCACTGGCTGCTTTTTATTATTTATTCATTGTTTTGTAAAAGAATAATAAGGGATTATTGGTGATCATTAGAGAGAACTTGTGAGGTAAAGCGGGAAGAAAGAGACTTTGCAGATTGCCACTTCTCAGCTTTCAAGTTCGCTCTGAGTGAGACTTACTCTTGTTACTTAATCAGGGCAGGCACTGCGGAACCTCAGCGGCTCTCCTGGTGCCTCTTGGCGCTGACTTTCCGCTAAAGCACGCTCAGGGCTTTGTCCTGGTGAGCGTGTTGGAGCCCATCCCAAAACGATGGGTGTTTTGGGAAACGGGGGGGAGGGGTGGTGTAGGGGACAGTCTATGCAGGATTGGGGAGAGGGGAGAGGACTCCTGAGGGCCACAGGTTAAGTTTCAGGTGAAAAACCAGGGCGAGGTGAGCCACCTGGTCTGAGTCTCAGGTAGGGTTTAAGCCAGGCCTTTATCTGGGCAGTCTCTTGCCTTGTAACTCTGGAGGGGGACCATTGTGTTTATGTACCACAGTTTCTTTAGCCATTCATCTGTTGAAGGGCATCTTGGTTGTTTCCAGAGCCTGGCTATTGTGAATAGTGCTGCAATAAATATAGGTGTGAGGAAGGGATTTTTGTATTGTATTCTTGTGTTCCTAGGGTATATCCCTAGGAGTGGATTTCCAATTTTTGGAGGAATCTCCATATCGCTTTCCATAGAGGTTGGACTAGACAGCATTCCCACCAGCAGTGGATAAGAGTTTCTTTCTCTCCACATCCCCGCTAGCACTGATTGTTCTCATTCTTTGTGATGTGTGCCAATCTCTGCGGTGTGAGATGGTATCTCCCTGATGATCAGTGATGAGCATTTTTTCATGTGCCTTTTGGCCATTTGTATTTCTTTTTTATCAAAGTGTTCATTTCTTCTCCCCATTTTTTGATGGGATTAGATGTTTTTTTCTTGTAAAGTTCTGTCAGTGCCCTGTATATTTTAGATATTAGCCCCTTATCTGATGAGTATTGGATGAATAGTTTCTCCCACACGGTGGGTGGCTCTTGTATCCTGGGCACAGGATTCATGTTTTGGTTTACACTCAGGAATCGCCCCTGGCAGACTCAGGGGCAGACCATATGGGATGCTGGAAATCCAACCCAGGTCTGTCCTGGGTTGGACAGACAAGGCATATGCCCTACCGCTGTGCTATCTTTCTGCCCCGAAAAGGTACTTTTTTGTTTTGGCTTGGTTTTTGGGCCACACCCGGTGACACTCAGGGGTTATTTCTGGCTATGCGCTCAGAAATCGCTCCTACCTTGGGGGACCAAACCATTGTCCGTCCTAGGCTAATGCGCTCCGCCCCGAAAAGGTACATTTTTAAGGGTGAAAGTATCTAAATGTAATGAGGCTGTAGCATCAGCTTCAGGTATTTTGTTTTTGGACCACATCTGGCAGTGCTCAGGGAGGACTTTATGGGATACCAGAAATTGAACCTGAGTTAGCTGCTAGCAGAAATTGAACTTGAGTCAGCTTCATGCAAGGCAAGCGCCCTCCCTCCCTGTACCTTTGTTCCAACCCCTATTTTTGTGTTTTCAAGCACAGTTATGTTTTAGTTTAGTCTTTCCCATATCCCAGACTGTTGGGTATTTATTGTGCTATTTTAGAAATGTGGGAGTTAAGGGAAATCAGTCTTGGTCAGGGCAGGAGAGCGCACTGTGAGCCCGTAAGGTGCTTATTACTTCTTACCTGAGTGAGACCTGGGCTCCAGCCACAGGCACTGCCAGGACCACTGACTGTGGCCCAGAAACCAAAACCATCTTAGCGGTAATGGAATTTAATGAGTGTTTTCCTTTTATCCTGTGTAGGTTCATACTTTTATAAAAGTGATGACCTATTTTAATTCAGAAACTATGCTAGAAGCATTTTATTAGTAAATATTTTGAAATTCCAGGCGTTGGAGTAATAGAACAGTGCGGGTGGAGCATTTACCTTGCATGCAGCCAATCCAGATTTGATTCCTAGCATCCCACATGGTCACCCTAGCCTGCCATGTGTAACCCCTGAGCACAACCGGGTGTGGCCTCAAAACAAAATATTATGTGAAAATTGGATTTTAAATTTTCTTTATGTTTTCTTACATGGCCATTAACAAAGAGTGTTGCATAGTATAGCTCCCCAGTGACATGCTGTGTCAAATCGTGACAGTTTTTAATCACCTTTTTGAGGAAAAGACATTTCTGAAACTTCTCAGTATAGTACTCACTGGAGGGCTCTGACAGTGAGTGTGTGAATGCTCTTTAGAGAAGCCAGCTGGGCTGAGAACACACTATCAATGCACCAGGCTGGGTTGATTGTAACACCATGAGGTTTCTGAGCTTGATCTTTGGATGGTATATTAGGATTTGTTTTTCGGGGGCCACAGTTGGTGCTACTCAGGGCTTACTCCTGTCTCTGTGCTTAGGAATCACTCCTGGCAGACTTGGGGGACCATATGGAG
The DNA here is from genome assembly GCF_024139225.1 of Suncus etruscus. Lineage (NCBI taxonomy): Eukaryota > Metazoa > Chordata > Mammalia > Eulipotyphla > Soricidae > Suncus > Suncus etruscus. The sequence goes on from NC_064864.1 coordinate 71,569,188, forward strand.
TACAGGGGATTGAACCCAGGTCAAACATGTGCTAGGCATGTACGTGATATTGTACTATAACTCTGGCCCCATGGAATAATATTATAATTTTAAACATCATTTGTGGATTATAAAGTGACGTTATGAGCTATGCTGGTAATACTACTCTGCTCCTTTTTATAAACACTGATCTTGCACAAATCCTGCTTGTGAGGTGAACTTTGATAGTAGTGTATTTAATTTTAATCCAAACAGTTTAAATACAGCAAGATTCTGGTAGCACAAAAATGACTGGAATTTTGAAGGTTCTTTTCATTGGGGTGGGGGCACACCTGACTGCTCAGCAGACCACTTGGGGTGCCGGGATGGGGCCAGGTGAGGGGCAGGCATCCAATCCGATGTCAAGGAATTGGTTGGTTAATGGTAACAGGATTTCATCTGCCCAACCGCTCCCTTCTGCAGATCCTGTACTCACTGAAGTCTGATGTGTTGGTTCCAGGTCCCTCCTTGTTGTCCACTTCTGGGCACCATGGGCGCCGCAGTGTGCCCAGATGAACGACGTGATGGTGGAGTTGGCCAAGGAGCATGCCCAAGTTTCCTTCGTGAAGGTACTGCTCTCCCTTCCCTTGGGGCATGGGCCCCTTTCATGCCCTCTGCGGTGCCCAGAGACAGCTCACACACTTCTCAGTGCTTGGGAGAGCCGCCCATAACCACAGCACTCGTAGAGTCAGGGATAGCAGAGACACCCTCCCCTGTTGCTGATAGGGCGTGATGCAAGAAGGGGCATGGAGAAGGCCCAGCAGGCACTAGGTAGGCCCTGGAGGAGTGGCTGGGAGGGATGGAGTCATGGAGCATGCACTGGGATAAGCACCAGGAAAGGACTGCAGTAGCTACTCTCTTCAGTTAGAGCACTGACAGGACGGAGTTTAGAGGTTCAGGCCATGGCTGACTGACTCTCAAATGGGTTATGGGAAGGCAGATGCACTTGGTGTTCCAGATTCCAAATCTTGAGGGTCTTAGGAAAACCAGCCAATAACAAAAATTGGTGTTTTATATTTGTTTGTTTTTAGCTGCACCTGGCAGTGCTCAAGAATCATTCCTAGGGGCCGGAGAGATAGCATGGAGGTAGGGCATTTGCCTTGCATGCAGAAGGATGGTGTTTCGAATCCCTGCATCCCATATGGTCCCCCGAGCCTGTGATTTCTAGCTTAGGGTCAGGAGTAACCCCTGAGTGCTGCCGGGTGTGACTGGAAAAAAAAATCATTCCTGGTGGTTGGGGGATCCTTTGGGATGCTAGGGATCAAACCTGGGTCAGCTGCATGCAAGGCAAAAAGCCCTCCCACTGTATTGCTTCAGGCCCCAAATCCTAATCTTTTTTTTTAACTACACCGGGTGATGGTTCAGGGGTTACTCCTGACCCTATGCTCAGGAATCACCCATTCGTATTGGGAACTGAACCTGGATTGGCCCCATGCACATGAAGTACCTTCTACGTCATATTAGTGCTCCAGTCTCCACAACCTTATTTTTGTTTGTTTTTGTTTAAAAGGTTTTTATTTCAGACCTGGAGAGATAGCACAGCGGCGTTTGCCTTGCAAGCAGCCGATCCAGGACCTAAGGTGGTTGGTTTGAATCCTGGTGTCCCATATGGTCCCCCGTGCCTGCCAGGAGCTATTTCTGAACAGACAGCCAGGAGTAACCCCTGAGCACCGCCGGATGTGACCCAAAAACCAAAAAAAAAAAAAAAAAAAAAAAAAAGTTTTTTATTTGTACTGTTAAAACCTTAATTTTGGGGGCCGGAGAGATAGCATGGAAGTGGGCATTAGCATTGCATGCAGAAGATGGTGGTTCAAATCCCGGCATCTCATACATTTCTTTGAGCCTGCCAGGAGTGATTTCTGAGCATAGAGTCAGGAGTGCTGGGTGTGACCACCCCCTGCCCCCCAAAAACCCTTAATTTTGGGAATTCAGTTTGCGGTTTCAGAGGCTGTGTTGTCAGGGACCCCATCCAGAGGGCTAAAATGCCGTGTTGCTTGGTCAGCTGGAATGACACATCGAGAAGGCTGATTCGGCAGCTTCTCTGCACACTCTGAGGCCCATCTTCTGCTGTGGGTGGGGGTGCATGTGGGAGGGGGTCCCCTCCTAGGAACTGCTCGACTGTAGGAGAGTGAGTTGGTAGCTTTAAAATATCAGGTTTTGTTGAAAAGTTCAGGGACGGAACCCTGCAGTGCCCACTCTGTATAATCGAAGGGACCTTACAGCTGCATGTGGTCGGTGATCAGAAATAACTTGGACAAGTCCAATAAGTGATTAAAAGCCTCCATCATCAGATCAATCAAGGTGCTGGTAATTGTTCCTGTTACTGTCTTTGTGGCTCCTGTTTCCTCCTGTTGTGGGAACCACGGTGGCTGCCAGTACCATGACTTATTCAGGGCGTGAGGATCGCTTCTCACAGGGCCCCAGCCTACCGCCCTTCCTGTGCTGTCAGTTCCAGGGTTCTCCTTCTGAGACCCTACCTTTATGGACGTTCCTGGTGTCAGATTTTTCCTCCACGCACCACTGTCCGGGACGAGACTCGGGTGCATTGAGTTTGTGGGTGAATCACGAGGTGAACTCGCTCAGCAGTTGGGGCAGGTGAGAAGTGAAGCACTTCAGGATTTTTCTTGGTATTTCCCTTTGGCTCAGTTAAATCAGTTTGTTCTATTAAAGAGAGTTTATGAGGGGCTGGGCTGTTACACAGCAGGAGGTTTTTTGCCTTGTGCATAGCTGACTTGGGTTCTATCCTTGCATCTAGGGTGTTCTCCCAACCAGCCTGCTAAGAGTTAGCCTTGAGCACTGCCTGGAGTGGGGGACCCTCTTCCCCAAACAAGAAGAGTCTTTGAAATTTCTTTATTCTTTTCATTTGGTGTTTCCGTCTCATCTTTGCAGGGCGCCCTAAGCAGTGATCCCGCCAGGAATGGGATGGTACTAGGCCTGGGTGTCCCTGGGGCCCGCTAGGACTGCCCTGGGTCCTGGGCTCTCTCCCTGAACTAACCCACTCCCCTTTTTAGGTGGGAACATTTCCGTGAGGTCTGGTGACCGTGCAGTGCAGGGGGTGGGATGTGGGGCTTTCACATGCCAAGCCTCGCTTCCTTAGCCTCCCCTAGTTCCTGCGTGCTGCATAGGTTAGTGTGTCTGATGTAGACATCCGGTTTGATAGTTGATGACAGTTGCCTGGTTAGTGATACTGTTTGCTTTTGGCTTTTTTCAGTGCTTTGGGGCCCGGCAGTGCTCTTGGTCGTTCCTGCCCTTGGCTTTTGGGCTACACCTGGCCACACCCTCATTACCCATTTACGCTGGCCTTACCTTGCAGAATGCCAGTGTCACATTGAATTGCACTCAGGCCTCACAAAAATGCCCCTGTGTCCTGAATCATACTCAGCCAGTTTTTGGCCCCTCAGGAGAGCTTCCTGCTCTCTGCCCTGTTCATTTGCCCGAGTAGGAGCCAGGCACGGGGCACAGTATAGTGAGTGCCAGGAGAACTGGAGGCTAGTGGGTGAGCCCAAAATTTGGGAGTCCCTGTAGGAGAATGGTGATGGGGCAGCCTGAGGCACTGGGCGCCCTGGAGCTGCCTCAGGTCAGGGCCTGAGTAGGCCACCGAGGGCCAGCAAACCGGGTCTGTGAAACCCACGTTGCTGACTGTCAAGGCAGGATGCTGTTTGTCTATGGAAAAGCCCTGAGTGTGGGGCCAGGAAGGTGTCGCTAGAGGTAAGGTGTCTGCCTTGCAAGCGCTAGCGTAGGACGGACCACGGTTCGATCCCCCAGTGTCCCATATGGTCCCCCCAAGCCAGGGGCGATGTCTGAGTGCATAGCCAGGAATAACCCCTGAGCGTCAAATGGATGTGGCCCAAAAACCAAAAAGAAAAAAAAAGGAAAGCCCTGAGTGTGATACTGCCTACCCTGTGCTGTGCCAGCCCTGTACCACCTGCTGGGCATCTCCAGGAGTGACCTCTCCTCCTGTTGCTGGGAGGTCCACCCACCCCGCAAAACAGGGGAAAAGAAATGCTCCTGGGTCTGAGCTGCCAGTACTGTGGGTCAGGGAGGCCTGCTAAGAGCAGGGCCATTGGAGTGCATCTGTGATTGCTGATGAATCCAGGCATGGGACCTACTGGGACCAGGGCCACCAGTGGGTGGGATCGGCGGCTGCAACTCTACTCTGGTCACTGCTTGGTCACTGTGCGAGGTCCTGGTCTGCACTGTTGTCTGTGGACAGGTGACTCCTGCCCTGAGCTTGGTGTCCGGTCCCTGAGAGCTGTGTCTGTTCCGATCTCTGCCCTGCTATGTGGCCAGTGAGTGGTCAGCATGTTTCCAGAGGTCAGTGTGTGAGTCAGTGTGGTCGGCGCCCAGAGGCTCCTCTACCCGCCTGCTCATACTCTGAATGTTCTTTCCTTTGTTCTTTTGTTTGATTGGTTGGTTTTGATTTAAGATTGATAGACAATTTTCACATTAATACGTATTTTAAAAATGGAAATAATTAAAAATCTTCCTTCTGAAGCGGTTTCTAAAGAAAATGAGACCATAAGCGAGCACCCAGCTGCGCATCCAGGGGAACAAAGGTGAATGATTCCCTCCCTCACAGGCCGGGGCGCAGTCCAGGTGGGAGATGTGGGAGACGAAAAAAGGATTTCAAGCCCAGTGGAAGTCTTCCACTCTCGAAAAGATTCTGTATCTATATTTTAAGTCTTCCACTCTCGAAAAGATTCTGTATCTATATTTTAAAAAGCTTGCAACAATATAACATAATACATTTTATTTCCTAGAGGTGTAATGTGAAAAATTTAAAAAGTTGATATTAAATTGCCAGTCCTCCAGGGGAGGGAAGAGAAGACAGGGAGCTCCCTTGGGCTTGCTTTTCTCTTCAGCATTTCTTCATCTCTTACCAAAATCCTGCATTCACAATCGTAGGTCTCCTGACTAGGCTTCTGCCCGAGGTTAAGTAGGCATAAAATCTGCCTGATGCCTGGCTCCGTGTCGCCGGCTGCCAGGGCACAGGCTGTGCTTCTCAGGCCCTTCCCAGTACAGGCCACCCGGCTACCCTCCGCTTAGCGCCCAGCAGCCTCTTAGGAGTGAGGAGTAGAATTCATCAGCCATCAGTCGATTATTGCCGAAATGCTGCTTTTTGCTTCATCATTTGCGGAGGGCGTAGCTGTCAGCCGTGATGTACTGCCTCTCGGAATCAGTCAATCGAGCCAGCAGCGTGCCTTGCTGTGGGCAGAAAATAAGCACCGTAATCATGACATAACTGGGGTCAGTGATTTATGGATTTCAATATAGTAGGAGCTGCATATGATTGAAAATTTACTAGGTCACTAGTGCACCAAAAATTTTATTCACCGCCTCCAGGCAGCTTCTGAAATGTGCAACCAAATAAAAACCTCGGGCCCTGTTTTGCTCTGCAGACTGGCGGATGACAAGCCAACCCAGTGAGTCTCATTTAAATGTAAATGTGTCAGATACATCTTAGAAAAACACCCACCCCTGGACCTGAAGAGATGCTCCTCCTCAGGCTCATCTTCCTACTCAAGTGGTGAAAACACAAAACCAAACAAAACAACTTTCTAATCAAACTTTCATGGTTTTATTTTAAAGTTGGAAGCTGAAGCGGTTCCTGAAGTGTCTGAGAAATACGGCATCAGTTCTGTTCCCACCTTCCTGTTTTTTAAGGTAAGGCCTGAGCTGGGTGCTAGTTGGGGGGTGTGGTGGTCAGTGGCCTGAGGCTGTCTGAGTGTGTCTCATTCTGATCTGGACCCTTCCTGGTCCCCCCATCCTGTGCTGACATCAGACTGGTGGTAGACGGTCTGAGCCCTAGCACTGCTCCTGAGGCCATTCCAAGTGCTGGGCTCTAGAGCCCAGCCTTCCCTGGGCTGTGGAGGGCTGTGTCTGGACTTGACTCCACCACTGGCCCATTCTGCCCCATCATGACTCCTGTAAGTGTGGTTGGGTACCTGTCTGCCTCAGCTGCCCAGGGTGTGGCCCAGACTTACTCCTACGGGCTCTGCCGCTTCTGATTGGGGTTGGACCTGACTGCTGTGAGCCTGGAAGCAGGACCACTCTTGGCCACTATCCTGCCCGTCCTTTCTTTTGGGAATCCACAGTGCTGGGCCATTGCAGGGCACGGAAGGAGGGAAGCTGTTTCCAGCATCCTGACCTGTGGAGAATAGCTGGGCGGGCTGTACTTGACTGTATTTGGCCCTGGCTTCCCGGTGCCATCTAAGTGCCTCTCTGTTCCCTCTGCAGAATTCGCAGAAAATCGACCAGTTAGATGGTGCCCATGCCCCGGAGCTGGCCAAGAAGGTAGAACGTCACGCTGCCAGTGGTTCCTTCCCGCTGGGCGTCGATGAGTCGCCCAAGGAGGCCCTGAACGCGCGTCTCAAGAAGCTCACGCACGCAGCCCCATGCATGCTCTTTATGAAGGGGACCCCCCAGGAACCACGCTGTGGTAAGGAACTGGACCAGGCCTGTGGGGTCCTCACGCTGTGGGGCCCCAATGCCCAGGACCCCTGCACACCCTAACTCTGCTGCTCCATGAGCCCTGTAGGGTGTTTTTCCCCCTCAACATGTCTCTGCGGCCCATTTGGTTTGGTTGATGAGCTCCTGAACTCAACAGTGGGGAAGGGGATCAACCCAGGCAGGCAAGTGTGTGTCCCAGGTGCATTGTGAGATAGTGCTAGGGAGATGACCCTGTTCTGGGCTGCCTACTGGGGACGTGGGGTCTGGGATGATGGGCAATGAGGCACTTTCGATTAGAGTCACCCTGAGGAACAGTTTTCTGCCTCCTGTGGTTCCTTATATTAACTGTCCTGAATGGCAGTTACCAGATTGTATTAAGAGTTCTTTTTTTTTTTCTTTCTTTCAATGTTGTTAGTTTTGGAATACTCAAGGTTACTCCCGCCTCTGCACACATGAATGGGTCCTGGGGAGCTCTAGGGACCACATGGGATTCTGGGGAGCAAACTTGGGTTGGTTGTGTGCAAGCGTCCTACCTGCTATACACTCTCTCTGGCCTCAAGATATTTATGCTATAAGAAAAGTTACAGTTCTTGGCCCACAGTTTCAGCAGTTAGATTATAGAAGAACTATTTAAGGCAGGAGTCTCAAACTCAATTTACCTGGGGGCCGCAGGAGGCAAAGTCAGGGTGATCCTTGAGTGCGAAGTCAATAGTAAGCCTTGAACATTGGGGGGTGTGACCCAAACAACTAAAACAAAACAAGACAAAAGATTCCTCTAGGGCAGGGCCACAAAATGTTGAACGGAAGGCCGCAAATGGCCTGTGGGCTGCGAGTTTGAGACCCCTGATTTAAGGGAAGGCAACAGCTGACATAAGGAAAAGTGTCTTTAGTTTATAGCGACAGAAAAGATATTAGACCAGTCAGATTGCAGCAAGTTTGTAGGTGTTGGGAAAATGTTGGAGAAACTGATTTTAAAAATGCCTAAGAAAGGGCCCGGAGAGATAGCACAGTGGTGTTTGCCTTGCAAGCAGCCGATCCAGGACCAAAGGTGATTGGTTCGAATCCCGGTGTCTCATATGGTCCCCCGTGCCTGCCAGGAGCTATTTCTGAGCAGACAGCCAGGAGTAACCCCTGAGCATTGCCAGGTGTGGCCCAAAAACCACAAAAAACAAACAAACAAAAAAACTAAGAAAAATTACCCTGAAATTAAAAGTGTGTGGACAACAGAAAGATAACGAAATCTCCTCAGAAGTAGTACATTTCTAAGTACTGTATGAGTCCGAAAATTTCCTTAGAGAAGTGAGGGGAGAGAAAAGAGAAGGACTCTTGTGTAGAGAGAACACAGGCTTTTTGGTCTTTCCTTTATTTAAGTCAGCAAACATTTAGAGTGAGCAGGGATCAAGCAGGGACTCAGCAGAGCAGGCTCAGGGTTTGGGACTAGTGGTCTGTGAGGGGCTGTCACTGGCAGTGGTGATGAGATAGGGCCTTCGATCAGTTCCTCTCGGCCCCTGGCACTCGTGAGAGTGACTGACCATATATTGGAGCTGCAGTAGGAAACACGGCTTCCTTCTAATTCTGTGCACTTTTTTTTTTGGGGGGGGGTAGGGGGTTTGGTTTTTGGGCCGTACCTGGTGACACTTGGGTTACTCCTGGCTATGCATTTAGGAATCACTCCTGGCTTGGGGACCGTAGGGGACGCCAGGGATCGAACCAAGGTCTGTCCTATATCAGCCCCATGTAAGGCAAACGCCCTACTGCTGTGCTATTGCTCCGGCCCTAATCCTGTGCGCATTTTTGGAAAGTGCATATCAATATTTTGTTATTAGAATATGAAACAGTCTTATGCCTTGATCCTTAGCATGACATTTCCTGTTACCATTTTAACCCTTAAAAAAAGAAAGAAACTGCACCAATCAATCTTTCTAGTCTGCCTGTAATTGCCCAAAGCCAAAATCAAACTTTTTTTCTTGGCCGGTTGCTACAGAAAGGAGTGAGTGTATTGACAGCAGAGTTCCCACCAGCGATCATTCCTTAGTTGTTTACTAATGAATCCCAGATGAATGGAAACAATTTCAGAACCAGTGTTTTACTTCAGGCCGTACATGAGCTTAACACTGGAGTCAAAGGAAAAGCAACTTCTGGGCTGTAGGAATCAACACCGGTGTTTACCGCCACAAACTCAGACCCGGAGGAGGCTTGGAGCTTGGCTACGGCTCCATTTTTTAGTAGTGAAAGCACGTTCGCAGGACACACCAGGGAGTTCCTGGACTTGCTGTTAATCTCAGACTGAGTTGCATGAGCCGATTGGATTTAAACATCGTTGCTGATGTGGTTAGACTTGACTCCAATTCTGAGTCTGAAGAATAGATTGTTTCCCTGGTAACTCACAACTGTGTTTGGAAAAAGACAGACAGGGAGAGAGAGAGTGGAGCATTCCTTGACATTGGAAAAACAATTGGGGGAGAATTAGCTTATGAGAAGGAAAGAATTTCCCCTCTTCAGGCACGTGAAGAGATTGATAGAAGGTGGTATCTGGATGTCATCTTTGGCGCTAACGTCATTAGACACAATGTCAAGAAAGTACGGGACAAAGATGTGTCACGGACACGTAATATAATCACGAACATGCTTGTCACTGTGGTACAGAACCATAAAAATCACATTCTGTGCTTTGGGGAATGTTGATGGTTTTTCTTTAGAAAAGCTGCTGTCATAGTTTGAAGGGCGGTTGAAAAGGAAGGACACCGCAGTTTGATGGCAGCTGAGAAGGAAGGACGCCACCGTCTGATGGTGGCTGAGAAGAGCAGACAAGGTGGTGGGGACATGTGGGCAGACACCCTCTGACTTGAGTTGACTTGGAGGCTGCTGAGCACTGAGAGTTGCAATGCTGGCTGGTATGAGGGCTGGGGACACAGGCATGCACATGCCCTCTCCCTGCCCAGCTGGTTCTCATGGCAGGTCTGTTCTGTGTCTGGGTGCTACCATCTCACTGGTACTGCCTCCTGGATCCAGAAAGTTCCAGGCACTGAGGTGACATTTTGATTAGTTCTTGACTTTGGCTCACAAACGCACTACAAGGTGAAACCATGACCATCCCTCAAGTAGATCAAGTGCCTATATGGGATTCTGGGGCTCTGGTTTCTCCTCATAGTCTGTGCAGGCAGCTGATGGCACTCCTGGGAAGCTGAGGGTTTCAGGCTGCCCTGTGAGTGCTAGTGGGTGTGTAGGTGCTGAGCCCTTCTGCCTTCTCTTCGCAGGTTTCAGCAAACAGATAGTGGAGATTCTGCAAAAACACAATATCCAATTCAGCAGCTTTGACATCTTCTCAGACGAGGCAGTCCGCCAAGGGCTCAAGTCTTTCTCTAACTGGCCCACCTACCCCCAGCTCTATGTCTCTGGTGAGCTTATTGGAGGCCTTGACATTGTTAAGGAACTAGAAGCTTCTGAAGAACTCGAGACCATCTGCCTCAAAGTGCCCAAGTTAGAGGAAAGGTGAGTTTTAAGGCTCAAGGACAGTCTACCCCATGGATTGAGCTGCTTCTGTCCTTAGACCTGGCAAGCTCCTGGACCAGGAACAAAGTTTCTGTACCACGGGCCTGTCACAGTGTTTAGACTGGCATGAACTGTGGGCTGGGAGCCCTGGTGTCATTTGGCTCAGGACTTGGGCGGGCTGTCCTGCTTCGTGGCATCAGGCCTGACGTGTGGGCCTCAGCAGCACTTCAGCCTTCAAGCTCCTCCTCTCCCCTCACTTTACCCTTTTCTCTCCCCTGTCCCCTCCCAATCACCATTTCCTTTGTGTGCCACCCACCCTCGGGCTCCTGTCTATCCTTGTGCTTTCAGACCCAGAAGGATAACCACACAGACTACTATAGGATATAAAATGCAATTTGTCTTTTTGTTTGTGAAGCTATTTATAGTTAATACCCCTGTTGGTGCAGAGGTGGATCTGGGCACCCATGGGCAGGGCTCCCCTCCGAGCCTGCCCACAGCCCCCTTCCTCAAGTGTCCACTCTAGGCCCTGCCAGTACTGTAGGCTGAATCATACTGTTGGGTCCTGGAAATGGCTTCTGGGCCGCGGTGTCAGTGGAGAGGTGCTTGGACAGGGACCTCTTTGGTCCCAGAGGGACTCACCAGGACCGTGACTGGGATCAACACAGTGTCCTTGACTTCCTGGGCTTGCCCGAGACTTCCAAAAGGTTCTGAGTTCATGCAGAACCCCCCACAGCACATGTGGAAGGAGCGAAAACCCAAGGGCAGGGCCCAGTCAGTCCCCAGGCCCATTCCCTCACTGCCCATATAGGGCCATGGCCTTGCTCAGCGCTCAGGTGAGTGTGTCGCTGCAGCCAGTGGACCAGGAGTGAGCCCTTCCCCTGCAGGGCAGGAAGCACTGTGCTGGGGGTGGGGTCTGGCTGGGCTATATCTGGAGGGAGATTCCTCAGATGCTGAATTGTTGGCCGTTAGTCTTTCCAGTCCTATGAGCTGATGGCCTTTAATTGAAGTAGGAACATTTGTTGTCTTCAGAGACACGTTGTGTTTTATTTGTTTGGGTATGATGTGGACATGGGAAACGTTGGGGGCCTGAATCTGTACTCTGGTGCACTGCTCCCCTGGGCCTGAGTCCATAGTCTGGATCCCACAGCTGAATCAGCTCGTTTTTTCTCTAGGCTGAAAGTCCTGACCAATAAAGCCCCTGTGATGCTTTTCATGAAAGGGAACAAACAGGTAAGGGGCTCTTAGGCGGGTTCTCTGTCACCAGTTGCTCTGACCCCTCAGTCCTGGTGAGGGCACAGAGTGATGCCATCAGGCCATGTCCCCGATGGACCCTTCAGCTCCTTTTCTCTTCCCCGGGGAGCCGGACCACTGTGCATCCCCGATAGCCCAGGCCCTTGTGTCCTGATGCTCTACAGCCCCTGCTGGCCTCTCTGCCATTGGTTTGGTGCCAGAATGGAGCCCCTCAGCCTGTGTCTCCCTCGGAGCTATCTGCCCTGAGGCCTGATGCATGCTGAATTCTCCAAGCACTCCCGGGGCTGAGACAGTCTTGGCGGCTGCTTTTGGTTTGTCTGTTATTTGGGGAGTGTGGGGGGGGGGGAGATATGCTCAGGGCACACTGAGGGTTGAACCTGGGTCAGATTCACCACCAAGTGCTTTACCTGCTGTACTACCACTCTGGCCCCTATAAACAAATTTTTAATCTTAGATTTTTGTTACTATCTTACCCCCCAGAAAGCCATGATGGTATTCCTGTTATTAATAGGGCCAAAAACTCTGGGTGCTGCTAAGTCTTGAAGATTCCAGATAGATTCTGTAGGGTTGCTAGGCTTTGAGATTTTGATTCACCGTGTGTGTGTTCCACCTGGCCCAGCCTTGCTCACACTCTGGCTTAATGAATGCAAACCAGGATGTTCGGTGTTAAGCTGGGAGAGGCAGGAAAGTTCAGATGGGCGCAGGCCGGGAGGGGCGGTCAGAAGAGAGGTGTGCAAATGTCAGGGCAGGGTGGCCGCTCAGGTGCTCTTCATGTGCCGGGAGAATTGTGCCCTGTGGTCTCTTCACCCACTCTGGTGTGGTGCCACCACCCACCCAGCCCTGCCTTACGTGCTGTTTCTGTTTCGATTCAGGAAGCGAAATGCGGCTTCAGTAGACAAATCCTGGAAATCTTAAATGGCACTGGGTGAGTCCGAGTTTGTTGTAAACGTCCGTCTTGTAGCTCTGGAACAGGCTCTGTTCGCCTGTGCTTGCTCTTCTTTCTGTGGGTGCCCCGATGCCCCAAGTAGCCAGACCAAGTCTTCTCAGGCTTGAGGAAGTGTCCTTTCCTCTTCCCTCCCCATCCCGGGTCCGCTGAACATGTGCTGCGGCCTGTATGGGAAGGCCCAGCTCTCTGGGGCTGTTGCTACACTTCATGCTGGGTCCTCTCCATGACTGCAGCTCAGTGTGGACTGAGGTAGCTTCACTACCTACGCTGGGGCTGGTTCTGGGGACCCCCTGCCCGCCCTGGTCTTTCTGCTTGCTCTGGTTCTGTGCGTTGGCTGTCCCTCAGGCTCTTGGAGACCAGCTTCCCGAAAGCAGCCTGTCCTGAGGCTGCTACCACCAGACCCTCCACACTGGCCTGTCCTAGCTCCAGGTTCAAGGAAACCAGCACCTCCATCAGTTCCCCTTGACCCTGTGGGGTGGAGAGAGCTTCCCTCTGCCCTTGTGTCCTCTGCATCTTTGTGACACTTCCCTGTGGGAGACCTACCTTTTCACTGTGGCCTGTCCTCATGGAATGAGGTGGCACCTGGGCTCTTTTTTGGGCGAGCACTGACCTTGGCAGTGGGGGCCGGGCCCAAGTGCCCCTTGCTGAACCTTTTTTCCTCCCCAGCGTGGACTATGAGACCTTTGACATCCTGGGAGATGAGGAGGTAAGGCAGTTCAGCTTCCTTCCCGGTGGGTGGTGTGAGCGTGGCTGAGTGGGGAAATGCTCAGGTACTGTGTCCTACAGGTGCGCCAGGGCCTCAAGAGCTTCTCCAACTGGCCCACGTACCCACAGCTCTACGTCAAGGGCGAGCTGGTCGGCGGGCTGGACATCGTCAAGGTGAGGTCGGGGTGGGGAGGCTGGACATAATGCGGGTGAGGCTAGGGCGGGGTCCATGCCAGGAAGCTGAGGTTGTGGACGACTGTGGCCCACAGAACCAGCACTGTGGCACTTTTGGGAACTGAGGTTCTGACGAGTGTTCCTGGGGCCTGGGCACCCCTTTTTCCTGTTGTGCCCTGCCTTCCTGAGGCAAGACAGGGTCGGGGTTCAGAGGCCCAGCTCTAGGCTGGCTAGTCTGCTACTCTGGTTCTTTTTTTTTTCTTTTTGGTTTTTGTGCCACACCCAGTGGCACTCAGGGGTTACTCCTTTCTCTGCGCTCAGAAATCGCTCCTGGCAGGCTTGGGGAACCATAGGGGATGCCGAGAATCAAACCTAGGTCCATCCTGGGTCAGCTGTGTAAAAGGCAAAAGCCTTACCGCTGTGCTATCTCTCCGCCCCCTCCCCCCATGCTGCTTTGGTTTCTGTCAGTGGAACTGTTGGAGACATAGAGGCTCCGAGCCTGGAACAGTTGGAGCTGCTGCTTGAAGGCCTGGCCCAGCATCCTGTAGCCTGTGCCTCTGGTCAGGACACTGTGGGTGGGCCCTTATTGACATGCAGTGGCCCACTGTAACCCTCAGTGTCCCTCAGTTGCCTTTGTGGCACTGCCTGTCCTGAGTTCAGCAGTAGCCACCACTGAAGTCCAGTCCTGACATGCCGAGGAGTGGGTACTGTGGCTGCTTCTGTGCAGGGCAGGTGCCACTCTCTGGGGCCTTGGCCATCTGCCCATCTGCTTTGGGGTGGGCACATGGGTGTGTCTGGCTTGGGGCACCCCAGCCTCTCCCGGCAGGCCAAGACTGTCTGTTTACATATACCTGATGGCTGGGTGGAGCTTGTGGTTCTAGAGGCGGCCACTGAGCATCTGTCCTTGATGGGGCCTTTGGTTGTGAGCAGGCGCCCTCCCTGGGCAGAGCCTGCCCCACTTCTTGCTACATGTCCAGTGCATGTGTGTGTGTGTGCATACACGTGCAGGTGTATGTATACGTGGGTATGTGTCCGTGTCTATATGAGCTACGTGTGTGCAGATGTTTATGCATGTGTGAGGCTGTCCATGAGGTGGCATCTTGAGTGCGTTGCCTAGGGTTGGGCCCAGGTCTTCCGTTGCTCACAGTTTACGTCAGGCCACAGGTGTCACCCTCTCTCATCTCTGTCCCCTCAGGAGCTGAAGGAGAATGGGGAGCTGCTGCCACTGCTGCAAGGAGCCAGTGCCTGAGGCCGCTGAGCAACTCCAGAGTCAGCCCTGATGGACTCGCGGAAAGTGTTCCGCATCCTCATCTTGTCATTGTGCCACCTAAGTGTATGTCACGTCACATCTCTGCCACCCAAGTTCGGGCGCAATAAACACCTTGAAGTCCCGTGGCCCCTGTCACTGGCTGTCTGGCCCTTCCTGGTCGCTGGCAGGAGTGGAGGATAGGCCCGACTTGGACTGCAGTCCCTTGCACGCCTCACCAGCTGGACCCCCTTACCACCTTCAGAGCACTCAGCCAGAGGCTTCGCTGGGCCACTGTGGAGCTGGGCAGTGATTAGACTGAGTGCACCGAGGTGCTTGAGAGAATAGGTCACCCAGTCCTGTGTCCCTGAAGGGCCTGTGGGGACTTGGCCTGGAGCTATGGTTCTGGCCCCTGCCATGGGCCCCGAGAGGTTTGGTTTTTAATTTGACAACACTGGGTTCTGTTGTTTATGGAAACATCAGAAGTGCTCAGGGGTTACCGCTGGCTCTGCTCAGAGGGACCACTCCTGGTGGGGCTTCGAGGACCACATGGATGCAGGGACTGGAACCCAGGTCAGTTGCGTGCAGGGCAAATGGCCTCCCCGCTGTGATATCGCTCTGCCTTTACAATAGTCAGTGTGAGGGTTTCTTGTATTCACCCACCCAACACCAGGACCCCTCTCAGGGCTCCTGCCTCCTTCCACCTTAGTGTCACATCTCCCCCCCAGTCAGCTCCGCTCTGAGCCAGAGCTTAGACTTTCTTTGCCATTTCTCATGGAGATTCTGTGAGAATCTGTGAGATTCTCCCGCCTGACTCGGGTGGATCCTCTCCAGACCCATCCACACTGCATGACTTGATCTTACAGCCGAATCTACCACAGCTTCTGTATCCCGGCATTTGTTCTTGGGCCCTTGGGTGGGTCCCCGATTTCAGCTCCTATGACTAGTAGTGCTGTAAACACGGGTACACAGGGCTTTTCCGAAAGAATTTTGGGTCCTTGGGGTAAATGCTCAGAAGTGGAATTGCTGAATCCAATGGAAGCTCTGTTCCTATTTTTGAGAATGGTCCAGTTGACATTCCCACCAGCAGTCATCCAGGTCGTCCATGGGTTTCTTTGTGAATTGTGCCAGTCTCACTTATCTTGGTTCACATTTCCCGGATGAACCTGAGGTTTTGGTGAGGACAGAGGCCAGTTAATAAAACTCTTCCAGTAGCCAGAGTCATCCTAGGAAAATATATGGAAGACTTTTCTTTTTCACAGCTTTACAGTAGAAAGCTGAAGGAACCAATCACAGTGGTACCAGAATAAAGACCTACTTGAGCAGTAGAAAAGGATTGAGACCCAGTGACCCCCTCGGGGGTAGTCAGCTAATCTTCCACAGAGGAGCACAGCTCAAAGGAGCGAGGAGGAAGCACCACAGATGGTTTTGGGGAAACTGGTCAGTCACAGGTAGGACAGTGAGCTCACCTTGTGCGCAGATACCAGCACAGAATACTGCAGAGACCAGGCTCTCATCCATTGCTGGATAACTGTAGAGTCCTTCAGCCGGGACATCCTGGCATCGCTGGTGAGCTGTCAAAGAGCCAAACAAGGAGAGCAATGATCATAGGTGACAACATGAATGAGGAGATGGCCAACAAGATCCCCAAGACAGAAGGCCGCATTTGCCTAGCTCCATGCACCAAAGGGCTCGTGGTTGCAGGTGGAATTTGAGGAAGGAGCAGAGGCCAGGTGCTTCCTCAGCAAACGCCACGGTCAGGGCTGTGGGGAAAGTGCTCCGTGGCTTCGAGCTGACCCTGCTGCCAGCCACTTTTACGCCAGTGGGAGCACTGGTGCTTGGGGTCCTTTGGGGCCTCGGGCACCATCACTGAGCAGGGAGTAGCCCAGAATTGCCGAGCAAGGCCAAGGGATTAAGAGCCAGAGGCAGCAGGGAGGCGAGCGAGCTCCTGAGACCCCTGGATTGTGTCCCCGAGCTGGCTAGTAACCTGAGTGGCTTGAACCTCTGCTGTGAGGACCCAATGGCAGCTCCTGCCCGCAGTGCCCTAGTTGCATTTGGTGGGACTGCAGGAAGTAGAGGGTGTCTGGGCCACCCCTGAGCCTTTTGCCACCCGTGATACGTAATGTGCCACCTGTGAGTTCACACACATGCCTCCGGACTATTGGTCTCTGAGTCTTGCTGGCCTCTGGCCGAGGTGTGGCAAGGCAACTGCAGGGTCCTGCTGCTGCTGCTGTTCCAGTGTCTTTCAGGAAGGGGGCCTGCCAGCCAGCCCACCTGCCCACCCAGCCTTGACGTCCTCCAACCTCTTGGGGATGGGGCTAGGCAGGTCTGAGGGTTGGTTCACCCTGTCCTCAGAATGGCTGGTTTGTGGGCCTGAGGTGTCAAGTCCGAGTAGTGCCAGTGCAGGCAGGTGCTGTGCCCCAGAAAGGCAGGGATAAAGGTGGGGTTCATGCTGGGAGGCGTGGGGCCAGGAACCTCTGGTACTCCCAGGGGTGGGTAGAGGGCTCCTGATTCAGGATGGCCTGGGGAATGGACAGGGACAGGGACAGCACAGCGCCCTGATGGTCCCCCAGCCCTTCTCCCCTCAGAATGCTGCAGATCCAGGTTCTGTCCCTGCTGGCCCTCACCTCAAGCCTGGCAGACACTGCCCAGGCCCAGTGGCGATCCTGGAACCCGCCATTCCCACCCTGTTCCTGCCCTGGGTGTGGAGGGCAGGCGGGCAGCAGCGTGGACAGAGGGAGAGAGCAAAAGCCTTGGCGGGATCCTGGCGGGGACTGAGGCTGGATTCCACAGGCCCCATGACTGGCAGCCATCGGACCCCATGCCAGAACTGACACAGTGGCCTGGATTCTGCTGTCCCCAGCATTGGTCTAGTCGCTCCTTGTGGTAAGGAAACACGGTTCCCAGGGGAGAAGGCGGAAGGGGGGGGGGGTGGGTATGCAGCAAAGGCAGGGCGCCGGTGATGGAGGTTCCAGCAGGAGTCCAGCTAGAGTGGACGTTGTGTCGCCCCTCCCCTCCGGTGCCCATGGGCTCTCAACCTGGAAGGTTGTCCAGTGTGCCCAGTTTTCTGGGGCCTCGTCCCTCCATGGTGGGGGGAGGTAAGTGCTAGTGAACCCAAGGGACCCCTGAGGGGTCTTTCAGGGGGGACTATGTCAGGACGACTCCTCCAGGGCAGGGGCTAGCCAGGGCCAGTCTGGTGTCCTTTTCGAAGGGGACTGTCCGGGAGTCCATTTCAGGGGCGTGGGCTCTGTGCTCCCTTCTGGGCCGCCCAGAGTTGAAGCCGGTTGGGGTCCGCGTGGGCCGGCCTGGCGTGGCGGCGTTTGTCCACGTGAGGGCGCTGCCCACCGCCCTCGGCCGGTCCGCGCTGTTACCAGCGGCCTGCGGACACCAGAGGGCGCGCCAGGACCGAGGACGGAGGAGCGTGCCGAGTCGCTTGGTGTGTGCGCGCTTGGTGCCAGAGGCGGCCCCTTGGCCCTTTGGCAGATTCAGAAAGCGGCCCAGCAAGGGGTTCCTGGGCAGAGCCCACCGGACCCTCCAGGCCGGTGGGTCAGCACCCTGTCGCTGCATTTCTACCCTAGACGTCCAGGCAACTCTGGAACCCAGAGCCCAGCTCCAGGGAGACCCCCAGCTGCTGCTGTCTTCTCCAGTGGGTCCCTTGGGCCCAGTCACTGGGCAGCGGCTGGCCGGGAGGGGCACTGGCTGGCCACAGTCCCTTAGCCTTCGGCCTCCGTGTCCCGGGTACTGCTTCCCCGGAGTGACTGCGGTGAGTTTGGGGGCGTCCTGCAATGCACCCACGTTTTCTCTGCGCGGTTCCTGTGTGCGGGACCGGGACTTTGCAGACAGGAGCGGCTCAGTGCCCAGGGACCTGTCTCTCCAGTCTCAGCCTAGGAGGTGACAGGGGAGAGGGAAGCCGGTAGAATGGAGGCCAGTTCTGCCCACTGCGCCCTGGACCTGCTCTGACCTGGGGCTTCCCCATGATGCAAGCTCAGTTTCTCTCTCCTGTGTAGGACAAGGAGCAGTCCGTGTCCAGCTCCAGCTGCTCAGGGCCCGGTTTTGTCATGTTCAAATGTCCAGGGGCCCTCCAAGCCCAGGGCCCTTTCTGGCTGCCCTTGGTATGGAAAATGCCCCAGGGCCACACAGCCTCTGGTTCTGGGTTCCCCGATGTGCCCCAAGGTTTCCTGCCTCCAACATGAACTTCCAGATGTACCTTTCTGGGGGTGGGGGGCTTTCACTGTTTCACAGGCAACAAGATTTATCTGATGCTTTTGTTCTCATTTTCCTCCAAAGATAATTACACGTGATGTACTGGAGGGCCCTTTCTGTGCTCCCTGCCTTGGTACATGTGAAGAAATTATAAATTGTGCAATAAAAGCTGGTTCTGTACCGAAGGATGCTAAAAGCTTCCTTCCTAATTGCGCCTGTTAATCTTGCGCGTGTCTTCGTTAGGCTGCAGAATATTGTGGGGATGCATCACCCTGGCAGTGGACGGTGCCCCATCATGTGGCCGTGTGGGCTCCACCACTTTCCTCCATGGATAGCCAGGGCCAGTTGGACCCAGATTTCCACAGGCCACCATCGGCCACTCACCCCACCGAAAAGAGCATCCAAGATCCCTGCTTGACTTTAGGCACTTTTGGCTCCCTAGTGGGCTCTGCTTTGGGGTGAAATCGAGGCTCCTGTCTGTTTCCTGCATTCGACGAAGAAAGAGACAAGGACTGGACCAAGGATGCCCCCAGATGCTCATCAGTTTAGGAACAAGCAGGTCTGTTGGGATAAAACCTTTTAAAAATCATGGTTTGCGTAGGGAAACGGATTTAGGTGCATTTACTATATATAATTTATTTACAAGTCTATGCATTTATAGAACTTATGATTTACGTATATTTGAGAACATTTGAGGGGGAGAGAAGAGAGTGTAAAGAAAGGAGACAGAAGGGAGTGAGAAGAAGGAAGGAGAGAGAAGAGAGAAATAAAGAGGAGAGGGGAGAGAGGATAGAGGGAGGGAGGAGAGAGATAGAAGGGGAGAAAAAGAGAGCTCACACCATCAGGCACACCACTCTTCCAGCAATAACAAATGGGCCAGAACTGCCAGGCCCACAAGGAGCAGAGAAGTGAGTGCCCAACAGTCCAGGGCAGCCAGATGGATGCGGGACATGGGCAGGCCCCAGGATGGACAGTGGGCAGCAGGCTCCTCGGCCAACACTGGCAAACTGTCCAATGTTCTGGGCGGAGGTGCTGTGCACTTTGGGGGAACCCAGGGACCCCTCCTGGCCCCGCTCTGTCCTGCAGAGTGTCCAGCAGGTCAGTGCTTCAGTCTGGCCCGAAAACTCTCCACTCTGCCCATACAGTGTTTCTATTAGTTCCGCTGAGTGACCCAGAGGCAGAATATTCCTCCTGGAAGTGTGTCTGGTGCTGAAAGCTCATGCTCTGCTGCAGGTAGGGGTCAGGACTCAGACAGCAGAGCCCCATCTCTCTCCTCTGATTTGCAAATGGAGCACCCAACTTCCTCCTCCTCCTTCTCCTCCAGGCTTGCCAGCACCCACTTCAGCAGCTCCTATCTGAGATGGGCTGACATGGCCAGTGGTCAGTCCTTTCCCCTTCCTGGGGGACATGCCGTCCACTGCACAGGTGCCCAGCTTTCATGGGGAGGATATAAAAAGTGACCTTGTCTACCCTTTCTAGGGAGAGATGGAGGTCTCCAGAGGCAGGCCGGGCCAGTGCTTCAATCTGGGGGATCTGTGAGAAAGCGGGGGCATCTGTTGGAGAGATGGCCAGGCTCGGGGCTCATCACTCTTTGCACATGGAACTATTTTGGCAGCAAAATTAGGAGTCTAAATAGACTTGTCAGCCTCAAGAGAAAATGGTGAGAATTATATTGGTGGGATTTTATTACAGGAATTAAATATTAATTGACAAATGGGAGTGCACCAGAGGAGTGGTCTTCAGGCTGGAGGGAGGGCTCGGGGTGATGTGTCTGTCCTCTTTGGGGTCACTGACCAGAAACACTTCATGCCAGGAAGACTGGGGTGGCGTAGGGACAGAGGAGAGGTGGTGTAGCCCCTAGAGGGGGCATCTCAGGTGCAGAGCTCGGGTTAGGGGGCTGGAGAGTGTTCAGGACCTGGGGTGCTGGGGTGCTTTTAGGTGCACCCATCTCTGCTGTGACATCATAAGGTGATGAATAAACTCAGAACCAGCAATAAAAGGGCATCCGTGGTGGAGATGGGGCAGGGGTGAGGTGGGGGTGCTGGCGGCTGGGCAGGGGCCGTGCTGCCTGGTGGTCACAGTGCGCCTCTGGATCCAGGTGCTCAGCAGGAGGGGCAGACCCAAAGCTCCAGGATGAGGTGAGAGGAGCACTGGGCAGAATGAGAGGTGGAGAGTGTGTAGGCAGGGGGCACCTGGGGCCTTTTCAAGCATTGTCAGTCCAGAGGCTGGGACCGAGAGAGCAAAGGAGGCCAGGAGGAGGTGCACCTACCATGGAGATCATGGGATGCTCAGGATCATTCTCAGGGAGGGACAGGGACCCAGGATCCAGCAGGTGATCTCAGCTGGGCTTGGAGCTCGGGGCTTGGGACTCAGGCTGACTCGGCCTCATGCGAACCCACCAATGTGTCTATTTCCCTTCTGCTCACTGAGCTGCACTGTCCTATCCAGAGACTGAATTGGTGCTGTCCATGTCTGTGCCTGTGTCTGTGTCTCTGTCTGTGACTGTGTTTGTGACTGGCTGTGGCTGTGGCCATAGCCTTGCCTCTGTCCATGTCCAGACACGTGTTGGTCCAAAGCAGGGGCCCCACAGCTGCTAGAAGCTTCTAACAGTTTCAGGACAGTTTTATGTGAAAATGCCTCTGTTGCTTTGCTACAAATCATTCACCTTCAAAGTGACTGTGAGAAGCCCCCCACTCCCCGAGCCACGTGGCAGAGCCGTGGCTGGGAGAGGGTTGTTCTGGTCAGTCATCAGGCTTTACCAGTGCAGAGAACATGCGTGGAATCTGAGGTCTCATGTGTGAGGGTATCTGCTTCCTGATGCACTCCCACACCTGGTGTGGCCCCGTGGGAAGGGAGACCTTGGTGCAGTGTTAGGTTATACCTTATTTTACCTCAAACATAGATATCCCTGGTTCCTTCATATGTTTGTTTACAACTTGGATTTATACCCCCCCCACACTGATTATTTTAATAAACCTGGCACAGGACAGCCTGAGCTATCTGTCCTTACACTGTCCTTACTGCCCCACCCAGGGGTGTCTCTGCACTGAATAAAAACAGCAGTTCTGGCAGGCAGCCAGCTCTCCATATGAGGTAGAATACTGCCACACTATACGTTTTTCACCCTCAGCCTGGTTTGGATTATTTCATGTGCGGCCCTGATTCAGACTCGTTCCCCTAGGGTTGGAGATATGGTGTGTGGGGTGATTTTATAGTGCAGTACTCAGCTCCCCGGCCTAGTGGCCAATCACCTGTCCCTGCCATGGAGCCCCTGTCACCTGGAACCACCGTCCCACGGAACCTCAGTCCCACAAAAACTGTCCCCCAGACCCACCATCCCATGGAACCACCATTCTTTGGAATCACTGTCTCACAGAACCACCATTTTATGGAACCACTATTGAACCTCTGTCCCACAAAAACTCTGTCCCCCAGATTCACCATCCCATGGAACCACCATTCCACAGAACCACTGTCCCACAACCACCATCTCACAGAAGCACTGTCCAGAAGCCACAGTGCTCTGAACTACCTTGGCCCAAAGCCACCATTGTCTGTCCAGTGCACAGAGCTGGGGATGGCTCTGGCTGTCTTTAAGTTCACTGAGAGGAGGCAGAGAGAGGAGATGAGGCCAGTAGTTCTTTACTGCAAGTTTGTGGGCACAGGGTGGTGTGGGGCCAGCATGAACCCACGTACAGGAACAACCTTTGATCTCTAGTGCTTTTTAGTCAGCCCTGCAGCTGACTGGCTTCGTTCCGACTGTGATTTTCTGTTGAAGTGGGTCGGACAGGATGATCTCTCAATGATGAAGATCTCACTCAGTGCAGACTCCCAAGTAGGATTCTAGAAAAGGTGTGTGCAGCGAAGTCTGATCTGATGAGCTTTCTAGCTTTGGTTTTCTTTTTTTGTTTTGTACCTGGCAGTACTCAAGGGTTACTCCTGACTGTGCTCAGAAATCACTCTTGGCTAGCTCAGGGATCATATGGGATACTAGGAATCAAACCTGGGTCCGCTGTATCCAATGCAGGGCAAAATTCCTCCCTGCTGTCACTCAAACCCTTTGGTTTCTACACAACAGAAGTGAATCATCCCAGGGCCTCGAGGGACCCTTCGGCTAAAGAATTCTGAGCCCTTTTTCTGAAATGAGAAATGTCAGTCTTGCATTTATTCAGTATGTAAATACAGCATGTAAAATATTCCATCAAGCACTTTCAAGAGTTGGCCAAACATTTCTTTCTTCTTATTAGATCAGGAAACACAAATACAGTTACTCTTTATTGGTTTAATTAACATATTGAAAAACACAATTTGCCGGGAACTGACTCTTTTCTCATCGAAGCCTGAAAGTCCCTGGTTGATCTCTCGTCTCCTGGAAGGTGAGTCCCATGAGCTCATCATCCCATCATCCCAGGAGCTCCTTTCAGTTGTTTGAGGTAAAACCAGTTTCCCCTTTAAGAAGTGAGTTTCCATTTGACAGAATCTTTGGAGCTAATAACACCGTGGGCCATTCTGTTGCTGAAAGTCACGGGTCCTTCTTTCAAGGTCCTGCCAAGGAGACTGTACTGGGGAGAGCCGGTCCTGCCAAGGAGACTGTACTGGGGAGAGCCAGTAGAGACTCTGACCTCTAGAGTGGTGCCTCCCATCGAAGCGGCTGTGGAACAGAGGTGGGAGGTAGCGTCCAACCTGGTGCCTGACACCCCATCCAGCTAGCCCCCTTGTCCCCTCACCAGGTATCATCCCTGACCATCCCAGGGCTTTGGCCAACTCCTGACTCTTAAATGCAACCCTGGGCCTGGGGTATCGCCATAGCTCCCGGGCTGTGGGGAGTGAGGAGGACAGTGCTGTGTCCTGGGGCAGGCCCAGGTGGGTTGTGGACACCAGCTGGGGCAGTCCCACCCTCCCATATCCCTGAACACAGACCCTGGTCCCTTCTCTTGCACCCCAGCTGCCCAGGCTAGGAAGTGCTCAGTCCTGCACTCAGAGCTCAGTCTTGGGGCTGAGTAAAGTTTCCTGAATGGGAGGTTTATACCAGCTTTCACACACTGTGGAAGCTGCAGGATGGGCTGGAAAGGGACTCTGGGGGGCAGGGGGAGGAGCAGGGAAAGAGGATGAGGGGAGAAAGAGCGGGTGAGGAGAAGCAGGGGGAGGAGGAGCAGAAAAATGCTGCAGCTTCAACGAGCCACATAGGATGTATGTGGTCTGGGCTGGGGCCTCCAGGAGGCCAGAGGGGCCTTCGCACATCTCTGGACTGAGCTTGTGGCCAGAAATAGTCTCTGGAGGAGCCAGCCAGCGTCGCCCACCAAGACCCCTTTAATACTTCTGTGGTAACAAAGACAGAGTCATCGGGGCAGGACTTCCCACTGCCCTGCTGTCCCAACTGTCCCCCGGGGCGGGGCAGACCTCTCCCGGCTGTCCTGGGCCAGGGTGCGGGGCCTGAGCTGCTTCTGTGGCACAGCACCTTTCGGGGCTCAGAGCTGGAAGACCTGAGGCCCTAAGTCCACATTTCCATACAAACTTCCTTGGAGAGGATCTTCCTACTCTCAGACCAAGCCCAAGTCTGCCTCTTGGCTACTTCCTCCCTCATTTGTCAAGTTAGAGCTGGAGCTGGTCACCCCCAGCCGCTTTGTCACTGGGCTGCAGACAGAAGAGCTTTTAAGTCGACAGGACACCTGAGACCACTGTGGTGAGCAGCAAAGGGCCGCAGATAAATCCAGCTTCTCTTCCCACTGTCCTCTCTATCCCCTCCCTTTGTCCCTTCTGTCCCTCTCCCTTCCCCACAATTTGTCCTCCCCTTCCCTCTGTCCCTCTCCCCTCATCACTGCCCATCTCCTCCCCTCTGTCCCCTCTGTCCCTTCCCCTCCTCCCCTCTGTCCCTCTTCCCTACTTTTCCTCCCATCCTCCCCTCTATCCCCTTCCTGTTCCCTTGTGCCCCTCTCTCCTCCCCAGTGTCCCTCCCTCGTCCCTTCTATCCCCTTCTTCCTCCCCTTCGTCCCTCCTTCCTCCCTACTGTCCTTCGCCTCCTCCCCACTGTCTTTCTCCCCTCTCCATTGTCTCTCCCTTTTTTCCCTCTGTCTCCTCTGTTCCTTCCTCTGCTCCTCTCTGCCCCACCCTTCTCCCCTCTCCCCTCTGTCTCCTGGCAGGCTGGGCCCAGTCATTTAGAACAGGCGCCCAGTTCCAGAGGTGCAGGTGGTCCCGGGATTGGGAGAGACGGATAGGGCTGGGAATGAGCTGCCGAGGGCTGTGAACTCTGTGGGTATTGCTGGCCTCCGACTGGCCCAGTGAGCGCCCAGGACTCTGTGGCTGTGATGGGAGGAGTCAGGCTGCCCTGTTCTGCCTCCAAGTTCAACTCCCCTGAAGAAAGGGCCTTCGGTGGGACCTGCACAGCCCATCAGCCAGCCTCTGGGCAGAGTGCAGGTGTGTGTGTGTGTGTGTGTGTGTGTGTGTGTGTGTGTGTGTGTGTGTGTAGGGGTGCATGCCTGGGATATGTGTGCGATAAGTGTGTGGGGGTATGTACTCTTGTTTCTTTTGTTAGCTTTTTCCAGATTTTTAAATTTTAATTATTTTCTTGTTTTGGGGGTGACATGCAGCAGTGCTCAGGGGTTACTCCTGGTTCTGAACTCAGGAATCACTCCTGGCAGGCTCGGGGGACCCAATGGGATACTGGAAATTGAACCCAAGTGGATTGTGTGTAAGACAAATGCCCTCCTGCTGTGCCTCAAAATTCTTCTTTTTTTTAATTAATTGAACAGTTTAAATGCTTAATTCATTTGTCTAATGTTTATTAGCTTTTATTCACTTGCAAAATGTCAACTTAAAAATCACTTTTTTTCCCAACATACACAACCATGATTCACATTGTCGCTGGTGGTTTTCTCTTTCCCCAGGTCACAAGGTTGTTCAGAATTTATTCCTCTCCTTCGGGCTCACTACCCTTAGCATAACACTCTCTGGTTCCATCCACCCAGTGTGGACAGACGGCAAGGTTTCAGCATCCTTACCGATGAGTGGACTTGCCCTCTGCTGTGTGTAACCCACTGTTTTCTTAGAAAAAGTCAGGTTGCTCTGCTGTCTGAGTCACAACAGCGCCAATATTCATGATGCTGGGGAGCAAGCTTCCTGCCTCTTACCACCCCCAAAGTGCCCAGCCAGGGCACTCCTGAGTCTGTCCCATCCTTCCTGTCCTTCCCCCATTTCCCTGCTCTGCTCAGGGATCTCAATTTCACACTAGCCCAAGGCCCAGTGTTTGTCACCATCGGACACGGCTCAGTGGCTTGGAAAGGAATGTTCTGGTGGTGGATCTTGACAGGATTCTCGTGAGGCAGACTGTCCTCCTGAAGGATTTCTGGGCTTCTCGGCTGCATGTCTGCAAGGGATAGATGGTCCCAGGATCAGTTGGTAGCAGAAAGTCTGGCTTTTGCCTGTTTCAAATGCGTTTTTGCTGAGTGTGGAATTGCAGGTTGACATTTTTCTCCCAGAGATTCCACCATGGAACAAAGGCGCCAATGTGTTCCAGCTTTTGAGTTTCTGACAAGCGAGCACTGTCATGTGCCTGGTCTCTCAGTCCCTTTGCTTTAGGCCAGTCTTTACAATGGCTACCTCTAGCATTTCTCCCAGCCTGGCTCCTGCCAGTAAGCAAGACGAGCCTGTGTTGTGTTACTTAATGATTCTGTTTATTGCCCCTTGGTTTTTAATTTTTTTAGACCCTAGCCCAGCTCCTGTTCTTGTGGTTTAGAATCTCGCGGCATTTGGAGCACTTCCCAGGACCATTTCTTTCTGCACTTGTTCCTTTTGTCTGAATGCCAATCACACACACATTAAACCCTCTTTATTTTGTTCTGGAGGCTCCAGGAGCTGTGTTCATGGCTGTCTTTGCATTTGCTGTCTCTGTGTTTGCTGAACTTTAGTGTTTTGGTTCTCCCCTGGAATGGTTTTATTTCCCATGAACTTCCATGTGCACGCGTGTTGTCTGGGGCCCAAACACACCCTTCCCTCCTCTTCTCATTCTGCTTCTCTTGAGCATCTGAACAGGTCAAGGGCATTTGCAAAGTAATGCTTGTACGCTGGCCTGTGAATTCTGTCCCTCTATGTCTTCTTGGTTCCTGCCTCTCCGTGGCATGGGTCCTATTTCCTCTTTCTTATAGATGAGGTTTGACTGCATGCTAGTGTTTCCACCACCGAGAGCTCTTGCTCCTTGCAGGTATTTAAATTATTCCAGGATTATTAGGAGTCTTTTCCAGAGCTAATTTTAGATTTGCTATAAAATGTTATTTATGTGTTTTGAAAGTACAGAAATGAAAATGTAAGGGAGGAAGCAATGGTTTCCTCACACATACTGTGGGCACGGACAGTGGGAGAAGGTGCTGAAAGGTTTGCTTGCCTCAACTTTGCCACTGGTTCCTCGGCTCCACAACAGATCCTCAACTTTCCCACCAAGACTTTGCAATGCAGCTCTGCATGCTGGCAGGAGGTGAGGCCTGAGTGTGCATGTCTGCGCATCTGTGTGTGTCTGTGTATATCTATGTGTGTCTGTCTCTGTGTGTATCTGTCTGTGTGTGTCTGTGTATGCATCCAGATGTGTCTGTGTCTGCTGATCCAAATAAGTAGCACTCAATCACTGATCCTCTGATTCAAATATCTCTCCCCCTCTGCCCTTTCCCATTTCTTCCCCCTTCCCCTTTCTTCACTCTCTTTTGCCTTTTTTTTCCTTTTCCTTCTTCCCCCATATCCTTCTCATTCTCTCACATATCTGGCAATTTTTCTGTTCAAACAACATTTATGTGGTTCTGTAGTAGTTTCTACAGCTTAGGACTTGCTCGGTATATGCCGTGTGTGAGTGAGCAAGAATATGGGAGTGTATGCACAAGTGTGTATAGGTGTGAGCATGTGTGTGTTCATGTATGTTTGTACATGTGAGCATGTGTATAAGTATGTGGATGAATGTGTGTGCATGCGTTATGTATTGACACCTGCCCTGAATTTCCTCTGTTCTGGCTTCTGGTGGCAGGAGCTCATGCTTGTCACAGTTCCTGTAAAGCTCCTTTCCTCACACCTTCCCTGCACCTTTCCTGGACCTTTCTAGGTTCTGGCTCTGTTTGACCAGGCAACAAGCCCCACAGATCTCTGCCCAGATGTGTGAATTTATTAGGAACTGATTCTAAGCTCTGATTTTCCCTTGACCAGTCCCACTCCTTCTGGGAAGACTTTCTCATCACAGACTTAGTTGTTAAGCGGAAAAATGACCTCCAAAAAAGGGCCTCCAAAGCAGTGAGTGACTGCTCTTGCAGTTCCCAAAGTGACAGGCAGGCGTGGCTCTGAGCCCTCACGAGCACTGAGAGTTAGCTGCTCCCTAGATGGAAACGTGCTGTTTGAGCCCCGGGCACCTCCAACCTCTTTCTCAGCACCAGAGACCAGGTCTGTGTTCCTGTGGGACACACCTGACAGGAACATGCCATGGGCTGATCAGTGGCTGCAGGACCGTGTGCCTTGGGCCAGTCCGGCAAGGTCACATGTTCTAGTCACAGCTAGGTCTGGTTGTGGGGCGACTGACGGTGCTAGTTGAGACTGAATCCAGGTGGGCCCTGCCACATGCAGGGCACGTGCCTTCCCACGCTGTCTAGCCCTGGCCTCTGGTCCTGGGCTGTGTGTGACTGTGAGCCCTTCCCGATGATGCCATCAGCATGGACACACAGACACACAGGGGCATGCACATGGGCATACACAAGTGCTCAGACACAAACACACGTACAGGGGCATGGCATGGACACACACAGACACATATATACACAGGGGCATGCACAAGAGCACACAATAATGTCTCAGAGCAGCACCATCTTCTGCCATCCCACCAGCACCTTCTGCCCCTTTCTCTGAGGCTGCACTGAGCTGAGGTCAAATGAATTTTCAGTCCTGGGGAGCCCCTGGGAGCTCCCTGTCTCCTATCTAGGACTCAAAAACAGGCTGGTCAAGGATCGACCTCACTGTGGCTCAGGGTGGATTCTTAGCGTCCTTTGGCCAACACACTTCTTTCTCTCCCACATCTCCATCTCCCATTTCCTTTTAAGGGAACCATCGCAGACTCTCCCAATTGGATTCTTAAACGAACTGCGTTTTTTCCCCAATATATTAATGACCTGCTTTAGTTTCCTGTTTCCATATCTACATATTTTCTTGCTTAGGAAACTTTCTACCCCCTGGAAGAACTAGCTGGTGTGTTTCTCTCCATTTTTTCCTACCTAATCATTTCCAGGAGACCATTTATTTCTATGTCTGTAGAAAGCCCCTTTTCTCCCATGCGGTTGTGTGGGGCCTGTCCTGTGTGCACCATTGTTTAATCAAAGGCTCTGTTAATGAGACTTTGAGTTGTTTTTGCCTTCCCTATTACTAATTATACTTCACTAAATGGTGAGCGTGTAGATCTGATGTGCACCAGGGTAGATTTCTGCAGATGCAATTGTCAGATCAAAGAATAATTGCACAAGTAATGTTCCTAATTACCATATTTCCATGCTCTCTCTTGGGGTGATTAAAACCCCCTTGTGCTGCTTTTACACTTACTCATTGTGTGGCTCACTGAGAAAGACAGAGTTGCCCCAGGTAACGGTGACTTACCTGAAGTACAGCCTCAGCCAAAATCCAGTACCCTCCTCTTCCTCCCTCGTGGTTTGCTGGTGTCTGTATCATGGAGTTAACTTGTGGGGTCCTCAGAAGTTGCCAGAGGGATTTGGGATAAAAATCAGGGTGAACTCAAGAGTTTGTAGCTATGGTCGTTTGGCCCACCATGGTCATTGAGTTTGGACTATGCGATAAAATGGGATGTTAGACTAGCATCGAGGATGTAGAAAAGCCAAATATCTTCTCTGCACAGCTGGGCTGAGGTGTTAACTGTCCCCTCCCTCCCAACAGTTGGTCTGGGGTATGACCTCAGATTAGGGAGCCCCTGAATCATATTTTGCCTTGGACCCCAAGCTCCCCTTGGTTCTTGCTCTCCTGGAGCAAGAACAAATCACTATGTTGCAAAAAAAAATCTGATATTTCTGATGTCCAGTTTCTCTTCTTTGATTAGCAAAGGGCCCAGCCATCAGAGGAGATTTCAGTGGTGGGACAGAGAGGAGAGAGTATTAGAGAGGAGAGAGGAGACTCAGGTCTTAGGTCACTGGGGAAGTGGGGTGAGCTGGGGGGTGAGCTCAAGGGCAGGGGACACCATGTATAGGGAAGTCCCTATGTGTAGGGGTGATATCAGCTAGAGGGGGCCATGTATAGGGATGAGTTCACATGTAGGGGAAACCCCATCTATAGGGGTGAGCTCTGACTGCCAAGGATCAATGTTTCTTCATGTCCATAATCTGACAGGCCAGGGGGTCTTGTGTGTTTCTGCTCTGAATCTCTCAGAAGCAGCTCCTCTGTGCCCACACGATGCCCACAGGTGGGAAGTGAAGGATTTCTGGCGTTAGTGGAAATTGGAGGCTTGGTCTTTGGCCTGAGGGCATTTTTGTGCCACCAGCTTCAGGAGGGGATTTCAGAGTATGGCCATGACCATGGCTGGCAGAGGGATGGAGGAAATGCCACAATCCAAGGGGTGACCGAGGGTGCCCAATGATACCAGAGAATGCCTGAAGATGCCTGCCAAATTCTCCCCAGGCCCATTACTTCTCTCCTTAGCTCAGTTTCCCTCTCTTTTAAATAAAATCCCAACCTGCTAAATGTAGAAATGTAAGAATTATTTGTTCAGAACTTTACAAGCTACCAAACGTATTATTGCAATCGGTAGTTATGGAATAAACAGGCAGGAAACTATGTAACAATTCCCAGTATGAAATAATCATAAAACCCAATATTACTTTTCCCCAGCCCAGCCCATGTTTTTTAATAAACTGTCGCTTACTCCAGCTCTGCGGCCCCAATGTTTGTGCTTTGTCTCGTCTCAAACTGAACAGCTTCGTCCATGGCCGACTGTCCCCACGGCCTGCCTGGAGCGTCACTAAAGAAGCTGGTTTGGAACTCCCTTCCCTCCCACGCTCAGGGGCTGCTCTGGTTGACGGCTTCCAGAGGGTTAGCCCAGGCCAGGAGTGGGGGGCTATTGTTTCTCCCCACCTTTTGTTTCAGTTTGGGATCTCACCTGGCTCTATGCTCTAGGATGTCATGTGTTCCTTGACACCTGGAGGTACCAGGACGGGACTCAGATGTTCCATGTGTAGCTTGTTTTCAGCCTACTGAGACCCCAGACCCACCCCCCAATGTCACCCCTTTTCTCGGCACCTCTCTAGGGTGGCCACCCTAGCCCCTTCCCCCTTCTCCTCTTTCTGCATATATTTCAGGAAACAGGAGGGTGCAGGGTCAGGAGAAACCCCTGAGGCCTGAGAGACAAAACAGACAAAACACTGCTTCTCTGGGAGGGCATGACTGGGTTGGACCCCACACTTCGTGTCAGGCTGGGGACATCATAGCCAGTGGATGCTATCTGGGTTCCGGTGCTGCCATCCCCTCATGGGGGGGGGGGCAGTGGGGAGAGGGCTCCAGTCTGCTTCAGTTTTGGAAAGGCACTCCCCAAGGAGCTGGGGCAGCTGTTGACCAGCCAAGGCCACGCTGCAGAGATGCCATCTAGGACTGATTTTGGCAGCCAGAGGGCGGCAGCACTGGAAATACTCTGGCTCCGCTGATGTGTGTCCCACAGCAGAGTCCTGAGGTGTGAGAGCCAGTTGCCCCTGAGGGCCCCTCGCAGCAGCACCTCAGCACCGTGGGGCATTGTTGAATGCTCAGTGCATGCACCTAGAAATGGGCTATCCAGAAACTCCAGCCCTGCCAGCTGGAGTGGTTGCTGCATCCTCAGTGACATTCAGATAAAGTAACGGGAGGATTTCAGTGGCGATGAGCGTGTGGACAGCTGCTGTCTCTCCAGTACACGGTCGAGCCTCGCACCGGGAGGGGACTGAAATCCAGGCTGATGCCTGTTGAACCCCAGTTGCAGATGGTCACCAGATCCCAGGTCCCAGAGGAGCACAAAGCCCATAGAGGCCTGAGTGTTTTCTGTGGCTCACACATCATCAAGTGAATCTCTACACTTGTGACTGCTGGACTCAACCCCTGGGATTTTTGTAGAAGCTCCATGGCAAATATGGAGAGGCCTCTTCCTTGTACATACATGTTCACATGTGACACCAGCACACACATACAAAAATATACCACAGCAGGGGTTAAAGTGCATGCCTTGCATGTGACTGACCCAAGCTTAATCCCTGGCATCCCATAGGGTCATCCTGAACCTGCCAGAAATCATTTCTGAGCACAGAGCCAGAGGAACTTCTGAGCACAACCAGGTGTGGCACAAAAAGGCAAAAAAAGCGGCATACCTTGCATCTGCACACGCATGGCACTGCACACCCAACAGACATGAGTGTACATGCCACACACTCACAAACACAAGACACACATTTTGTGTGCGCCTGTGCACCTGAATGTCTGACCACACAGTGCAGATGTGTGAGGGATGTGTGTACTGTCACAGAATACGTGAATATGTTATACGCTTGATTTCTGTACACATTGTGTGTCTTTATAA
The DNA here is from genome assembly GCF_024139225.1 of Suncus etruscus. Taxonomy (NCBI): domain Eukaryota; kingdom Metazoa; phylum Chordata; class Mammalia; order Eulipotyphla; family Soricidae; genus Suncus; species Suncus etruscus. The sequence goes on from NC_064864.1 coordinate 71,601,228, forward strand.
TCATGACACACATCGTGTGATAAATACAATGAGCTCTTCAGGGATATTGGATTGCATAAGATATACATGTGTTTAATCATATGAGCTCACATACGTGTACAGGCAAGTGTGTATGTGACATACACTGGCACACACAGATAGTCTATGGCACAAGAGGCATGCATGTGTATATCTGAAGCCTCATCCCTGGTTCAGGTCCACCTGTTCCAGGCGCCATTTTTAAATTATCTGGGCTGTTCAATCCTTTGTTGGGTATTTGTGAATCCAAGAACAGTCCCCAGAATGAGAAATTACTTCCCATCCCCTTGTCCCCTTTCAGGGGGAGACCTTGGTAATATTTATCCGCAGCAAATAATAATCCACACAGACAAGAAGGATAGGGTGTAAAAGATTGGGCAAAGAGACGGAGAGAATCCTCTTGCAGCTTGCAGCTTTTGCAAAAGGCCCCCTCTCCCCTCTCCATCAAGCTATTTATTGCCAACTCCACAGCGCCCCCACCTGGAAGGGCTAGGTGGGGCAATAGTCACAGAACAATCCTAAGGAAATACTTTTATATACAACAATTCCAAGAATAATCTTATGGAAACTATTTCATATACTACATATATCTGCACACACAACTTGCATACACAGGTCTGATTGTGTACACTATTTATACATATGTGAGCACATGCATAAAGCATGACAGACACATACCACACATTTGTACATACATGGCCTTGCATTTCATGGGTCTATGCATGTGTTTGTGCAGGCTGATGACACAAGGGTACACACACTCTAGGAATCTGCAGGTAATCGTGTGTATATGAGATATGGCCACATGATAAGTACACATGACACCATTGTAGGTGTGTTTGTACACACAGAAATATGTGTCGGAGAATATGCAAGGCAGTATGGTGTGTGACATCCCATGTATATGTGTGAGTACGGCATAGTTATATGCTGTGTAAAACATGATAGAGAAAATATAGGCAAGTTTTCTGTGAAAAAGACAACACACATATGCATAGACATTGGCATGGGCTACCATCATATGTACACACAGACACACTTCAATATTACATACAATGTTGAAGCCTCATCCCCCACCCTTTCTCCCTAGGTAACTTGACCTTACCTGCAAGACCCCGCCCATTCCTGGGAGGGGTCTTGGAAAAGGTAGAAAAGCCTTTGACCCAGGGGATTAGGGCTTTTGCCTTTTGGTCTTTGGCCAGCATGGAGTCAAAGGGAAGATGGCTGAAAGGAGTTAAGATGCAGGGCTAGCGAAGAATGGCTGTGCTTGAAAGGTTATGATATAGGCCACACACATGTGGTGAATAGGGCATGAATAAAGCTGATGCTTCCTGATGCCTGTCTCTGGATGAGTGATTCCGCCGTTCACCTAAACCTGGGACCCGCCAGCTGAATGGAGATTGCGGAGCCACGTGGCCTGGGATGGCATCCATCTCCATCCAGATCCATCGTTAATTATTTAATGCAATACAATGTGTTGTGGCTTATCATCACACATGTTCACACAAGTAATGTACAATGCACACACATGACACGAGCACATGTGTCATGTTTACCACTGTATGTGTCATGTTTACCACTACATGTGTCACGATTACCACTGTATGTGTCATGTTTACCACTACATGTGTGCACCAAAGCCCACCACATGTTATCATTACACACATGCATAGTGCCAATGCATGCACCTGACATAGTTTACCATCACATGGATAATATGTGGACGTGGCATGTGATGTTAACACATGTATATGTGCAAACAAGTGGCATGCATTGCCATCACATGTATACACATGTGTGTATACACATGTACCTGGCATGTGCATGCATGCAGCTGCTGAGCCCTAAGAGGGTCCCATGGAAGATCCATGTGCTGTGTGAATTTCGCCCTTCCCACATGCCTGTGCCTGGCCCAGAGGTCTGGTGTTGTCCAATTATTCACGCCAGGACAGAAAACTGGAAGCCAAGTCCTGCGCATGTGGGCTGCATTATTAATAAAGCTGAGGGAAACCTAAAAAGCAATAAGATCTTTGGGAAAGTAATTTTAACTTTGATGTGGCCACATCGAATTTTAGAGGGGAAATAGGGTCATTTTATACCGAGTTCCCCAAGCCTTCAAACGAGGCAGAAACATTTATAATGAAGCCCAAAGGAAACCGTCTGACAGGCACCGACTGGCGGTTCCCCATTATTAAGTGGATGTCCTCCTGAAGAATAAAATATTTGCTCAAATATTTTTCTTGTGAGTGTTCTCGGCCGCGGGGGACTGGTGAGTGACAGCCCTGAGTCACGGCCTCTGTGCAGGAGGGAGGCAGGGTGTGCGGTGGCAGTCTGCAGTGCCTGGGTGTCCCTTAGGGGCAGCATCTCAGTCTCAGCCTGGTGCCTGGCTGCCCTGCTGCCCAAGGGGGACATGCTCACTGCCAAGCCCTATGTCTGGCACCAGAGACACCCCTGATTTTAAGCAGTGGGCAGGTTGCCTGCATGGACACTAATCATAAGGGGCGGTGCTGGCTCTTCTTGTGTTGTCCATAGGGAGTGGAAATGGCCTCATTGACCGTCTCAAAAACTCACATGTCCTGATGCACACAGAGATCAGACTCAGCTCCTACTCAGAGGCTCTGGAGTGTGGGGGTCCTTCCTGTCTTCCTCCTAAAGGCCCCAGATACTCCTGAAATGCTCCCACGTCTCTCCAGCCTGTCCCTGTGAGTCCTCGCCTAAGAGCAGTCACCATGGAAGGGACCCTGCCTGCTTCCAGGGCCCCTTTATATTGGATTACATGTGAACAACCCTCTTTCCAAGCTTCCAGATTCCACATGAACAGGAATTCATGCCTCTCCTCAGAATAAAAAGCATATTTGAGGGCCAGAGTGATAGCACAGCAGGGAGGGCTTTTGTCTTGCGTGAGATTGATTCAGATTCTATCCCTGGCATCCCCGAAGGTCCCCCGAGCCCTGCCAGGTGTGATTCCTGAGCATAGAGGCAGGAGTAACTCCTGAGTATCTCTGGGTATGACCCCAAACCAAAAGGAACAAACAAACAGAAAGGGAACATATTTGTCCCAGTGATGGCCAAGGGAGGAATAGATTTGACAGTGTTCTTGGGAGTGGAGTTCTGAGGTCTGGGCATATGCCTAAAAGTGACTGAGCCACTTGCACCACAGACTTGCCAGGGAGGGAGCGAATGTTAATTGTGACCAGCTGCTCCCCTCTCTGAACCTCAGCTTTGTTCTTTTGGGCCTTATAGCTGAGGGCTCAGGTCCCCCACACCATCCTGCTCAGCAATATTTTATCTGCCATCACATCCAACTCTTCTCTGCACATGGTAGTGGCTGACTTAAACAGTTTTCTAGTAAGATGGGATTGATGGATGCCCCTTTGACCAGCTATTAACCCAAAACAAGGGTGCTCCCCATATTCATATTTCCCATAAATTTCTCCTTTGATAAGTAAAAGCCCACCTGGATCACTCTGTCCTCTCCTACCCTGGGGGATTTTGTTCTGGGATAATAAAGAAAAGTCAATCTGGCTTTTGGCAGAAGCAGAGAGATATCCAGGCAAAAAGTAGACTCTTCATGGCTTCATGGCTCTCTCATGACTGGCTTGGCTTATTATTTCTTTGCTGCTGCCCTGCTTCTTCAGATTCATCCATTTAAGGTGTTAGAAATACGGCGTGTGGGTGATCTTACAACTTGTGAATTTTTATTTTACAACTGGCATTTGATCCTGAGGACCCAAGAAGACCACAATAATGCTGAGTGACTTGACCCTCTGGTTTATCATGATGGCCCCCTTGAGCTGGACTGAATGTGCCATGTCTTTCACGGAAACACCAGTGAACATTGCTCCTGTTCTGAACGGCTTCATGTTGTTCTGGTCCATATACCTGCATTTATCACTCTGGACTGTACGTGCCAGGCTCACTAGAGATTCTCCCTCACACATGCCCCTAGAGGGGAGTGGTGACAAGTTCTCGATCTAAAGGCTTTCCCAGGGCTGATAATTTATTGTTTACTACTGGCACTAAACCAGAGAGACCCCCTCTCCATCTCCCAAGGATGATGAGTCAGCTCCCATCTCTGCAGATTCAGAGTCTGAAAACAGCTCAACTAGATACCCCCATGCCCCATGTAGTGAGTCAGGTGGACAATCCGGTGTTGGCAATCCAAGTCCTGGGTACTGTCAAATGGTTCAATGTCCAGAATAGTTAAGGATTTATCAACAACAATGACACAAAAGAAGTCTTTGTTCACTGAACAGCTACTAAGAGAAACAATCCCAGGAAGTTTCTGTGTAGTGTTGGAGATGGGGAGTCTGTGGAGTTTACTGTCATAAAAGGAGAGAAGGGTCCAAAAGCTACTAATGTATGTAAACCTGGTGGAGTGCCGGGGACAAGTAACCAATCAACATAGGTTCTGATGGTTCATCCCCTGGCTTCACTCAGCTGCCCCACTACCTATGGTGGCACAGCCCCTCCCCTCTTGTAGGACAGAAGGAGGCAGTGAAGGGGAGAGAGCGGAAGATTCTGGGCAGCATCCCAGATGCTGATGCCCACCACCTTTCTTCTATTAAAGGTGCTTTGTACAAGGACCTTGGCCTCCCAACCTGCAGTAGCTTATTGAGACCACTGACAGGGTAGAAGCCAAAGAGAAATCTCTATTTGAGGGGGACCAACAACAGGGAGATGAGCGGGTCCCCCGATCCAGATTCCAGACCACGAACCAAAGACCTATCCATCCCAGATGACCTCAGCAACCTAACACAGAAGATGATGGTGAAGATGGAGGATCCAAGCACAGCTGTAACACAGCTGAGAAACTACTTTCAGAACCTTCTGTAAATTTCTTCTAGGTTAATCTATCGATCCTATTTGCATCAGTCATTATATTGCTGGTTAAACATGTGTTCTACCTGTATATATCTTATAGCTACTGTTTTGTTCTATGTCCCACTGCAAACAAAATTTTGTATCCAACTTTAGTGGTTTAATATTAGTTTGCACAATTCCAGGGAAGTGCATAATGTTGTTAGATTTTTTAAATGTTCTCAGCTATCCTAGTGAATATTTCCCAATTGCTATGATGTTTGATTGTGTATATTATATAGCAATTTATTCTCAAATTATACCTGCAAAGATGTTCTAATGCCTTTGTTCACAGAAGTCAATGGAAAAGGAACTTGGATACTATAGACTCTTATTACAGTGCTCATTATAAGAATGTTTAGCAGGGGCCGGGCAGTGGCGCTAAAGGTAAGGTGCCTGCCTTGCCTGCGCTAGCCTTGGACGGACCGAGGTTCGATCCCCCGGTGTCCCATATGGTCCCCCAAGCCAGGAGCAACTTCTGAGCACATAGCCAGGAGTAACCCCTGAGCATTACCGGGTGTGGCCCAAAAATAAAAAAAAAAGAATGTTTAGCAAACTTATTTTCAAATATATATATATTTGAAATGTTCTTGTAATTTTGTTTAGAGAAGTTTATGAAAAATAAATGCAGAAATGTTCTTGTAATTTTGTTTAGAGAAGTTTATGAAAAGGAACTTGGGTGTTGAATTAAATAATTAACGATGAGGCTGGATGGAAGTGGATGCCATCCCAGGCCACGTGGCTCCGAAACCCCCATCCAGCCGGCGGGTCCCAGGCTAGGTGAACAGCGGAATCAGACTCATCCAGAGACAGGCATCAGGAAACATCAACTTTATTCATGCCCTATTCACCACATGTGTGTGGCCTACTCATAACCTTTCAAGCATTCAGCCATACTTAGCTAGCCCTGCATCTTAACTCCTTTCAGCCATCTTCCTTTGACCTCCATCCTGGTCAAAGACCAAAAGAGGCAAAGACCCAAAAGCCAGAGGGCCCAGCAGGGCAGAGAGCGCCCTAATCCCCTCGCTCAAAGGTTTATCTACCTATTCCAAGACCCCTCCCAGGAATGGGTGGGGTCTTGCAGGTAAGGTCACACCTAATATTCAGTTCCCAAGACCCCTCCCAGAAATGGGTGGGTCTCAGATAGGTACACCTACACTTGGGTGTTCTTTTTTTTTCTTCTAAACTAATTTTTTATTTTTTTTTTACAGTTGTTTTATTAGATGTGAGCATGCAGAGAAGCACCTCAGACATCTTGGGTCTTTTCTCTGTTCTGCTTTAGCCTGGGATCTTGATCCTCTTCCGAATTCTTCCCTGAGGGCTCGTCTTCTCCAGAGGGCTCAATTTCTTCAGAGGTGCGTTGTCCCACCCACAGACAGTGGAACCAGCTGATTTCTGCTGTGTGACAGAAGCATGGCAAACATCTTAGGTCTTTGCTCTGCTTCTGCCTGGGATTTTGATTCTCTTCTGTATTCTTCCCTGAGGGTTCTTCTTCTTTAGAGTTGAGCAGTCCTGACCACAAAGGGTGGAACCAGAGGAGCATGGCCACTCTGCTTCGCAGATGTGCGCATCATCTAACCAATGAATACCACCACAACACATAGAAAAATCCACAATCTAAGTGTGACATGGGGGAAACAACACAGGCTAACACCAGGCATAAAGAATGAAGATGGCAAATCTGATGTCCTGAAAACAGCCAACTACCTAGTTAGTCTCTGAGATAGGGAGTTTAGAGAAGAAATATGGAGAATGTTCAAAGAATTCAAAGAAAGCATAGATCTAGTTGAACGAACACTAATAAGAATCAAGAGGATATGGAGATAGAAATCAGAAAACTCCAAACTGAAATAACAGGTCTGAAAAACTCAGTAGACGAATTGAAAACATCAATGAAAAGCTTCTCCAACAGGGTAACAGCAGCTGAAGATAGAATCAGTGATCTGGAAGATGAAATGCCTAACAGCTCCATAGCAGAAGAGATTGGAAAAAAGCCTTAAAGCAAATGATCAGACAATGGAAAAATTACTCAAAGAATGTGAACAGATGAAAATAGAAGTCTTTGATAAGCTCAACAGTAACAACTTAAGAATCACTGGTGTCCCAGAGACCCAGGAAGAAAATCCTCAGGAAAAAAATCAATAGTCAATGAGACATCATTACAGAGAAACTACCACAGATAAAGACTATATGCAAGCAAATCCTGCTCAAAGAGTACCAGCTAAAAGAGACCCAAGGAAAAGCACCCCAAGGCACATCCTAATCACAATGACAAATCCTACAGATAGGGATAGAATACTAAAAGCAGCAAGATCAAAAAGGGAAATTACATTCAAAGGAGCATCTTTAAGATTTACAGCAGACCTGTCACAAAAAACCCTCAAGGCCAGAAGGCAGTGTTGGGACATAGTGACAAAATTCAATGAAATAAATGCTTCGCCTGAAATACTGCACCCAGCAAGGCTCACTTTCAGGTTTGAAGAAAGTATACATAGCTTCACAGATAAACAACAGCTCAGAAACTTTGCAGAATCAAAACCAGCCTTAAAAGAAAAACTGAAAGGTCTACTTTAAGACAAGACTGACCAACAGACACACCAAACTTCTACATTAAGAAGGCACTAAATCCCATGACTATTATCTCTCTCAATATCAATGGACTAAATGTACCAGATAAGAGACACAGAGTGGCTAAATGGATCAGAAAACTGAATCTAACCTTTTGCTGTCTGCAAGAAACACACCTGAATAGTCATAACAAACATAGACTCAAAATCAAAGGCAGGAGGAAAATCATACAAGCAAACAGCACCCTTAAAAAAGCTGGAGTGATCATATTTATATCAGATGACACAAAGTTTAGACTCAGAAAAGTTGTAAGGGACAAAGATGGACATTTTGTACTAATCAAGGGATATGTACAACAGGAAGAAATCACACTCCTAAACATATATGCACCCAATGAAGAACCAGCAAAGTACTTAATACAATTGTTGACAAGTCTGAAAAAAGATATCAATAACAACACAATAATTGTGGGAGACCTCAAGACTGCCCTGTCACTCCTTGATAGGTCAACTAGACTGAAACCCAACAAAAATATACTAGCTCTGAAAAGAGAAATGGAAGAAAGTAGACTAGTATGTATATATATATATATATATATGACACTCCATCCCCAGATACCTGGATACACATTCTTCTCTAATAAACATGGGTCATTCTCCAGGATAGACTACATGCTAGCCCATAAAACATATCTCCATAAAATCAAGAGAATAGAAATCATGCAGACTACCTTCACTGATCACAAGGCACTGAAATTAGACGTGAACTACAAAGGGACACAAAAGAAAAACTTTTATACCTGGAAATTAAACAGCTTACTACTGAACACGAATTCTTTCAAGTTGTGAGAATATTAGAGCATGAACATGAGATCATCTGGGATCAAATCTAGGCATTGACAGATGTAGGTCATCTGCTTTAAAAATTGAACTCATATTACTCATATTAAAGTGTTCAATGTAAGAATGTTTAAGAAATTTCAAATAGAGTGTATCTGCAGAAATATGCAGTGTATGTTCAGAGAAGTCTATGAAAAAATATTGTGATATATATGACAAATATATGGGAAAAGCTGATTGTTTTGAGAGTGATGTATATATTTAAACTTTGATGCTATTATAGCCAACTTTTACTGTGCCTATGCAAAATAACAACTACATATGTAAGTTCTGATCTGGGCGAGAAAAGTAAAACAAAACTTTTATAACTTTTTTCATTTTCTTTTTGTTTTGTTTTAAACAGAAGGGTAGAATTGTAAGTTGACACCCAGCAATTAACCCAAAACAAAGGATTCCCCCATCATCCTATTTCTCGTAAATCTCTCCTTTGATATGTAAAAGCGAGCACACCTGGATCACTCTGCCCTTTCCCTAGCTGGTGGATTTTGTTCTGTGGTAAAAAAAGAAAAGTAAGTTCTGGCTTTTGGAGGAGGCAGAGATATGTCCAAGCAAAGGTAGACTGACTTCATGGCTATTTCCTGACTGGTTTGGCTTATTATTTCTTCGCTGCTACCTGTTTCTTCAAACCCGTTCACCTAAGGACCACACCTCGTGGTACTCGGGTTACTCTTGGCTCTGCACTCAGGAATCACTCCCAGCAAGCTCAGGAGACCCTCCAGGATGCTGGGGATCGAACCTGCCATGTTCAAGGCAAATGCCTTCCCTCTGTGCTATCATGCAGGCATCCATGTCTTCTTTCTTTGCCTTCAAACCATCCAGGGTTTTCTTTCTCCAGATAGAATGGCAGAATTCTTTTTTTTTTTTTTGATTGCATAAACATTTTATTTTATCATATGCAAGCATTGTCAAAAATTTCTAATATTCAAAAAAAAGGGGGGGCCTGGAGAGATAGAACAGTGGTGTTTGCCTTGCAAGCAGCTGATCCAGGACCAAAGGTGGTTGGTTCGAATCACGGTGTCCCATATGGTCCCCCGTGCCTGCCAAGAGCTATTTCTGAGCAGACAGCCAAGAGTAACCCCTGAGCACCTCCAGGTGTGGCCCAAAAACAAAAAACAAAAAATAAAAATAAAAAAATTTAATTTTGATTTTCCACAGAATTAAATTTGGAATAGTTATGCCATTGAACTATACTTGAGGAACATACATATTACGTAATTGAGATTAGTTATTTATTTACTATTTTAGATTAGTTATTAGTTATTTTCTTTCTTCCATAGGAAGGTAGGAAGGGAGATGAGAGGGAGGGGGGAAGGGAGGGAGAGAGTAGGGAGGGAGAGAGGGAAGGGGAAGGGGAGGGAAGGAAAGGGAAGGGAGGAGAGGGAGGGAGGGGAGATGGAGGGAGGGAGAGAAGGAGGAAGGGAGGGAGGGAGGGAGAGAGGGAAAGAAGGAATTTGAGCAGTGCTGTGTGAGAATAGAAAAAATACATGGTCCGCCCAAGTTTTTCCAAGAGCCCTATGGTGGTGAAGCTTGTATAGTGACAAAGGAATCTATTTTAGAGGCCAGAGAAATAGTATAATGGGTAGGATGCTTATATTACAGAAAGCCAATCTTGGCTTGTTCCCAGCATCCTATAAATTCTCCTGAGCACTGCTTGCAGTAATTCTTTTTTTTTTAATTTTTTATTTTTTAATTATGAGAACAAAGATGCAAAGAAAGAGGACAAGGTAAAGTTACAGTGGAAGGACAATCACCCATAACATAATTCTCAGAAGAAGTCCCCTTGCTGATATCTTAACTTTGAACTTTCAGCCAAAGAACATTAAGATAAATAAAACAGAATTCATGTACAATTACTTTGTCCCTCAAGTCCCCAGATTGTAACACATTATAATATTTCTTAACAGCACACAAGGCAATCTAAAGCCATAAAACTTACGTAACTCCTTAAACATTAGAGGCATAGTATTTTTTTACATTTCCATGTACATGCATATTAGCTTAAGTTAACCTCAAATTTTAAGTGGTTTTTTTTTTTTAAGGATTAGAGTCAAAGAAGCACAGTAAAAACGGTGTTAGAGTGGCAATTGTTGTTTGCATAGGCCCACCAAAATATGAGGGGCATGGAAAGGAATAACCTTGGCCTAAATACAAAGAGACCCTACCCCTGAAGTTTCCTGGCATAAGACCAACTCTAGGCTCCAGGCAAGCTAAATTGTCCAATCCAAGACATTGTTTGTAGTGCCAACACACTTATTTTTCACACAGTTTCTGTTGTTGGTATCATGTTTCTGTATTTTTTTTTTGTTTTGTTTTTTGGGCCACACCCAGCGGTGCTCAGGGGTTACTCCTGGCTGTCTGCTCAGAAATAGCTCCTGGTAGGCACGGGGGACCCTATGGGACACAGGGATTCGAACCAACCACCTTTGGTCCTGGATCGGCTGCTTGCAAGGCAAACGCCGCTCTGCTATCTCTCCGGGCCCATCATGTTTCTGTATTAAAGATCCTGGAATCTGTATATCCTACATTGAAGTCAGGGTGTGGAGCGTCTTCTCATTTCACCTCACAATTAAAGGGTAATGCAAGAAGCCCTGTCCTGTAAGCAGGTCGTTGTTGTTGTTAAGTCTTCTCAGTGTTAAGGGAAGTCTCTTGAGCAGGTCAATGTCTGAGCAGTGGTAGGGTCTTCCGTGGTAGAGGATTGCTTCCAGGTGATGTTATAGACAAACCTGGATGTTTCGTGGATGGCTTCCCTGGTTCAGGGATGAATGGAAAATGCCCTTTCTTCTGAGGCCTGTGAGAATGGCAGAATTCTAATGAGGCAAATAAAGACATTCTGCCTTCCTTCAAGCAGTGCCATTTTCTCTGACCAAGATAAGGTGGTGGTGGGTCAGGGAGACAGCGAAAGGGTTGGGGCAGCAGGGAGGATCATGATACCCTTCCCCAAGTGGACCTTGCACAACTTCAAACGGGGCCTGATGGACCCATCTAAGTCCAGGTGGGCAAGTGAAATGTGTGCTTCATGTCTCTGCAACCTTCTAAGCGTCGGTCACAGGTGTGACACAGTAATGTAGCATGAGTCAGAAGAAAGGGCAGAGGTTCCCTGAAAGACCATGTGGTGCTGAAGTGGTGAGCAGAATGTCTTCACCTGACACTCATTTGTCTAGCCAAAAGTCTAGCCATCACGTCTAGCCCAAAGTCACAAATCTTGACTCACACTTTTGCCATAAGAAGCTGGGCCCTTTAGGGGTGGGGTGTCCTAAATGGGGAGTGTCCCATTAGGGGCATCAGGATGCATTCCCTGGGATAAGGGAAAGTGTAGCTCATTGTTGGTGGGTTTGATTTAAAGTCAATAGGTATAGATAGATCCTCATCCCCTGAGAGCCAGGAGGACCGGTGCAAGGTAGGAAGCTTGACACAAATAGTGGAGCAGTGCAAGTAGGGCAGAGACACTGACAGTGAGAGTTGGAACTGATTACTATGGACAAAACGGTGCTGAAAGGGATAAGTGATATGCATGATACCCCTTCATGAATAATAGTGCAGGGCCCGGAGAGATAGACAGCGGCGTTTGCCTTGCAAGCAGCCGATCCAGGACCAAAGGTGGTTGGTTGGAATCCCGGTGTCCCATAGGGTCCCCCGTGCCTGCCAGGAGCTATTTGTGAGCAGACAGCCAGGAGTAACCCCTGAGCACCGCCGGGTGTGGCCCAAAAACCAAAAAAAAAAAAAAATAATAATAATAGTGCAAACCAGTGTCAAAAGGGAAAAAAGGGGATATAAAATATGTGTATACACACACACACACACACACACACACACACACACACACACACACACACACACACACACACACACACACACACACCAGCCAGGCGAGGTACCAGCCCTGGAGATACCCAGAGATGTACTGCAGCTCCTGAAGGCAGAGCCCTGTCGTCTTGAAAAGAAAATTTAATTTTACTCTGCATGCTTCAAAGTGGAATCCATGTGATTTTAACTGCAAATTTGTAATTGGCTCTAACTATTATTCATTAAAGGTGATTACTTTCCATGTTGACATCTAAAATGGAAATATGCATTGCCGGGCTTAAAGACTTACGCGCTTTAGCTCTTTCCTGTTCTTCAGCAAGCAGATGTCAGTTTAAAAAAAGGAGGGGAGTGTTGGTGAGTTGGAAGCAACCCAAAGTCGAAATGAACAGAACAAAAACCTGGTGAATAATGAAGGTTTTTGAGCTTTAATTTAGCATTAAATTACGATGATGAAATATCCAAAATCAAGTGACTTTTTTTTTTGGGATTCTATTGTCTCTGAACTCAGAGAAAGGCAGAGTAAATATGCACGAAACTGATAAGTGGAAACTACAGATGGCTTTTAAATTTAATTGTTTCCAAAATACAAATTCTGGAAGCGAACTCTGTTCAAGCTTTAGTTGCTGGAAGGCAGGGACTCTGGGTAAACCCCATCTTTGGAAAGTTCCAGTGGGCCCCATTTGCTCCACATCCTGATAGATTTTACGAGGACCACCCCACCTTTTCTGACATCTCTTTCCTGAGTCCTCCAGGGCTCACGGTGAAACCTGGACCAATGTCTCGACAGCCTTAAACCACTTTCATTTCGGTGACACATGGGCTCGTGATAGTTTCCTGAGAAACACTCGAAAATAGAAATTTTGTCCCCAAATCCTTCATATCCCAGCTCCTAATATCTTTCTAAGTGACAATGTGCTCAACCCAAAGCCCCTGAGTGGGGAGCTGGTCACTGTGTCCCTAGAAAAACGGAGCTCAGTTGTAGCTGTCAGGGCTGAGCCAGGTGACCTGTGGCCTTTTACTAGAAGTTCTGCGGATCCTGTGAGCTGTAAGAGCCACACTGCTCCACAGTGAACTTTGGGCTTGTGTGTCAGAGCTACAGGCCTACCTGCCACTGGCAGCACCTCTGTGGCGTCTTTGGGACAGAGCTGGCCTGCCACATAAGTGGGTTCAGACAAAGACGAGTGCTGTGAGAGGGGCCACACCTGGCTGTGCTCAGGGGCCTTCCTGCAAGCCCTTGAGGACCAGGTGGGCCCATGATCACCTAGTCCATCGCATGTTTCAGAGTGTCATCAGCTGCAAAGTGTCATCCTGGCCAGCATTATTTTGTCTCTCATGGCCTTGGCCGCAGTTTTCAGGCAAACAGTTTGGTCCTGTTCAGCGGCCTCACGTGGCTAGTCTCATGTGACTGGTCTCATGTGATGGTCTCAGGTTACAGTCTCACATGGATCGTCTCACGTGGCTGGTCTCACATGGCGGGGCTCACATAGCTGTCCCCCAGACCTTGCTACCTAACTGGTAGTCGGTGCCCTGAGGCCTTTCACTTCTTCAGCCAGGGAGGGTCCCTCCAGGAGTGAGCCCAAGCAGCCTCCGTCTTCCTCTGGCTAATAATGGCCAGTTCTTGGCTCTCTGGGGGGCCTGAGGACTATGCAAGATGTTTGTGAAGATGCTGGTGGTGAGGGCACTCAGGGTGGGGAATGCATTAGGGCCCAATATCCTATTTCCCTCGGTCCTTCCAGAAGCTTCCTTCAGAAGTGCCGGAGAAGTGATTCTGTTTGTTCAGCTCTATCCCAACTTTGTAAACAAAATGTGCAAATTCTAACAACTCAGTTTCACTTTCCCTTTATTCAGCGCTGGGACCCCCCAGGTCCTGGTCCCCACCACACCTCTGCCCTAAGCAGATACTTGGTGATGTTGAGATATGAAAGTTAATTTCCTAATAGATTGGATAACTTGCTTTAAAATGTAGTTTATGCTCCTGTATATTTTGTACTTTTAATTAATTAAAAAGATGTCAGTGCTATTAACTGCACCAGATATTCCGCATTTTACAGTGTAATCATCAGTGAATAATGTAAATTCATGAGTGCTCCACACATTATAATCCTGTAGCACAGACAGTTTAATACTCAATCATTTATTTACTTATTTGCTTTGTGGGCCACACCTGGTGATGCTCAGGGCTTACTCCTGGCTTTGTACTTAAGAATCACTCCTGGTTGTGCTCAGGGGATCCTATGGGATGCCGGAGATTGACCCTGGGTTTGGCAGGTGTAAAGCAAGTGACCTCTCTGCTGTGCTATCGCTCCAGGCCCAGCAATGACTTATTTTGAAGTAATAAGTGTACAATAAAAATAAACTCACATATGCATGCCACATATTTGCAAAAAAAAATCTGTGATTCTAGGTTGTGGTGAGATTCGGCATTAGGACCATTGTGGCAAGTGGGCAGAGCCCCCCTGAGTAAATCATGTGTTTGTCTTCACCAGAGCAGGGAGACAGTGGCACGTCTGTCTGAGGGAGGTGGGGAGCCCACAGAGGGGATGGTCTTCAGGGTCCCCAGCCACATCACCCCCATGTAGTGCTCAAGAGCTGCTGAGTACAAGGAGTGGTGGGTGAATCCCATAGTGACATTCTCTGGTGTGCTCCCGGGCACCCCCAGGACCATGGTGGCATGTTTCCTGGCTGCCTCTCAGCCCCTTACTTTTGTCTGCTGCCACCAGCTCTGTCTGCCTCATATCACCTGAATTGCTGACTCCCAGGGACAGATATGCAGCTAGGAGTGTCCTCCTAGCTGAGGGGCTGAGGAGTGGTAGAGCCTGCTGGTGGGGAGCTGAAACCCCTTACAAAATTCAGGGGCAGTGCCTAAGACCCAAGCAAGGGTCCAGAAAAGCCAAGAGACCAATGCAGAGGCACAGTCTCTGAGAGAAGAAAAGGCGTATCATGAGGAGACAGGCACTGAAGCCAGCTGTGGTCTGGGTTGGGGTTCTGAGCTGTGTATCCTTGTGTCCCTCACACTTGTCACCCTGACTAGGCTCCAGGCTCCTGGCTAAGTTCCATGTGAAGCTAGATTCAGGGTTCTTGGGTGCTCCAGGTACCTTGAGGGTTATACTCGGAAGCTTTGAGCATGTCCGACTCTGCCCTGGACCAAAACCAAGTTCTCCAGGGTCTATGGCAGTGACCAAGCAGGACAAGCAATGTTTCTAGCCATGTGTTGTGTCCAGTTTTGTTTCATGTTGCACCAGTTTTAGAAACTGGCACCTCAGGGACCCCACCCCAGCAGATGTGGCAGATGTCCCAGGGTCGAGTCCTTATCCAGGTAGACACTGCCTTTACCAGGGCCATAGCACTCCTGCTCTCCCAGTGTCCAACTGCCGAGTGTTTGGCCCCACCTGCACCCCATAGCTCATGCACACTCCACTTCTCAGACATAACCTGCGTGCCTCTGATTGCCCCCAATACTGCACTTTACCCTCTAAATTCAAAGACTTGCTACCACTCAAAACAACTGCAGCAGCAGCTTGAAATCAGGTGGCAAGGTGGATTTCTTGGGGATGTACCACCACGTGGACTTGGGTGTGTACATTTAGCCCAGTGCTGACTATGCTCACATTGTCCAGACTTACTTGTGTGAGGGGCTTTTTGCTTTCAAGGCTGACTTTCAGAAGTCAACTTTGGGGCTGGAGCAATGGCACACCAGGTAGGACGTTTTGCCTTGCACACAGCTGACCCAAGTTGGATCATTGGCATCCCCTATGGTCCCCTGAACCTGCTGGGAGTAACCCCTGAGCGCTGCTGGGCATGACCCCAAAATAAAAATAACAAAAAGATACTTTTCTCCATGAGAGATTCCCTCGGTTTCAGCACAGGAAGCTTCTTCTGCCCCTTAGGGGAAGGGCCCCCTCTCCCCGCTGGCGCAGAACTACTAGAGTCTCCAGGCTCACAGATGAGGCCCCTGTCAGTGCTCAGGTGTGCTCGGTTGAGCGGGAATTTCACCACAGTGTTTGGAGAGTAAGTATAAAGCAAGAGAGTGAGCGAGCACTGGGCGCACAGTAACAGCCCGGGGCCCCTGGGAGCAGCGAAGCCTTTTGATGAAAACTGACTTTGCCAGATGAAAGGGCAACTTTCCTCCCTGGCAGAAAGAACTGGAGAGGAGCACTTATATATTCTGAGAGCAGGCTGCTGGGCAGAGGGTCGGCACTGCTCTAACCCAGGCAGGCATCTGCGTCCAGGTCACCAAGTGCGGCTGGGCCCCCTGCCTGCCCTCAGACCCACCTGCCTTCATTCTGTTTACTGGCAGGGAGTGGTGCAGGCAAGGGCATGTTTCTTGCGATTGCTCTGCTCTGTGATTAATTTGTTCCATCACCTGTGAGACATGAGCTTTTCTGGGACAACATGGCTATTTCCAGATCACTCATGTTCCACAGAACCAGCACTTCTGAGAGCAGCTGAGGTCGGTGGGAGATCTTGCTGCTCAATGGAGAAGAACTTCTGGCAGGGGCAAGGATGGTGCTACCATGGGCACTAGTGTCTTTGGCCACCTCTACCTGAGCCCAGATTTGGGGTGAGTCTGGCTGAGGACCTTGTACAGAGACACCCCCCCCCTTTCAGAGATGCTGCTTTTGCATTTCCCATGCCCAAGGGCTCTCCAGATTTGCCAGGAGCTTTCAGGTGGATGTGAGCTGCTCCCTGGACCCCGCACACCTCAGTCTCTGCTTAGACTCCAACTGGAGGGAAAGGGTTTGCCCTGTAGCCTTTTCTGCTTACCACCCAGGGCTTGGGGAGAACCTGGGGGATCTAGCCCCCAAGAATGGGCCTCCAGGGTTCTCATCTATGACATGGGGCAGCTTTGTAATGAGCTTCCAGGGTTGCAGGGATCCAAGGTCCAGATAAAGTAATGCACTGGGGGCAGAGAAGGCTGAACCAAGTCTCCAAGAACGCATGTAGGTGAGTCCACCAAAGGCCTCCATGAGCCCGAGGGTGAGTTCACTGCCAGCAAATGTGGCACTGCAGCAGGGGTGCCTGAGTGGCAGAGGGCAGCACCGGGGTCCGATTTTCTCCTGGATGTGTCTTCTTTATCTACTACAGGGTGGACACACTTGGAAGCTCTGGGAATTCTAGCAGCTCAGACAAAACACTGGCTCAGCCATTTGCAGCCAGATTCTAAGTGGTCCCATGGGCAAGCTTGTGTGGGACATGCTGTGCCCCAGTCCTGGACGCAGCTTCACTGGCTGACATGGGAAGAGCTGGGCTTTGGGGAAATGCTGGCTCTGTCCTAGAGCACGTTGCCCTCCCACAACTGCCTTTATTCTGCTCAGGCACTCCCTGAGGGCAGCAGGCCAGAGCTGGGCCAAGCTGAGGGCTCATGTCCATGGCCCTGTGCAGGGGCTTTGCTGTTTCCTGTAAGACCCTGCCACAACTCTTGGCCCTCTTCAAACGTCCCAGCCCTCTTTGTCCTTCTGTCCCTCTGCAGCCTCCCGCTATTCCTGGCTCTTGCCCTGCTTCTCCTGGTTTCTCTCCAGCTGTGACTGCTCTTGAAGCCCCCAGGCAGGTTCTCACACCCGATTCTTTCCCAGCATTGCTCTGGCTGCTTCAAATCTTTGGCATTTCGGAAAAGCTGATCATATAGTTTCTTACAGGACTTAGAGGGATTCTGGGGATGTTTGGGGCAGTGGCTCCACGGAGTGTCCAGGTGAAGCCTGGACATGTGGTTCTTTGTGCTGGTCCTCACTGCGGGGCCACATCCTTCACCCAGAGGCTAGATTAGGTCCCCAGCACTGCTGGGTGTGGCCCCCAAACATGCAAAACTCTTCCTTCTCAACCCTGGGGTTCTTCTGTTGCAATTGCAAATGTAACTAGAACTTTCCTCTTCTAATTATTCTTTGCTAAAACGTATAAACACAGCTAGCTTCCCTTTTGAACGCACTCCGTTCCTGGGTTTCTGTAATGTTTCTTTTCTGCCGCTGTGTGAAGTAGATACTTTCTGTTTATTTATTATTTCGCTTCTATCTTCCTCAGCAGCCACCACCTTTGTGCTCAAAGTTTTGCTTCCTTTTCTGACTTAATAAACTACTATTTCTGCTATTACTTTGTGCAAAATATGGAACTTTATAACCATCCAAGTCCATTTATTCCCTTTCCCATCTTGTATGGTAGAGTTGTCATGCGGATTACTACGATTTATGTGATGAACCTCACAAGACAATGCTATAAATTTAGCTTTAAGCAGTTGCATGAAGTCGAAGGTAATTAAGAGGGAAACAGTCTTTTATAATCCTCACATTTCTACTCTTCCTGGCGCTCTTCTATTCTCCAGGATCTGGCTTTCCTGACGTTAATTGCCTTCTGTCTCAAAGAAGAACATTCTTTAGAATTTCTTATAATGAAAGTAATCTGGCAAGGAATTGTCTTAGATTTATTTTATATGAAAGTGCCTTTTCGTTTGCTTTCATTCTTGAGTGATATTTTCACTGAATATTAAATTTATGGTTGATAGCTCTTTCTCTCAGCACTTTAAAGGGTTGTTTCGCTATTTTCTGGACCACATTTTCTAAAAATGAAAACTCAGCAGTCTCTTAATCATTTCCCTGGATGTAATATATAATTTTTTTGTCAGCTTTCAAGATTTCCATTTCATTTTTGGTGTTAAAAGTTTGTCTATGATGTGCCTGCAGGCGGTTACTTATTTATTTTTTTAACAATTTATTCTTCTTGGTGTGTGCTTGAGTCCTCACCTTCACACACTTATTTCTTTTACCAAATTTTCAAAATTTCAGCCATTCATTCAAAAAAATTTTTTTTCCTTTCTCTGTGTGGGACTCCAATTATATGTATTTTACAAGGCATGTAATTTGTGTTTTGATTTGTCCCCTGGTTTCTGATTCTGTGATATTTTTTCACCTAAAAAATGCTTTCAATCTTTTCTTTTGCCTTGTAAAATATTGATTCTCTCTAAGCTACCAAGCACAGGCCTTGCAATAATGTCCAGCTAGCAGCCCTGCTAATGTTGTCCTGTGGGTTCATTGTTTGTAGGTTCTGTTTCTGGCAGTTCTGGGGTACCACCTCTCTCTGCTGAGTCTCTAAGTCTCCTGCAGGTTTTCTAAGCACAGTGAAGAAGGTTTGGGCCCTCTGAATCCTCCAAGGTGGTCTCACCTTGGGTCTTGTTTTATCTTGAAAAAGTGCTCACCTCCCAGTTCTCTGTCCCTTCATCCCCCCATAATTATGTGTCCTGGTGAAGGTGGGAGTCTCATGGCAGCAGTGGATCTGGTTTCCCAGCTCCAAGCCTGGCTGGTTCCCCAGATCTGGCCTCTCTATGCTTGCACGATGCCTCCTTTCTCCTAGGCTCCCTCTCCCCAGTGCATCCTGGTATGTCCTGGATGGTGGTGGTCCGGGCCTCCCACCTCTTCTGGGTGTCTAAGTTAAAGGTGCTTGGGACCTGCTACCCTGCCTGTCCCTGCTGAAGGGCAGAAACAGGACCCTAGCCCCTTGCTGTTACCCTTACAGACCTGTTCCTGTGCTCGGGCTGAAATGGTCTCAGGTCTCCCCTAAGATCTGAGGGCATCTGATTCCCTGGAAGCTGTACTACAGACAGGGGAGGCTGGTGGCTTTTAGAGCCAAGTCCACATGGCCACCAGCATCTCGGCTGGTTCTGGCTGTGCCAGATGCTGCCCGAAAGTTCTCTAGGGAGCCATCTTCCTTGATTTGTTCAGACCAATCCCAGCACATTCACTCACATGCCTTGTGCTGGGCTTGTGGCTGGGACTTGCAATGCAGAGAGACCTGTGGAGCAGGGGGGCAGGTCTGTGGTAAGGGCCTGAGCCACAGTCGACTACCAGGCCCCAGATTGTGGATGAGGGTCCCTATGGGGGGGTCTGCTGGCTTCCTGCCCTGGGTGAAGGTCCTATGTTCCAGAGCCCTGGAAAGGCAGCACAGACCAGTGTGGCAGGAGGTGGGGACAGGTTGCAGAAGCTGCTGGAAGCCAGGAAGGGCAGAATGGGTTTTATTCAGCAGTAGACAGGGTAGTGTGCACTGCCAGTCACAGCCTGGGAGCCTACGGGGGGGTTGGGGGGAGAGGCAGGGGCGTCTTCAGAGGTGGCGTCTCTGGATACAGAGACTCTGGGTGCTGGGTTGGGCATCAGGCAGGGCTCTTTGCCCTGTGCTCTAGCCATCTCAACAGGTAACTAAATGCTTGGAAGTAGGTGCACATGGTGTTTCCAGAGTACCCCAAGTGCTCAGAAATGGGGAACACCCAATGTTTCCTGGGGGTCCCATTTGCTCAGAAGTGGGTGTACCAGGAGTTTCTGTGGGAGCTCTGCCTGCTGTCTCTCCCTGCTGGCCCATCTCTGTGGGCCCCTTTCCCAGAAAGGCCAGCTCTGCTGAACCCTGTCCAGCCCATCTGGTGGGAATCAGTGCCAGCTCCGGGCGCTGTGTTCACATTGAGCCCCATTTACTGCTTGCCGAGATAGGATTTGGGGTAGGCCTGACTTACCCAGGAAACGAGCAGTTAATGGGTCGGCAGAAGCCAGCGTGCTTCTCCACATAATTTTGTTCTGGTCAATCGAAGCCTAATATTCCTTTTTGTAGCATTTCCTGCTCTCCTAAATCTTCCCTCTGGAAGCTGCAATGGGCCAGCAGCTCTTAACGGGGCCAGAGTGCCTGGGGCGGCCGGCAGCCGCGTGTTCTGGTGCATGGAGGCCACAGGCTCTCTCAGCCTGGTGGGAGGATGAATGACGGGATTCGGGGTTTGGGGGGGTCCACGCAGCTGACTCCCATGCCCCTCTGGTGACTGGGAAGCTTGTGCTTTGGGCTGGTTAAGAGCAGAGCGGAGGCCACTGTCTATGCATGTGTGTCCTGTGGATATGCATCTATATGGCTGCACACCGAACAAGGCATGTGTGTAAGTGTGTGGTGTGTGTGGTGCATGTGTGTGTAACTGTGTGGTATATGTGTGAATGTGTGGTGCTTGTGTGTAGTTGTGTTGTGTGTGTGGTTCATGTGTGTATAACTGCATGGTGTGTGTGTGAGTGCATGTAGCTGTGTGGTGTTTGTGTGGTGTATGTGTGTGAGTGTGTGTAACTTGCGGTAGACAAATATGACACCGACTGGGGCTGGGGAGGGGCTGGCATTTTTCCTGGCAGGATCCACAGGGGAGAGGAAGAAGGAGGCTACCTGGAGTGAGTGGCAGCAGACACGGCACCCATTGTGTCCCACACCCGCAGTGATCTGCTGACCACCACTGGGAAAGTGTGGAGGGCTCGCTAACCCTTCACCCTGCCTGGGGGTCAGCCAGCCTCTGCTGTAGTGAAGGTGGCTCCAAGCTTCCTGTGACTCTCAATGGGTGGCCCTGAATCATTGGACCAACTCCTTCCTTGGGGGGTGTTTTTCTGTCTGGGGACATGAACTGAGTTGAGTTGAGCTGCCTGGTTTAGCATCTCTCATGGACGTCAGGCCACAGCAAGAGCAGTGGCTGACTGAGCTGGACATGATGGATTAGCTCTGCATTGGAGCTGAGGGCCCGGCACTGGTGGCCTCTCTGGGAACTGTCCCTGCCAGGCGCTGTGCTCCTGGATGCCCGCTGCTGGCAACCAGACCATTGGTCCTTTAAAAGTGAGGACAGAGAGCAATGCCAGGGGGACCTGAGTCCTGCTCTCATAAAGGTTCCTTCTAGAAAGTTCTGTAATTCTGGTTTGGCCAGAGAACTAGATTCTCTGGATTCCTTTCCTCTTTGGAGGTTTTTGGTTTATTAAACCATGAAGATCTCCAAGGCAGACACACAGAAATTATGGAATATTTCGCTATTGACATGAAATAAAATGATGCTTTAACACCGAAAAGTAATAAGACTCTTCTGTTTTCCACATAATTATAGCATTTGTAAGAAAAAAAATTAAGTAATAGTTGGCTCCAGGCAGTAGAGATTGGGAGAGAGACACAAATTTGAAATTATTATATGATTATCTCCTCCCAATACTGTTCTGTGTCTCGATGAGAAAGCGCTACCTAGACACCCTCAAAGCGCCACCTCGGCTCCAGGGCGCAGAAAACCCCATTGCCCCCACACTTTGCCTCTTTAGTCCTAGAGAAAAACACCAGCATTTGCTTCCCAGTGCTCATTCTTGAGAGGTGTAGAAGTTCTTGATTAAATTAAATTCTCTGCCATGAGGCAATGGCAGAATCACATGCAGTTATGAGACAGTAGAGAGGTCTGTGCTCCAACTCTGTGCTGACATCTTTCCATACACCGAGGCCAGGAATGACATGATTTGGTATATCTAGGTTCAACACCCCAGCACCTCTGGAGCCCACAGTCCCTGAACCTACCTTCATGGGGCTGTTACTGTGCTTGTTTCTCCACAAATGCCCAGTGCAGCTTCTGCCAGAGGTGGGACAGGGGAGCAGAGTTGCCAGCATGCGGGTCCAGTTTATTCACAATACTTTTTCACGATATTTGCCCATGGTGCTGGTGACACCATTTTGCAGCAGTGTCTGAACACAGCCAGGCCTTGGCATCCTACCAACAGCAGTTCTCAATGTCCCAATGGCAGAGTGTTAACTGATGGCACTGTCACCTGTAAGCAACACGTAACCCATGGTGCTTACTATCTCTCCATGTGATTATAGGTCATCTGGGTCACCTCTTCAGTCAAAGTCTCTCTGTGCCTTTTGCTCAAGTTCTAATTAGGTCGCTTATTTCCTCATTGTTGACTTTGACAGTTCTTTATGCAGCCTCCATATATTAGTCCTCAGTCAGATTTATGCTTTACAAATATTTCCTCCCAGTCTCTAACTTGGTTATTTTTTTTTAAATCCTGTTCTGTTTTTCAGACAGCAGAGATTTTCATTTTGATATGGTCCAATTTATTGTATTGTACTGTATGGAATGTTTGTATCGTCTAAAAATGACCTCATTTTTGACCGTGAAGGTTTTCCTCTTAGGTTTTATTTTCTAACAATTTGGGATTCCAATGCACTAAGTGTAAGACAGAGTCAAAGCCCCCATCCTCTTTAACTCCTTTATTTGGGCCTGAATGTTCAGTTGCTCCAGTCCCATTGGCTGAAAAGTCTCTTTTCTATGTTTCTGTCAACATTCTCTGCACAAATTCGTTCAGAGAAAGTCTGGCTGGCCACAGAGCCTTCATCTGGGCTCTGTTCTGGCCCCTTCCCCAGTCCTGTGCTGGAGACGCAGTCTTGACACCCCCAGCCTGACTCAGCCGACCTCACTCTCCTTTCAAGGTTGCTTATTATTCTTGTGCCTTTGTCTGCTCCTATGAATTTAGAGGGATGCTGGCATTTTCAGAGCAATTCTCCAGAAACTGTGACTCGTTGGAGAAGGACACCCCACTGTACTGATGCCTCACTGTGCTGACACCTCCTTCCTCAGTGCATGCCCCCCCCCCCACATGATGACTCACCCCTGCTTCCTTCCAGCTCTTTGGGCCCTTTCATGATCACTATGTAGCTCTCAGCTGCAAGATCACTGGCTGCTGGCTCTGGACCAGGTCCTACACCAGATTCTCTCAGAGGAGGGAAGAGTCGATGCACCTGGGCTAGTGCCTTTAGCTAGCAAATACAAGTATTTTCCTGGGAAACTCATTATGGCAGGAGAAAAACTATTTTAAAATTTATGAAAATATCCTTATGTCTTGTTTATTTTTCTCAATTGAAGATTTATTATAAAAACATTTTAGGAAAATATATGTTTGCTGAGAGCTATTAATTCATTTGGAATAAACAAACATTTTGTATGGGGATGGAGAGAGGCCACAGAGCTTAAGGCATCTGCCTTGGACTCAGAAACCTGCTTCAATCTCCAGCATCCCAGAGGACCCCCTGAGTCCTTCTCGAAGTCATCTGTGAGCATAGTCAGGAGTAAGCCTTGAGTACCACTGGTGTGACCCAAAACAATTCTCCCCTCCCAAACCCCCAAGAGTTATATGTACATAACAACCTCATTATTCTTTTAACTAAATGATCAATACCAGGACATTATAAAAAAAATCTATGGAGGAACAAACTTCTTTCATGTTTCACAAATATTTCTAGCATCAGTAGGTTTGCAAAACTCATGAAAAATTTATGTTGTTCAGTGGTGTTGTCATGCCCAGCCGTGTTCGATTCCCAAACCCTCCAGCGTCTGGGAGAAACATATTATTTGGAGAGAGGGAATGTTCCAGGCCTCTATTTGTTTTCATTAATATCAGTGAGGGCGGTGATTAGCTGTGATTTGAAAGGCAGGGAGACGTGGGCTGCTGTGATGAATTGAGCATTTAGTAGATTGTAGAATCAATGGTATGGATGATGGGCAGCCCTAGGGCACTGGGGCCCTGCATGTGTGTGTGTGTGCATGTGTGTGTGTGTGTGTGTGTGTGTGTGTGTGTGTGTGTGTGTTATGGGCCCTGAGCTCTCATAGATGCCACCTAATTACCCTAGACTTGTCCTTGTTTCTGCAAGGGCCTCCTGTTGCCTCATAAACCTGTGCTTCTCCTGGTAGCTCATGTTTAGGCACAGCTGGGGGGAGGGACTATCTGAGTGATGGGGTTTCGGGAACAGTGCTAGGTACTGTCTGCCCCTATCAGCTGAGTCGTGGGGAGGGGGCTGGCTCTGACCTTGAGGGGCAGTTCCCTCCTTCAAACCACGTTTCTGCCCCGAGCTAAGCTGAGAGGATGTGATGCCAGGCCCAGTCTGTTGACTTGGAGGCAGAACTAAAGATTTCAGGACTCACTAGAAAATCCTCAAAGGCTTCAAAGGAAAGAACAAGAGTGTCAGGGGGATGCCAGCCCGGGCCCTCCCAGAATGCATGTTGGTGTCCCGTGGACAGAATCATGTCCCTACGTGAGCTGACATCAGTCTCCATAAGTTCTTAGGAGCTCAGCAGAGCCCTGGCAGACATGGGCACATGGACCTTGCAGGAGAGGACACAGCCCAGGAAGAGCTGGAGTCCAGGAAGCACCCACTGCCTGGCCTCTCCCTGGAGGCATCTGCTTCTCTATCCTTCTCCCATCACCTCATATCAGGGGCACCCAGGGCCAGCTGTGGGCCTGGTGCATGTTGGGCGGGTTGTCCTGGTCTGTGGGCAAAAGGAACCAATTTCACCTCCAACACCTTGGTCCTCGCCTATGTCTGTGGTGTGACCCTCCTCCCACCTGCCTCTCACCCTCTTTCCCATCAGGACTCCCTTTCCGGTCTCCCATGTCCCCTTGCTTTCTGTCTGTCCCTCTGGCTCCTCCTACAATGCTTGCATGTATGACTGAGGTGACCAGCACTTGGCCCTCCTCTGACTCAGTCCCAGTCTCCTCTGTACAGGCTGGGAAAGAAGAATGAAAGTGCCCTGAGAACTTCTCACATTCGTGCTGCAGGTCTTGGTATAGATCCCCTGAGGCTGACCCTGGGCCAAGGCATGCCCCCTGACCCTCCTATCCAACTGAGTGTGGGTCTTGTGGGTCCTCTGCTGCCTGTCTCTGTCCAACTCCACACTCGGGGTCACAGCAGCAGTGGCTGGAGACCGCCCAGGTAACCCAGGTTAGGTGCTGGGTCTCTGTCTCCCTGGGCTCAGGACAGATGAAGGGACCCCAGCATGGAGCCAGGCAAAGCTGGGTCTCAGCTGTGAGCTCATTCTGCAAAGCTCTGTATCATCCCTTCTTACATCTCCCTCAGGAGGAGGGGAAGTCTGGGATTGGGACAGACCCTGAGCAGTGGGGAGGGATCGGGGGACCTAGGGGCAGGCCCTAAAAGGAGCTGAGGGCGGACCTATGTGTCCTCGCCAGGCAGGACAGAACCCGGCTTGCAGCAGGCCCTGGCCTCTCTTCTGCTCACTTGTGGAGAGCAAAGCTGACCCTAGGCTCCTGCACCTGCCAGGAGGTGCTTGTGCTGAGCCCAGTGCCTGGAGTCCTCAGGCCTGGTCCCCAGGAGAGACAAGAAGGCTGCTCAGCTGCCAGAGGTTTCCCTCCTTGCAGTGGGTCCCACATCTTTGCATCCGCCTCCCCAGAGTCTTCTCCAGTGACCTCTGGAAGCAAAGGCGAGTCCCCCATTCACTGCCAGTCCCTGAGGGTCCCAACCAATTAGCAGGCACATCCCTGTCTCTGCACATTCCAGCTTTTTTCGCCATTGACATAGTTCACAGAAGGAGCTTCCCTTCCAGGAAGGGCACCTGGTTACCCCCCCCATTCCTGCCCCTGGGTTTCCCATGACATGCAGAGGTGGGATGTGTGTGCATATATGCGAATGTTTGTGAGTATGTGCATATGTGAGTGTGTAAATGTGTGTGCATGTGCATGTTTGTGTGAATATGTGCATTAATGTGTGTGTGTGTGTGTGCTTGAGTGTGTGAGTGCTTCCCCCCCAGGAGTGGGGCTTCTTTGTCAGAAGCAGTACTCCCCATCAGGAGTTGTCTTCCCCCGGCAGGAATAGTACAGGAGTAGTACTCCCCAGCAGTAGTGCTGCCCCACAGGGGTATCCTCCCAAGAAGGAGTAGTGCTCCCCAGAAGAAATCAGTGCACCCCAGAAGAATCAGCGCACCCCAGAAGAAGCAGTCCTCCCAGGCAGGAGCAGTGCTCAGCCTGGCCTGGTACCTTTCCTGCTGGAGCGGGACTCTTTTCTGACCCCCCACAGCCCCTGTGGAGACTTAGCATTTGCACATGTATTACACCCTCTTAAATGGTCTTCATTGTATTTGCAAAACCAAATGATCTGACCAATGTTTACTATTCTGGGCTGAATTATTCACGGTGATTTAAAACCCCTGAGACCCACTGTCCTCTCTAAACCACCCAGCCCTCCCTGGGTGCTCACCCTTTCTAAGGGAGAGAAATGCAGCATCGAATCCTATTGAGTAAGAATCTGGGGTCTCTCTTGCTGCCCCCGACACCTAGCCTCTTCTCTTGTCCAGGTCCTATTTTATCAGAGACTTGGAGGTATAATTGTTTTGACACCCAGACAACACCGTCCTCTCCGGGAAATTGGTGTTGACATTTTTCTATAAAGACATTGAACTTAGATGCTCTTTATCCGAAACTCAATTGAACTCTCTGGAAAGCTCATTCATTTTCTTTTGGCTTATAGGCCGGGCACACAGGGGTGAACTTATCCATTTCTCCCTGGAAAGTAGTAATCGGAGTGGTTTTGAGAAAGCCAGGCCCCTCAGAATCCTAACTTGCCTCCTAAGCTGAGGAAGTCCTGCTTTTATGCATTTGAAAAACCTGAGATACCGCACAGAGCTTCAGAGGGGCTGCATGTGGTGGAACTCAGAACTAGCCCCGGACAGGGTCTTTACTTTTTTTTTTTTTTTTTTTGGTTTTTGGGCCACACCCCGCAGTGCTCAGGGGTTACTCCTGGCTATCTGCTCAGAAATAGCTCCTGGTAGGCACGGGGGACCATATGGGATACTGGGATTTGAACCAGCCACCTTTGGTCCTGGATCGGCTGCTTGCAAGGCAAACACCACTGTGCTATCTCTCCGGCCCCGGACAGGGTCTTTTCACTAAATCAGTCTTTGCTGGTGCTCAGGAGAACTCATCTCAATGCAGAGGCCACTGAAAACAAAGGCCGTGGTAGCAGAAAAGTTCTGTGGGGAAAGGTTGAACAGGGTGTGACAGAAACTCAATCAGAAACAACTTTGTAACTGTGTTTCTCATGGTGATTCAATTAAAGAATTTATTTAGAAATAAAAGAGAATAGAAAAAGTTAAGAAAAGTACAGACAGGCTCGGAGGCTTGAAGGGCCACACTGCAACTGGGAGACTCCAATGGTTCCTGGCTTAGGGCTGGCAGTTGAGCTCCTGGTCCTGCTTCTCTGGGAGTTGGTGAGACTCCAGGGTCGAGCACTGGGATCACTGAGAAAGACCCTGTGGGAAGGATGGTGCAGATTAGAGGCCAGCTGCTATGCTCCCTGAGCACAGTCCTGCCATCTGTGTTAGTGCCAAGGCTGTTCCACAGGGCCTGACCTAGAGGGTCTTCGTGCGTTGGACCTGGACCTGTAGTGCCCTTGTCTGGACACATTGGTGGACTGAATGAATGTGACATCAGATCTTGTGGGGAGCCCTGAGTCTTGACTGATTAGTTTCTTTGGCAGAAGGGACAGAGGAGGGGATGGGACAGAAGCAGTTCCTGAGGATGAGGCAGGAGCCACTAGCACCTTCCGAACCTGGACATGGGAGTTGAAGCAGTTTGTCTGTAGTTGTTCTGGTGACTTCCTCTCTGGGAGACTCCCCTTTTTTCTCAGGAAGACCCCCTCCTCACAGAGATACTCCTCCTTCTCAGAGAAACTCCCCTTTCCTCTTAGAAAGATTCCCCACTCCTCTCAGGGCTCTCCCCTTCCTCTCAGGAGTCTCTCTCACTCTTCTTCTCAGAGACTCCCCTTTCCTTTTCAGGGAGACTGCTCTTTCCCCTCAGAGCTTTCCCCTTCCTCCCTACTCTAGGGGGTCTCCCTTGCCCCCGGAACCTTCCCCCAGTCAGTGAGTGTGCAAGCTCAGTTCTCTAAAGTGCAGGCATGGGCCATTAATCGCAACCAATCTGACACTTTCACGTCTGCTTCAGACTAGGCCCCAAATGTCCACTAATGGAAGCACTTAGTGCCATTTTAGCTCTCAGAAAAGTGAGCTACGATGGAAAGGAAAGCTTTTAGCAAACACCTCTCCGGATAGTCAAAATTAAAGTTTAATTTTTTAGCTGTTATTTGCAGTTTAATTATGCTGCATCTTTAGCAGGAAGACATTCGGCCTCTTTTCCTTACAGGGAAATGTCCTCTATTGATCGGCGCCAGAATCGGCCTCAGAGTTGGACTTCAGTGGGGGCGGAGTGGCCTGAATTCATCTAGTTCTCTCCCCTGCCCAGAGCACCCGGTCTGGAAGCCCACAAGCATTTCTGAATAGCCATGATGGGTGTTTTGTCAGAGTCTCCCTGGCCAGGGGTGACTGGCATGGCCTGGGAATACCCGGGACGCAGTGTCTGAGAACCACACCAGTCTGTCCTCACTGCTAGCAGGCAGAGGCGGGCCTTGCAACAACCAGTTCCTGAAACCTCTTAGGAAGACGCCTCTGTGAGGTTCAGGATCCTTAAAGACATTCTTTTAAGGGCCGGTTTATTGTTGCTATTACTATCTTTTTTTTTTTTTTTTTTTTTTGGGTCATACCGGCCGCCCTCAGAAATCACTCCGTGGCAGGCTAAGGGGACCATATGGGATGCCAGAATTCGAACCACCAGCCTTCTGCATGCAAGGCAAACACCTTACCTCTATGCTATCTCTCCGGCTCCTGCTATTACTATCTTAAAAAATAGCTTGTCCCTGTTGGGGGATCCCTGCACTCAGCAGAGGCTCAGGGACCTGGAAAGTCCAGGTGTCCAGATCTGGACCTAGCCAAGGAGAAGTCTTCTGCCAGACCCTGGCAGAACAAGAAGAAAAAAACAAAGAGCAAAACGCAAAGACACTCTCCCTGGGAAAGCAGAAGAAGAACATGGGAGCTCCCAATCTGAGAGCAAAGGTCTAGTCCCCCAAGAACTAATTAAGGCACCTGGTTAAGTGCTCAGTGCAGGCTTGTGAGCAGACTGGGCCTGCCCAGCTCCCCCTCCCAGGGCCCATCTCCCTGCTAATTGCAGTTTAAGCTGCACTGTCAGATAAGCACTTTCTATTCAAGTAGCCCATGTGCGCTCACCTCAGGCTGGGCCCGCCTCAGGTTCCTTTTCCATCTCTCCTCAGCCCTGCGGCAGCCCCTGCTGGGTGCGGGCAGCTAAATTAATTATGGTGGTGAAGGTGATGCAGAACTTGAGCATCTCGGAAAACCAGCCTGTAATTGAAAAGAGAGACGCACGCGACCCGCAGCAGAGGGGAGGCGGAGTGTGAACTTGTGTTCAGAAAAGTGGATGCGGTGGGAGAGTTGGGCATTGGCTCCAGTGGACCCTCTATGTGGGGGCCCTGCAGAGCCCTGGGGCTGCTCTCTGGTGGCAAACATTCAGGAGTGTGGGCCGAGGGGGCACATGTGAGACCATTTCCACTGTCCCCAACTGCCCTAAAAACAGAATGTAAATCTGCCAGCTGTCCCTCATGGCTATGCCAGGGCACATGGACTTTGGTCCCTGAAGACACCTCAGAACCACACTGGCCCAAAGAAGTGCCAGGGCTGTTTCCCCGGGGCCAAGTGGGTGAGATAGGCAGGGCTACTCAGCTCAGCTGATTCCAAAACGCCCTGTGGCTGGGACACTGACTGCGTGTGACTGAAACCTCCCCATTGGTCATTGAGGGGTTCTTGTGTGGAACCCGGGGGCCAATCCCCCAGTCCGCCAGGCCCTCCACTGCCACTGGGCATCACACGGACCCAAGGCTAGCCTGAAGGTTTAGGGTCCAGAGTCAAAGGAGGAGACCACACAATTGAAAGAAATCAAAGCAAAGCTTTATTCTGTCAACCAATAAACTACAAACTGACTGACTGATCAGGACCACCTTGAACAGGAGGGTGACCCCTCCCCTCAGGGGTCACAAGCCAGGTTATATAGAACTAGAAGCAGGAAGTCTTGACATTTAAGTTGATTGGCTGTTGTCTAGAGTTGTTTAGGGTGTTTCACCATGTCCTTTTATGGCTAGATGTCGAGAGTGGTATATTGTGGTTTACAGAGCCTTGGGGTCTACATCTTTATTATTGGTCTAGAAACTTGGACCTAAATGGAGACAGCATTGATTTAACAAAATGGAGTCCTTTCTGCTCTAGGCTTCGCAAAGCAGAATAGGGACAGGTGCGGAGCTGGTGGGAACAGCTTCCATCAGGCCTGTGCAGCGGCCTTGGACACAGTGGAGAGTCTCTGGCCACTGCGCTGCTCACTGTGACTGTGAGTGCCTTTATCTGTGCCTGAGCCATGCCCCATGGAGCATCTTCCCAGGACTGAGGCTCATGGCCAGCTAGGTGTGTTCATGCACCTGGATATGGCCGTGTCTGCAATGGGTAATGGTCTCCCCGTGGTGTGGCTGCCTCTTGGTTAATGGGGAAGTGATGATTCTCCGCCCCATTCTAGCATCCATCCTAAAGGAGCACATTAACAGCAATTAGTGCAGATTACAGAACTGAAATGTGGAAGGAAATATATTAATACATCTAATTACTGTGTTAATTAGGCCGTAGTGCCAAAATATTTCACACCTAAAACACTAATGTTGATGAAGCTGTAATTATTATTATTATTTCCTTCGATCCCAGACACTCTACCAGGAGGAAATTCCTGACAGTGCCTAGTGCGTGGGCCTGTGTGACTCACCGGATGGGGAGCAGGACTGCCCGGCTGCTGAGTGATGGGCCAGAGCAGACAGTGAGCCCAAGTGCAGGGATGTCCTTGGCCGCCCAGTTCAGGGTGAGACCAGGTAGGTGAGACTCCGGCCTTTCAGGCAACCACCAGACTTGCTTCTCTGCACCTTATACTTTGAGTTGTACAAGTCTCAGTGTTATTTTGGGCTCTGCAGTTGTAGACCTGTTAACGATGAGTGTCTTTTCCATTTTTTTTTTATTTTTTTGACAATAATTTTTTATTTACAAAATATATGTTCATAGTTGAGTTTCAGCCATCGAATGCACACCGCCTTCACCAGTGCAACTTTCCCACCATCAATGTTCCCCATTTCCCTCCCTCCCATCCCTGCCTGTTTCTTACAAGACCCTACCAGTCCCAGTCCCAGTCCCAGCTTCCTCCACCTCCCACCCCACTTGTCTCCTCCTGACAACAGGTCAGCATCTGCTGTTGCTTTGGGCATTTGTGTCTTCCTATACTGCGTATGAGAGAGACTCTTCTGTGGCCATGTGTGAGAGAGACTTCTCACAGCTTAACCTGCTTCAATTAAATTACAGACTGTCTCTGACCACAGGAGAATAAAATGAGAATTCTTCAGCAGGAAGCTTTATGGAAAGTCCCCCTGCTCCAATTTGGATCCAAAACACACACTGTGGGTTCCAGGAAGGCACGAGGACATGGAATCCCATTTCTCTGATAGAAAGAATAAAAAAAAACCCAAGACACAAAACTAGCCAAACAACAAAAGCAGTTCTTGGAGGAAAGAAACATATGGCATTAAATATTTATATTTTAAAACAACAAACAAGAGAAGCTTTCAAATCAAGAATGTTTCTTTCTTAAATAACCCCACAAACAAGCCCAAATCAAGCAGCGGGAAGAACAGAAGCCGAGGACCATCGAGGGATAAATGTGAGGAAAATCAATAGAACCAACCAGGGCCGGTTCTGAGAGAAGCTTCTTCTGGTGCTCATCTGTGGGCCCAGTTCTTCTGGGTCCAGAACGATGGTCCCAGGAGAGGTGCTTCTTTCCTCTACCCTCTGCACAACAGAGAGTCCTGAGCACTGAGCCAGGAGTGAGTCTTGAGTACTGCTGAATGCTCAACCTGCCCAACCCAGGTTCCCCCAGAACAACAGTAAAATTCTTTCCAGGTGCTATTCAAACATCTGAAGAAGATCCTGGTCTCGACATTCCCAGATGCTCTCGCCACCCTCCAGCCTAGCCAGCTGGTCCTGGGCCCTGCTACAGGAGAGCTGCACTGATGGACCCAAGCTGGTGGCTGGGGCTGCCCTTGGCCACATCCAGGCAGGGAGGCTGAGCTGGCTCTGGTCTGGCTAGTTCTAGCCCAGCCACTTCCCAGAGACTCAGGGATCTGCACAGCAGCTCTGATCCTGGATCTTGGGATTGGGGACACCTCCCATGGGGCTAACTCAGGGGGCCTGAGGGACAGTGGACACAGGCAGCAGGTGAGGAGAGAGGCAGGGCAGAGGTGGGGTTTGTGTTTGAGAGGAGAACATGGGTTCTGTGTCTGTGGCCCCTTCCTGAGCTCTACATGGGACTTTCAAAATGCTGCCCCAACTTCCTGAGCATTGTTTGCTGAGTCTGAACAGATCAATGACTATGGCCATTTCCCCTGCCTTCCCAAGCATTGTTTACCTGAGTTGGGATATGGCAGTGCCTGTGGCCAACCCCCCTCCCTGCCTTCCTGAGCACTGTCTGACTGAGTATGGGTGGGTCAGTGACTAGTATCCTCCTTCCTTCATGAGCACCGTCTACCAAATCTGGACAGGACAGTGACTGTCCACTTCCCCTCACCTTCTAAGCACTCTCTGCTGAGTCTGAATAGGTCACCGACTGGCTTTGCCTGGTTCTGGCTCCCTGTCAGGACTTCTGGCTGATATCCTTGGCTGTTCCTGCCAGGTGTGGATGCTTCTCTGCCCACTAAATGGCTTCTTGACTAGGACCCATCCTGACTCCCTCCCTGTGACCCTTCTCTATGCCTCTCCATGATCCCTGGGCCAGGTCCGGAGAAGACTTCACTGGGCTGACTTCAGAACTTGCAGTCTTTTCAATTGGTTCCAATTCATTAAACCACACGATAGAGGGCCGTTATTTAACCAATAACACTCAGTGCTGGGTTTACGAGTGGACAAATGGTGTGTGCTGTTGACTTAATGACGGGCAGATGTGAGTGGTGGGTATTGATGAGGGGCTCAGCTCAGTGAGGGGAGGGGGCCCAGTGTGGGGAGCCCCTAAGAACCGTGCTCAGACCAATGGTCCACTCAGAGCGCTGCAATTTTGAGAATGATTTCAAGCAGATTCTGCTCTCAGCAGTTCGGAGAGAACGTGGGAAAGACAATTTTTGCTGAACAACTGAGCCAGGAGGGGAGACAGAGGCTGCAGTGAATCCTGATGGGGGGGATTGTCTGTGTCACCCAACCCTGTCACCAACCACATCACCCAACCCATCACCCGAACTGTCACTCAACCCTGTCATCCATCTCTGTCACCCAACCTAGTTACCCAAATTCATCATCCAATCCTGTCACCCAGACCCGAGTCACCCCTTCCCCCTGTCTTCACCCTGTGTCTCTGTTCATGGTCATCATCCCAGGTGTGTGGAACTACTCTGGGTCACAACTTGTGTAGGTTTTGCCCCTCCAGGGGATGCCTTACTGAACTGGTCTCAGCCTCCGGCCCTGGGCCTAGAGCTGTTTACCCAGTCCTGTTGGTATTTGCATGCATTTTTAATTTTTAATTAACTGTTTAGCACGTCTCGTGTTCCTAATGCTTTCAATTAGCACATGGAATTATTTAGATGTAAATCTCAGAAATGTCAAGTGACTCATCTCTTGGCAGAAGTGGCAGGAGAGTTGAGCCCTGAGCCAGTGTTGGGCTCCTGGAAGCACCTAGGACAGAGGCCTGGAATGGGTGGGGCAGGGCAGGGCAGGGCAGAGACAGGTGCAGGACAGGCAGGGTAGGTTGAGGCATGGACATCTGAATCTCAGAGTATAGCCCTGTCTTCACACCAGCCCACCTCACGGTCTAAGGCCCCCTATCCTGGATGAAGCACTGTGTGTCTGAGCTGACTGGTGAAGCCTTGTTCTCCTTCCATCCCACCCCAGTGACATTGCCCATTTGTCCTTGTGGCACAGCTCTGTGTGACCCTGTTTTTCCCACAGTGTCGCAGAGGTGCCACTTCCCCTGTCCTCAGAGGTGGCACCTGCCACAGTAAGGGAAGGCCTGGCAGCAGCTGAGACAGGCATGGAAGAGCAACGCCTCCTTGCCCAGTGGGGATAAACTGGCTGTCAGGTGACAGGTTCATGTGGCCACCTGGGTAGGCATGGTGGTGGAGATTCTCTGATGAGAGCTGATGCGGGCTGGTCTCCAGCCAGAACCCCACTGGGTCTGCCTGCATGTCCTTGAGTCCTGAGCCCTACAAGTGAGGGCACATCTGACAGGCAGTGCCTTTGAGGAAGGAAGGCGGCCATGGGCCGGATGGGCGAGCACTGACAGACAAGCACACAGGTGAGAGGAATGAGTGAAAGGAGGGCAAAGCCACCATTGCTAAATGCTTTTTCTCAGGAAAACACATCAGACTCTTGCCTTTGCCTCTCTTGAATGTAGCACCCCCAGAAGTGTCGTGTTGGGATGGAACTGAAGGTCATTTCACTGACCTTGTTTCCACCCACTGCTGACTCAGAAGCTGAGTTGAGCCTCAGAGCTGGTCGTAGTGCCCAGACTCAGGACCTCTAACCATGTGCTTGCCAGGGGGTCTGGGCCAGGTAAGACTAGGCCTCTCTACTCTACTAGTCCAAGGGGAGGCACAAGGGGTGGTGCAAGTGGGTGCAGCCCTGTGGGAGCCACTGCTCAAATGGGATCTGGACCTTCTCCTTCCCTAAACACTGTGAGGAGAGCTGGGATTGGGGCCTCATGGAATCCAGGTGGATTTGCAGGCGGCGGCATTGGGAGACAACTTGGAGGAGTGCCCAAAGGACCCTGGAAGAAGAGGAGGAATCTCGGCCATGCAGGACTTAGTGGATGTGACAATGAAGGATCCTGGGTGGAGAGAGGCAGGAGAGGAGACTGGACTGGGCACCTGTAGTCACTGGAGTGTAGGTCAGAGGCAGGAAGGGATGATTGAGGATCCATGACAGGTTCTGGTAGGGAATATGGCTCAGAACAAGACGAGGTGCATCAGCCAAGGACGTGGGTCCAGAAGGCTGAGATGATGGGGAGACACCCCCGAATCCCTAGATTGTGTGCAATTATGTGGCCATAGGTGGATGCATGCGCGTGTGGTCATAGGTGTGTGAGTTGGTTAGTGTGTCTGTGTGTGACTGCAGATGTGTGTGCATGTGAGTGTGGCCATGATTGTGTGCAAGTGTGTGGCACATGGGTGGGTGTATGTGTGTGTGTGCATGAGTGTATGGTGTGTGCGAGTATGGTTTGTGCATGCTAATGGCATGTACATGTATGCAATGCTCCATGCACATGTGTGCGTACACACTTGTCTCATGCTTATTTACTGTGCGGAGCAGTTTGGGCTGAGAGCATCTCCCCTTGAACTCTAGAGAATATTCGTGAGGTGGAGATTTGAAGGTCCCCATTTAACTCCCTTTCATGAAGTTTTCCTGATGTGTTTAAAGCAAAAACGCAAGAGCGTCTCCCTCTCATCCTGCTTCAAAGAGCCAGAAAAGGTGAGAAGAAAGAGCGGCGCTGGGGTGAGAGCTCTGCGCCAGCACCTCCCGTGCCCAGTCCCCAGGGCTATGTGGGCCTGCTAGAGGACTGCGGGGCCTTTGTGGCGCAGCCGCGCAGTTCAGTATGCACAGGCTGTGGCTTGCTTCTGTGAGCTGAGAGCAACGGGCTGGTAAGTCCTTGGCGGCGGCTCCAGGGCTGAGACTGCTGGTCACTCCTGCCTCATTGTTGGCTTCCAGTTCCAGCACACACAGGCTGGCTGGGGCGGGGGGTGGGTGGGTTGGGGGGCTCTGCCCTGGATCCCCCAGCACTACTGGCCCTTCTGAGCTCAGATGGTCAGCCCCACATTTCCCCAGCCCCAGCCAGAAATCACCAATGAGGAATTTTGCAGGGCTGTGACCTGCCAGGCGTTTCTCTTGAGACAACAAATAAGTTTTCCAAACATGTTAATCAGCTGCACACAGACCGTCATTCATCATTCTGAGCGAAACCTTTTAAACGGCATCACTGAGCTCGGCCTTCCCCAGTTACCGTAATGAAGTAGCTTTTGGGGCAACAATGATTAACTGCAGGCTTGATGGGCTGTGATGCGTTTGTCTTAGGTGTCTGCTTTTCAGGGGCTGCATCTATCTTGCCTCTGCATGGAGAGGGCCAGGGTGCGAACGGCCGTCACGAAGTGGCAGAAGCCACTCCTTTTGGCTCTGGGGAGCTATGTGGCCCCCTCAGGGTACTGAACTCTTGTCCCCAAGCTGGGTGGCAGCTCACTGCTGTGCTGCTGTTTATTGAACTGCGGTTCCAAAAGAAACCGCCAGCCCCATAAATACATATAAAAAAAAAAAAAAGACTTAATATATGGCTTCTTTAAAGATTTATGAGGTTCTGCAACTAGATTTTGTATTAAAAAATAAAGATCCTAAATTTTAAGCCTTAATAAGATCAGAGGGACTGATTCATTGGCTTTTCGGCCCTTTACAGAAAGTCCATAAATACCTCGGCCTCCCATGGGGCTGGGTGGTCTGGGCTTCGCTCAGGCCCCGCGTACATTAGCTGGCAAGATTTCTTGTCTTCAATGGTTCTGAAAATGCATAATTCAATATTCCGGACTGCAAGTCCTTGGGATAATTTGCCCTCTCGGATGTGAACCATACATAACCCCGTTTGAATTCCCAGCCCGCGAATATTGTTTCCAATTCCACAGGTCAAAACATTGTTTGGGGGCCTTTAACTGTGAGTCATAAAGGGAAAAGATGTAGAAATAATCGCTTCAGGCTCTGAGAAGGAATCTCTGAAATTATGCTGATCCAAATGAAATAAATAGGTTATGTGATAGAGGAATCATTCGCTCCAGCGAGCGTGAAGAGCACGTAGTTCGGTGCATCCCGGTGCTGAGGCGGTTGTGCAGGGCTTGGCTGGGCTGGAAACGACACAGCTCAAGACATGGCCTGGGCTGGGGCCCCCTATCTTGGTGTAGCTGCTGGTCTGAGTCACAGAAGGACTGCAGTTCGATCCCCCGGCGTCCCATATGGTCCCCTCAAGCCAAGGGCAATTTCTGAGCACTTAGCCAGGAGTAACCCCTGAGCATCAAATGGGTGTGGCCTGAGGTAACACAGCTTGTCCACTGTTGCTGTGGCTCCAGGAGTGAACTCAAGTAAGTTCTCCAGACTGGCGTGTGTGTGTGTGTGTGTGTGTGTGTGTGTGTGTGTGTGTGGTCCTGAAGAAGGCTGCCCCTGGCTTTCATGTGACTGAATTTGGACACAGCTCAGTGACAGTGACATGGGCTGTTCCCACACATCATGTGGGACATGTGTGACTGGTTGGCACTGCCCATCTGTGCCACCCTCAGGGAGGGATGGAACCTGTGGGCCCCACAATGAGGAGATAGCATCACCTATGCAGCAGTCAGGCTTCCAGGCTGGGGTTGGTTTTACCGACCTTCTGGGAGGGTAGGCTATTCTGGGGTCATGCTGCCCACAGTGCAGGTTTGGACCAAGAAGAAACCATAGCCAACAGCCCTTGGCTTCTTCGGAGTCTATTTTGGGTGGGAGGCACAGCTGGTGGCACTCAGGGTTACTCCTGGATCTGCACTCAGAAATTGCTCCTGCAGGCTCAGGGGATCATATGGGATGCCAGGGATCGAGCCCAGGCCTGTCTTGGGTAGGCTGCATGCAAGGCAAACACCCTACCTGTGCTATTGCTCTGGTTCCACCTATGACATCTTCAACTGGGAGAGAGCACAGGGCATTCAGTCAACCCTGCTTTAAGCTCTGGCATTACTTTGTGCCCTGAACATGGCTGGGTGCAGCCCTGAGGGACCCTAGCAATCCAGGTTGACTTGGGTGATCCCTGGCAAGGCAGGGACCAGGCAACACAGCCTCCTCAGACCCTGCATGAAGCCAATGGCCTGCTGGAGATGCCCTTGAGTGGATTTTCAGTTGACCCTTCTCAGCCTCTGCACAATTCTGTGGTCTAGAGCTCTGGACCGGTGACAGTCTTACTGTGGGCACTGAGAGAGGAAGTTTTATCCTTCATAGGGGAAAGAAAGGAGATAGAAGGACTATGTGAGGTGAAATGAGTGAGGAGAGGGTCGGACACAGCTTACTGCAGGGTTGTGCGGAGGTGACAGAACCAATCGGGGATCCAAACAGACAGTGGGGTATCCTAGATCTGAGGGTGGGAGAAAGGGGGCTGGGTCTAATAGATGGTAACACACATCGATCCTTTAATTTTGTTTAAGATAAATAAGATTTTCAGAGTTGGAGCAATAACACAGCGGGGAGGGCCTTCCATGCAGCTGACCCTGGTTTGATCCTCATCATCCCATGTGATCACTGAGCCTGTCAGGAGTCATTTAGAGCGCAAAGCCAGGAGTAATTAATCCCTGGGCACTGCTAGGTGTGGCAGTCTAAACCAAAAAAAATTACTAAAAGATTTTTACAAAATATGAGAACTTCAAGCTCTTAAGACACTCCAGGAAATGTGAATCTATAAAAGTGTGAAAAGGTGCGCAGCAGCTTGTGGAAGGGACCATGGCCAATTCAGAGCAAACCTTCATTGCCATCAAGCCAGATGGGGTCCAGTGCCGACTTGTGGGAGAGATCATCAAGCATTTTGAGCAGAAGGAATTTCGCCTTGTTGGTATGAAGTTCATCCAGGCTTCTGAAGACCTCCTCAAGGAACACTACATTGACTTGAAGGACCGCCTGTTTTTTAGTGGCCTGTTGAAGTACATGAACTCTAGACAAGTGGTTGCCATGGTCTGGGAGGGGCTGAATGTTGTGAAGACAGGCCGAGTGATGCTCCGAGAGACCAACCCAGCAGACTCCAAACCTGGGACCATCCGTGGGGATTTCTGCATCCAAGTTGGCAGGAACATCATCCATGGCAGCGACTCTGGAGTGTGCAGATAAGGAGATTGGCCTGTGGTTTAACCCCAAGGAGCTGGTCAGCTACAAGAGCTGTGCCCAGAACTGGATCTATGAATGAGCTGGAAAGGATTCTGGTTTGCTTCATCGTTTCTTCTGGTCCCAGCCAGGGACATGGCCATAGCGATTCTAGTCATCTCTGAGAACTTCCCAACATTCCGGAGGAACATTCTGGGAGCCAGGAGTGCTCCTAGTATAGTGTTACATGCTGCTATTCAATTAAAGTCTTTCATTCTAATGGAAAAAAAAGTTTGAAAAGGTAACACAGCGGGGCTGGCGAGGTGGCTCTAGAGGTAAGGTGTCTGCCTTGCAAGTGCTAGCCAAGGAAGGACCGAGGTTTGATCCCCCGGCGTCCCATATGGTCCCCCCAAGCCAGGGGCAATTTCTGAGCACTTAGCCAGGAGTAACCCCTGAGCATCAAATGGGTGTGGCCCGGAAAAAAAAAAAAGGTAACACAGCTTGTCCACCGTTGCTGTGGCCCCAGGAGTGAACTCAAGTAGGTTCTCCAGACTGGCGTGTGTGTGTGTGTGTGTGTGTGTGTGTGTGTGTGTGTGTGTGTGTGTGTGGTCCTGAAGAAGGCTGCCCCTGGCTTTCATGTGACTGAATTTGGACACAGCTCAGTGACAGTGACATGGCTGTTCCCACACACCATGTGGATCCTGACACAAGTACATGCACTGGGTATCTGTTCACACCCAGGTCCTGGGGGGGGCTTAATACATGTGTCAATTTTATCCTTCCCCCCCTTTTCTGATAGTGACTTTTGTTGTATCATGAGAGATATTTTTCCATCTGATATTATGACAATTAATTTCTGTATTTTGAGAAAATTGTCTGATTTTTTTGGTTGCCACACCCAGTGGTGCACTCAGGGAGACCCTATGGGATGCTGGGGTTTGAACCGGGGTCGCCCACATGCAAGGCAAATGCCCTCTCTGCTGTGCTATCTCTCTGGCCCTGAAATGTCACTGTTTTACCTTTGGCATTTAGAGCAAATATTTTGGATGTGGTTTGAAACCGAATAAAGAGCTGTGAGTGTCCCCAGAAGGGGGGTTTGGTGCTTCATGCCCCTGAGCTTAAGGGCTGGACTGTCCCCCTGGACTTCCAGAGCCCTTTGCATAGAGAAGGTTCCTGTATGTGCCCATTTGAGGTGTGTGTCTCCCAAGCCAGTGCCTGTGTGAGCCAACGTTCCCCCACGTCATCATGTGTGTCCCTTCTGTCCTCTCTCGTCCACTGCTACCGTCACTCCAGCAACGCAAATCGCCTAACCCCTATAGCTTTGTAGAAACTCTTGATATTCTGCTGCTTGTCTCCCAACATTTTTGTTCTTCCTCAAACCTATATCGACGCTTACAAATTCTTTATATTTTCGAATTGATGTCAGAATCAGTTTTGCAGCCTATGGAGAACACCTGCTGGGCATTTTCGACGGCACTTTGTATGGACCCGGGAGGACAGTGTGGAGTCAGGCAGTTAAAGATAATCTTTCTGATCCATGACTAAGGCCTGTCTTCTCCTTCCAGCTTTATTGATCCATTTCAGTAACGGTTTCTCACACCTGAGAAAGGGAACTTCGTCCACGTTTTCGCTGTTCTATTAAAGAATATTTGAACATTTTTGTTTCTGGTATATAGAAACAAAATGGAATTTTTTATCTTGTTCACATCTCCAGTAGTTTTTCTTTTAAGTTTCCTATAAATTCTAACAATTAATTTGTAGATAATTTGGAGGTTTCTTGCTATGAAATATGTCAGCTGTGAATTGATCTTTTTAGTCATACCATCTTCATATTATTTATCATCTTTCTGATGGTCTGTTATCTATGATCTCTATGATCCTTCTATCTTATTGATCTAATCAACTATTATCTACTATTATCTCTTTCTATTTAATCATCTGTCCAGGATCTTTGATTTACAATTCTGGTTTCATATCTTTAGCACATTATCTACTGAAAGTTATGGCAGTGCCATCTGGAAGCCATATGGAGTTTTCTCTATTTTAATATCAAGCCTGTCATTAGCTGGGGTGTTTGTCTTGCTAGACACACTTTATTGGGTCTAGGAAGGCCCTGTTTATTCCTAGTTTTCTCAGTGTTTCAATCTTGAGAGAGTTTTGAATCTGATCAGATGTTTTCCTTCACCTCAAGATGACTCTGTGGTTCTGCCATTGCTCTGTGAAAGTCTGTGAGTGACATTGGCAGCTGAGAACCCTCAGGAGTTCCAAGATCAATCCCCCTTGGTCATGACACTAGATTCTTGAACTACCCTGAGGTTCGAATCACTCATTTTGTTTTTTGTGCCTATGTTCATGATAGTGGCTTAGAACTTAATTATTTTTTTGTTTTGAGGCCACTCCCAGCAGCATTCGGGGGTTATTCCTAGCTCTGTGCTCAGAAATTATTCCTGGCAGGCTCAGGGGACTTATGGGATGCCGGGAAACAAACCCAGGTCAATCTATGCAAGGCAAATGCCCTCCTCACTGTGCTACTGATAGCATTAATTTTTTTAGTAAAGAATAATTTTTTGGTGTTGTATGTTCCCATAAAATGAGTTGGTGTTTCTCCTTTCTTAGAGTCACATGAAAATATTTTCAGGTGGATGTTTGAAGTTTTGGAGAACTTAGTGAATACATCTGGGAGTAGAGTTTTCTTTATGTTTTGGGGGATTTGGTAAACCTCCATTTAACCAAGTTGATGATAGCCTCTGCTATGTGTTTAATGGCCAGAGGGTATGAGGATCCCAATGTGTGACTGCAGATGGGGCCATTTATCTGACTGGCTACACGAACTATGTGAGTTCCATCACTTCTGTTATTTTCTATATTTTGAATGTCTAACAATAGGTAAAAACAAACTTAAAGTTGTTGAATCTTTCGGGGAAACTTCTCTGAGCACCCTTAGCTATTCTAATTTCCTCTAGTAGGACAGAATGTTACATCCCGTAATTTAACATTATTTGTTCCAGCCAAATAAACTTTATTTTGCTTCATATTCTTATAGTGCACATTCTCTAACATTGTAGTTTTCATCTGACCCATGCCCTTGCAGTTAAGGTGTTTCCCTTGTCAAAAGAAGTGAACTGGGCTTAATTCTTTTATGCAATGTGTGAATCAGTTGAAGTATTTATTTTACTTATATATAACGTAGGCTCAGATTTACTTGGATGTAAGTCTGTTATTTTGCTGATTATTTCCAACTTGTCCCACTTTTAAGTGTACTTTCTTTCGTGCCCCCCCTTTGGTGGCTAATGAGTATTTTTCTGTTATTCCAAGCTGCAGGATCCATGTCCCGGTGTTATTTGAGTGGTTGTTCTTGAGGCCACTACACACAAAAACCTCTTGTAGCCATCTGTCCGGTCTAGTCTTATTGTTCCTGACCATTATGCATGAGCCTCGCCTCACTTTGGTCCCTCCCACCTTTGCCTCACACTCTCGTGACCTTCCTCACTTGATATCCATCGTGAACATTGTCATTTCGCGTCTCATTGTGTGCTGAGACAATTGTGTGTCTCATGGTCCCCCCTTCTGTGGCTCTTCACGACTCAATGCCTTTTTCTGCTTCCCTCGGGGGGCACTTTTCTTATTGCCTTTAAGAACATGACTCCGTGTGGGTCTAGCATGGGTCTCCTAGCAACAAGGGTTCTTTTATCAAGGGTTTGAAAACATCATTTGTCTTTTGTATTTGAAGGACGTTGACTGGGTATCAAAGTCTTAGTTGGGATTGTTTTCCCATTTCTGTGCCTCGGCTGCCATTCCATTATCTTCAGTTCCCCATAGCTGCTGCGGTTGAACCGTCCGACACTCTTGTTATTATGCTCTGGGGAACAGGAGTGTTTTCTGAAAAACACAGATCCTTCTCCTTACTTTTTTGTTCTTACGAGTTTGACTGTAATGTTTTGAGACTTCTTTTCTTCTGTGGATCTTTCTGTGCCGTTGCCACAGATCTTCACTTTATGGTGAGTGGCTTTTGTGAGTTCTGTATCATTCGTAGTTATTCTGTGGCTTTCCTTTACTTCTTCTGTCAAATGATCAGGCCTTGCTTACATGTAGCTCAGGCCACTGGCCGCTTGGCAGCCTCTTCACTGTCACTGGCTGGGCGCAGACTGGATCTCTGTTGCTGTAAGAGCAATCACAGTTAGTAGAAATCGCACATTAGATGGTGGCTTTTCCTATCCTGGACATGGCCAGTCTGGTTCTTTAGAGGTACTGGGTGACTGATGAACCCCCCAAGCAATATTCCGTGGATGGTGAAGCAGCAGTAGTGGGGCATCTGCCCACTAACTGACAATGGTTTGGTCACTACACTTTTGGCTTGTGATGTCCTTTCAAGAGTGAAGAGGTCTGT
This sequence comes from Suncus etruscus, assembly GCF_024139225.1. Lineage (NCBI taxonomy): Eukaryota > Metazoa > Chordata > Mammalia > Eulipotyphla > Soricidae > Suncus > Suncus etruscus. Next base: position 71,645,101 of record NC_064864.1, read on the forward strand.
GAGCCAAAGGGAATTTCCCTCTGCAGGTTCCTGCTGCTCTGTCCTATTTCTGTCTTGGTGTATTATCACTTTATACCTTAAGGTGGACATTTAAGATTTTTTGAAATTATTTTTTGCTGTGTTTTGGGGGCATATTTGGCAGTGTTCAGTGTTTATTCCTGGCTCTGTGCTGAGGGATTCCTGGCAGATCCTGGGGAAATCAGATGAGATTCTGGGGGTTGAACCCAGGTTGGCTGCTTGCAAATACAACAACCACTGTACCATCACTGTGGCCCCTTAAGGCGGACACTTTCAAATTGGTATTTCGAGTTCACTCATTCCTCCTATTGTGCAAAGCACCGAGTACATTTTCATTTCAAGGATCTTCTTTTCAGTTCTACATTGTTTGGGTTTCATTCTTTTCGAAGAGTTCAAAACCATCAGTTCTTTATACCCCTTTACCAACTTAGAAACACTGAGGCCACATAAAGCCTGACTATTTAAAGTTCTGTTGGTGCAGACCCAGCATTGGTGGGCACAGGGCTTGGGCTCAAGTTCACGGTTCGGACTGAGGTGTGGTGCTTCCCTCAGGGCTGCAGACAGTGACTTCCACAGCGGACTCTGCACTGCTCAAGGGCAAGATCATCTCTCCACCCACCCATCGAACAGAAATCTATGTTCTTTATTTTTTGGGGGGGGGCACACCTAGTCTCTCTTCATCTCCCTGGGCAGCCTTGCAGCTTGGTGCGCACACACACATATGTGTATGTGTGTCTGCGTGTGAGTATGTACAAGTGTAGAAGCTCATGTGTGTGCTTATAAGTCTGGTGTGATTGAGTGCGTGTCCTTTTTTCTTCTCTAGATTCCAATCCATCATGCAAGCTGAAGATTTTGGGCAGCGGGGCTGGATTTCCTATGTCTCTGGGCTTCCTTCTCCCCCTTCCACATTCCCCATGATCTTGAGTTTTCTTGCTGTCCCTTCCTCTGTCCCCTCCATTGTCACTTCTAGCCTGGTGTTCCGAAGGAGGATGCTCCAGCTTGCTCAACCTTGAGGACCCTCCATTCCAGCACCCCTGCTCAGAGGCACCAAGACTACTGCTTTTCCCTTTTCAGGTTGTAAGTAGAGTTTTTCTGCAATTTCTGTTTTTCCTCTACTGTCAATGAGGCTATAACCTACTGCTTCTGACTGAGATGAAAGTTCTACATCTTGCTTATCACATGGCCTTTATTAATATATCATGAATGAATTCCCCTTTGATTGACTACATCAGTCAGTATTCCTGTAGAAGGACCATTAGAGTTTAGCAGTCTCCTGTAACTGATGGTCTTAGATGGTCTCATACAGCATATCCAGTCAACTTTTGTTCCGTGAAGTGGACTGAGAAGCCAGCAGAACTGTGTCCTTAGATCTCCTTGCAGTGCTGGCCAGGCAGGCTCTGTGAACCACTTTCATTCTTCCTGCAGGCAACTGCCAGCGGTGGCCATACGGGTCACTCATGCTCCCTCACCTTCCTGCACAGCTGCTCTGGGCTCAGGTCTCTGCAGTGCTCTGGGTGGGCTCAGGCTCCCCAAACTACTCCCTACAGTCACTGCTGATAGACATAGACAAGACAAGATGGCTGACCACAGGGGTGTGGGAAGAAGGAAGGAGGACAGGAGGATGAGGAGAGTGAAAGGGGCAGGAAGAAAGATGGTGAAGGAGGAGGGAGAGGGAAAATGGCGAGAGTGAGAGGGACGTGAGGGAGGAGGGTGAAGGAGGAGGGAGGAAGGGAAGGAAGGAGAGGGAGTGAGAGTAGGAGGGAGGAGGGTGAAGGGGAATGGAGGAGGGAGAGGATGAGAGGGAAGGAAGAGAATGAAGGGGGAGGGAGAAGGGACAAGGTGTTTGCTTTGTGTGGAGAGGAGAAACTATGGGACTTAGAATTGAGTGAGTGGGAGGATAAGGGCAGAAAGAAAGAGGAGGGTGAGAAAGAAGAAAGGAGGAAGAAGTAGAGGAGGCACACTCTGTGGCAAGGGGAACACGTTTTGGAGCTGGAATGGTTGAGGTTGTACAAGACCGGAGGAAACTGAGATGCAGCACTGGGTTGGAGGCAGAAGAGCCCTGGATAAGCATGCACTCCCCTGCTCCTGAAATTCTAGCCTCGGGCAAGTGTGTTCTCCCTCTATCTGTTCTTGTAGCAAACACACCCTCTCTTGCTCCTGTTCCAGCACACAGCAAGCTCCCCCTCCAGTGCTCCTATGATCCCAGCCTCCAGCAAGTGTGTCCTCCTGTGCTCCTGTTATTACAGGCTCCAGCAAGCACACCCTCCTATGCGCCTATTTCCAGTTATTAGCTCTGAGGAGCCGCCTGACATGAGTAACCTCCTTTTTCTGTTGTCTTAAGAAGAGTCTTAGGTAGGTGTCTCTATTCTCAAGGTCATGGTTCCCCTGAAAACACTGCCTTTGCCACCCTATGTGCATTTTGATATGTTGTGTTTTCATTTCTGTTCAATTAGATGTATTTTTTTTTTTGCCACTTTCTATTTGATACATAGGTTGTTGAGAAAGGTGGTATTTTATTTAGCTCTGGGGGCATTTTACAGATATCTTACTTATACTGATTCTGGTTTGACTCCTTTTGGGTCGTAGAACATATTTGCGTGATTCTAAATCGTTTACATATATTGAGGTTTGTTTCACAACACAAACATGTTCTATTCTGGTAAACAGTGACTTTACTCTTGAATGTTTTATTGTGCAGAATGTCCTATAATGTCAGATAGAAAGTTGGTTGATAGTATTATCTAGATCATACATAGTTTTACTGATTTTATGTCAACTTGTTTTTTCTCTTACCCAAAGAGGACTGTGCAGTTTCCAATTATATTTATAGATTTGCCTCTTCTCCCCTTTCAGTCTTTTTAGCTATTTTCCCCCTTTGTGTTAAGGATCTTGACTCAGATGTATGAACATTTAGAAGGGTTGTTTCTTATTGATGATTCACATTCCCCTCTTTATCCCTGGTAATAGACTTTGTACTGGAGTCTGCTTTGTCTGCTATGAATGTAGTCACTCCCACATATTTTTATGATTAATGTTTGTGGAAGATATATTTTTCTATTCTTTAAAGAATAAACCATACTATGTTTGTAAGATACCTTTAAAACTTTGGGAGTGGTGCTAGGACAGTAGTACAGCAGACAGGTCACCCAGGTTCAATCCCTGGCACCCCAGAGGGCTCTTTGAGCACTAATAAAAATGATGCCTTAATCCAGGATTAAGCCTAGAGCATTTCCAGATATGGCCCCCAAACAAACAAAATATTTCTCTTTTGGGGGGGTTTGGGCAGCACCTGGTGATTGTTGCCCATATCAAAATCAAATCACCATATCAAAATCCCCCCTCCAACCCCTATACTTAAATATTTCTCTTAGACTCTGTTTTGATTATTTATGAACTTACTGGCTGCCCCATCACTCATTTGGCTGTATAGACCTTTGGCTGCCCATGTCCATTGTCCATGCTATGGAAACAAGGGTCATGTGGTTCTGTCTCTTCTCAGTGACTGTTTATGCATGTCCTTCCCCCTCCCCTGCTTTCCTTGCCAGTGACTATGTTTTCTTGACACTCCAACATGCTCCCGTTATGGACTGGGCCTGCCTGTGTCCCCAGGCAGCTGGGCAGCAAAGGACCACAAGAGGCCACTGCCTGGCTTTGTCCCACATCATCTGGATTCTTGGAACATGGAGAAGGGTGGAGGCTGGGTAGGTAAGACAAGTCTGGGGTGCCTGGGGACCATCCCTGATGTGATCCTTGGCCATGAGACTTACCTTTTCTGCTGATCTGTCCTCTCGGTCACCATCTTGATGATCACAGATATTTGTCCTTAGCCAGCTGCATCCATCAGTGGACATGTCCCTCGTGGGTCACAGCACCTTGAGAGGTGTCTTGGAACCCCTGACTCACATCTACCCACTCCATGCTGACACTCTGATTCGCAGTGGCTGATGCCAATCTTCCCTGGATCTCCTGCTCTGGAGGAAGTGCTCGGGCCCTTTTCACATGTGGTCTCAGGGTACACTTGGGATCATTCTCAGACCCGTGTTGTCCCTTCATTACATCCAAGTTGGGGAACCTCCTCCTTGATCCATCTTTAGTTCCCCACACCCTGGGGATGCTCTCTGGGCTGAGAACAGCACCAGGACCTCTGGTGGATCCATTTCCCATGAGAGGAGAGAGCAGGGCAGCCATGCAGAACACCTAGCCACCCCCTGTAGCCTGACGATGAGCAGCCACTCAGCTCCACTGTGCTCTGTGTCTTTTCTGCCCTCTGAACCCCATCTCCATCACTGAGGACAGGCTTGGCTGCTCCCTTTCAAGCTCATTTCCCAGGGACGGCAGCACAGCCTTCACTGCCTCCAGAGAAATAGGCCTGTCAGGCCACGTTAGCAGGAGGGACCTGAGTGCAGTGTCAGCACAGTATCCCTGGCTGTCTGTCACCTTCCTATTTTCTGGGCCTCTGTGACTGTCTTAGGGATGGGCCCAGCCTGCCGAAAAGACTACCTCGTATTTCTGTGGGGTTGTGAGTGTTGAGCAAAGATTCCAGGATAGGACCTGGAGCAGCCCTCTCAGATGCATTGTGGAGGTCTGGTGGACATGGATCACCTCCTCTCCTCCCTACATGGTCCCCCAGGGCAGGCTGTGCCCAGCAGTGTCTGCTGAATATCCAGAGGAAGAAACAAACTGCAAAGTTTCCTCCCCAAAGCCGGAGATGCAGAGAAGGCTCCGACTCCAGCAAGGATAGATCTGTGACCTGATCAGCTCAGTGGCCTGGTCCCGTGGCTGCCCTGTGGGGTGTTCATGGCCCACAGAGCAGTGGGAGTAGTGGGCCACACCCAGACCTGAGCTGATCCTGAGAAGCGGCCTTGGAGATATCCACTCCTGCCCTACGGTTGGTCTGTGAGGAAGCTGCAAGCCACATATATTCTATGCAGTGGTTTTTCCTGACCGCACAGGTCCACTGCCTGGCATGTGGCCTCTGCACCTCTGGGCCTCTGGGGGATAGACGGAGCTGTGGAAATACTGGAACACCCCAATTGCACAGCCAGGGTTGTGTGTCCAGTTGGGTCCCGCTGCACCCCCCTTTGGGAATCCATTCAGACATTCACACCATCCTACATCTCAGGGGGCTGTGGGTTAATGAGGGGTGTATTCCCCACTGCTGAGGACAGAGATATGGACTTGGGGTACAGGAGGGTGGCTAGGAACTCCAGGAAGGAGGGGGCTGGGTGCCATGGCCCACTGATGCCCGGGGTCCTCTTTTGGTGACTCAGATCTTGGGGGACAGACAGACCTGTTGTCCCTCTGGGTCCACAAGTTCCAGTTCTTGTACCCCCCACCTCCGACCACTGAACCCAGCACTCTGGCTGCTGGTGTGTAATTGGGACAGAGCCATATCAAAAAGCCCATTAAGGGCTTAACAGATTCATTTTTATTATGATTGCTAGTTCATAAATATCATCTTTTATATCCGCCTGCACAATAACATGAATAATGGGAACTGTTTAACGTATTTGGGTTTAATTTGAAGATTTTGATTAGGACGGTTCTTGGCACTTCTGTCTGGGTTGTTTGCAGCACAGCTTGGGAGGCTTTGAGGACCTGGACTGGCTTTCCCGAGTCCCTGGACATGGTGTCATGTCTGGGATGGGGACTGTGTGCTCTGGTGGCTGAGAGCACTAGGAAGAGCACAGCCCTCCCCCGACTCCTCTACCCTCCCTTCCATTTGCTCTTCTCTACCCCCTCACAGCTACTCAGCCAGATGCTTTCTTTCCTTCTGGAAGGACTTTTTGGTTTTTGGATCACACTCAGCAGCGATCAGGGGTTACTCCTGGCTCTACAGTCAGAAATCGCTCCTGGCAGGCTCGGGGGACCATATGGGATGCCAGGATTCGAACCAGCCCTCCTGGAAGGACATTTTTGTTTTGTTTTGTTTTTTGTTTTTTTTTTGGGGGGGCCACACCCGGCGTTGCTCAGGGGTTACTCCTGGCTGTCTGCTCAGAAATAGCTCCTGGCAGGCACGGGGGACCATATGGGACACGGGGATTCGAACCAACCACCTTTGGTCCTGGATTGGCTGCTTGCCAGGCAAACACCACTGTGCTATCTCTCTGGGCTCCTGGAAGGACATTTTAAAGAATCCAAGTGTTTCCATGAGACGTGCGTTTTTCTGGTGTCCAAGCCTTGATTCCCGCATACACTCTGGAACTCCTACTACTGACTCTCCTCATACCATAGACTTCCTAGGAGAGTCTTATGTCTTCCTAGGAAGTCATAGACTTCTGGGTTACCCTGCCCCCCTGATGAGCCTCAGCCCATTCACAGAGGCAACCAAGGCCGAGACTGGACTCACAGTCAATAGAACTCAGAGCAGGCCCTGGGGGACCATTCAGGGAGAAAAAAGGGGTTTGTTTAGGGACTGCCTCAGACAGGGGTTGGTGCTGGGCTTACAGACTCAGATGCCTGTGGGCTGATGTGGCAGGTGACCAGCTCTCAGTAGTCGTATCTCCTGGCTGGTCAGGTTCAGAGAGTGTTCAGCTCTGAGATGTCATCATGGACGGTCAAGTCTGGAGAGCTCTCCTGGGCTTGGGCAGGGCCCACTTTCCAATGGCTGGTCTGCATATGCATTTGCTGCTGGGTTCTCAGACCAAAGCTGCAGAACTGCCCTGGATGGCCTCTTCGTAACTCAGAATGACCAGCCCTTTCTGGAGTGTCCACATGTCCACTGGTCCCGAGGGCTGGACGAGACCCCCAGGACAGAGGATAGTGGCAGCCAGCTGGGGTGTTGGAGCATGCACAGGGTTGGCCATGCATCCTGGAGCCATCACAGGCCCATCTCACTGCAGGATTGTCTGGGCTGCTGCCCTTAGCAAGATTCCCCTGTTCACCCCTCTGCTGTGGGCGTGGTTGCCCTGTGTTCACACCTATTTGAGCACTTCTTGAAGAGGCAGAGTGGAAGGCCATTACCATATAGATGGAGAAATCAAAGCCCCAGATGGCAAACACAGGACCCCGTCCTGGTGGTGCTGTCATGCAGGTGGGGGATGGGGGCAGAAGCAGGTGGGGGAAAATGGAACAAGGGTGAAGGGACACACGGAGTTCCCCCCAATCCCTCTCCAGCTCCTTCCTCAGGTCTCTGCCCACACCAGTATTGGGGGTCACACCTTCTCCCCACCTCCACCCATGCCCTGCCTGATCAGTCTTGAACTGCTACCCTTCTCTGGGCAGTCCCTGGTGATGGGGGACATTGAGACTGGAGCCCTGGTCTTGCTCTTGTATTGCCCACTGAAGCCTCACCCCATGGGCCCCATAGAGTCCACAGTCTGGCCCTCGCCCCAACCCAGACACGTGCTTCTGTATGCAGCAGGAGAGGAGATGCTTGCAGGACTGGGGTCCAGAGCTCCAGGAAGCAGTGGCCTATGTCAGAGCACTGGAGACGGAGCTAAGATCTAAGGCACTGGCCAGCCCAGGTCCCATATGTACTGGTGGGAACTGTAGAGAGGCTGAACCTTCCTGAGTCCTCCAACAGCCTGGAGAGCAAGGCAGACTGAGAGGACTCAGGTGGGCCTTACTCTGGAGGGGCCTAAGCTTTCTGAGAAAGTGATGTGGGGCTAGGCAGCTACCGGAGTTGTGGAGTCTGGGGTGAGCTCAGAGCATTCTAGGGAGAGCAGAGAAGCTAGTGAGCATGCTTGAGAGACAGGGGCAATGGCAGGCAAAACAGGTGTCTGCTGCTTCCCATAGATCAGCAAACATGAGGCTCTGGGTCGGCAGAAAGAGTGGCGGCACATGGAGCGGGGATCCCCCCAGCCCCTGACTGTATTGGGGTGACCTGTGAACCTCAAGTTACTTCCAGGAACAACACAGACGTGCATCAGGGTAGAAAGTAGCATAGGACCCTCAAGCCCGCTTGGCTTTTATTCAGGGGTGAGTTTTACATTTCACGGAATAGATGAGGCATAAAAACCGAAAGAAAGGCCCATCACAGTCACCCAGCAAAGGCAGCAAATGGAATTGTCAGCGATGAATTATGCAGTTATCAGATAGGGAACTTAAAATAGCTGAGCTTAATACGTCTATGAGGGACAGATAAGATTGGAATATACCCATAGAGTCGGAAGCGGCCAAGAGGCAAACAGCAATTCTAGTCCAAGAGCGTCTCGAGGAGCGGACCATTCTGGGGGTGCCTTGGTAAGCCTTTAGATAGTGGGGTGCAGAGGAGCAGGAGGCCCGACAGCTGTAGCCTCCCAGATTGAGATGTCGGAAGACAAAGGACGAAGGGAAAAATGACTAAATACTGGTGACTCTTCGCCATTTAACATTATCTAGAAAATTCAAAAGGAAGAGTGAGGGTTAATATGACTCAGAGAGAAATGCAAGCAAAGCTCTACAGGGGAGAGAGAGGATAGCACTTCATCACCTTAGAGTGAAATGCAAGAGTCAGAGAGAGGAGAGGGGAGGGGGAGAAGGGAGAAGAAAAAGAAAGGGGGAAGGGAAGACGAAGAGAGAGAGGAAGAGGGGGAAGAAGAGAAGGAGGGGGGAAGACGAAGAGGAAGATAGAGAGAAAGAAGAGGAGGGGAGAAAGATGAGGGGAGGAGGAAGAGGAAGCCTTCAGAGGTGCAGCCCCTCCACCCACAGGTTTCTCCCTTCAGAAACTGCCTCAGACTGACAGGTGACTTTTAAGCAGCGATGAGATTCAGACAACAGCAAAAAGGTTTCAAGTGTGGAAGGGAAATAACCGCCCGCCTCGCCTCCCACATGCTGTTCCTGCTTTCAAAAATAAATGCATATAAATATTTGAGACAAAAATCAGCAGAGACAACATAAAAGAAACATAAATTATCATTACATAAGCAGAATAATAATGCTGCCAGAAGGAAGCTTGGGAACTCAGAGACAAGTTAAGAGCAGAGAGAGGTAAACATGTGGGCAGAGGGAAAAACATGCTCAGAACAACACAGCCCATCGTGATGCACGGGTTCGAGAGAGTTCTAGAGAGCCGTGACATACAGACATTCAGTAGCGTGCATGTTGGGGTGGTTATGGGAACTAAGTCGTTTTAATTAGAAGGCAAAGTAGGGCCTTACATGCATCTGTTAGAAAAGAATATAATTAATCACCAAAGAATCCTGCTCAAGAAGCAAATTAAACATATAGTGTGAAAGTCAGTCTAAGAATGTAAGTTAATGACGCAGAAAATAAATATGCAATGCAGATATTTAACAAAACCAAAGACAACTCTTTGAAATTGATAAATTTCTAGAGGTCAAGAACATGTCAGGATGGCAAACAGAGACATCATGGAAGATGCCTAAAGTTTGACAAGAATGATGGCTGGCATCACAGAAGCCCCAAAGGACGGAGCACAGAAACTAAGGGAAGGGTCATCACAGAGACTGAGGGGACAATCTTCACAGAGACTGGTATGGTGGTCATCACAGTGGTTCAGGGGACAGTCATCACAGAGACTGAGGGGAGGGTTATCACAGTGATTAAGTGGATGGTTTTCACAGAGAGAGACACAGGGGACAGTCATCACAGTGACTGAGAGGACGATTATCACAGAGGAACTGAGGGGACAGTCATCATGTGATTAAGATGACAGTCATCACAGAAAGTAAGGGGCCATCCTCATGAGGACCAGGAGAATAGTCATTAGAATCAATCTTAAAAAGGTGATTTTTTTCAGCACTTTGGTGAAGTTCCTCAGTTTCTGTAGTCCCAGTTCTAAAATGGCATCCTAAAGTAGAAAGTTACATTCTCAGGGGTTATTTATTTTATATTTATTTATTGTCAGATGTACTATTATATTTTTACCATACACACAGTATCTAGGGTATAAATTTTTACCTTAGATTCTGACATACTTTAGAAGTTATCACAGCAACATTAGAAACATATTATAGAAAAGAGAAAAAGAAAAGTCATTCTAATCTCTTCATGAGTCATAAAATACTTAAAATTTTTAATTCAATAGTCATAAGAACATTTTTAGTTCATCTTCACTCATGAAAATAATGGTTAACTGAATTTTATCAGAAGAGTTGCAAATGGTCCTTTGCATAGAAAATGTGTCTAGGTGTTATTCCCTTTGAAACATAAGGTTGATTTAATGTTTGAAAAGCAATTGTTCTAATACAGTATCTTTGAGTAAAAAAATGTAGTGGGGGAAAAAGCATTTGAATAAAACTTGTAGAAAATAAGGAAGTACAGGTATGTAGTTTAATTTGGGAAAGAGATTAATAAAATGCCCACTTACACCATCATATTAAAATACTTATATAAGGGGCCAGAGTGATAGTACAGCAGGTAGGGTGTAGGGTGCTTACATTGTACAAAGCCCACCAGGTTTGATACCTGATACCTCTTATGGTTCTCTGAAAACTGCCAGGAATGGTTCCTGAGTATGATCAGGAGAGGCCCCCAACAAACAAATATACCAGCATGCAACACTGTATTAAAGCATGAAAAATTCTGATCCAGTTATAAGTCTGGAAATAAATTCAAAAGTTTTTTCACCACTTCTAACATGTACTGGAGTTTACGTTATAATAAGAGAGAAAGAAAATAAATTTATAATAGTTGCAAAGGAAGATATAAACCCTCCTCAGGGATGTCATGATTATGTATACAAAAATATCCCAAGGACTCTATAGAGAAATTATTAGATTTAATGTAGTAATTCTGCAATAATGCTGTATAAAATGTCAGTTATACTTCTGTGTACTGTACCAATGCATATTAGAAAATAAAGTATTTGCCATGCACAGTAGTGTTTGATAAACAAAAGAAATGGATTAGGCTCTAGAAGCAGACTTGTTCATAAAGGGACAGTTAGGTTAATGAACAGTACCCTGCTAGCAGATAGAAAATACTTTTCCCCTTAAGTGATATCAGGTCAAAAGGTAGCCTAGTGGAGAAACACTGTCTGCACTTCCTCACTTTCAGCACAAACAATGCAGCAAAGTGTTAGCATAAATCTGAAAGGCAAAATTAGAGGATGTTTTACTCATTAAAATCTTAACTAGAAAATTAGGCAATGCTATAATGAGGAATTTCTGGTCATCAAAAATGCATGCAAGAGTGGAAGAAATAATTACAACCCAATAATACACCTATGGCTTATCTACCTACCTACCTATCATCCATCCATCCATCCACTGTTCTATCTATCCATCTATACTATCATCCATCAATCCAGAATTACCATCTGTCCAGCCATTCACCATCTATATAAAAAAATCAATTCACCATCTATCCTATCAACCACCCATTCACCCACCCATTCACCCATCCATCCATCCATCCACCCATTCATTAATCCATACATACACTATACTATAATTCACAAATCCAGCACCATTCATCTGTCCAGCCATTCACCATCTATATAATTTATAAATTTACTATCTATTCTATTATCCAGCCAGCCAGCTAGCATCTATATAATCTGTGAACCACCATCTAATCTCTTATCCATTGTCCATCCACCTATTCATCTATTTTTATCTATCAGTTATCTGCTCATCCTCTACCACCATGACCCCGAGAGACAGCACAGAATGAAGGTGGACACTGTCCAGGGATGCTGGCTGTGGACATTGGTGCTAGAACTTTCCTTTCTGCTATTTGCTGTTCTTTGCACAGATTCTTGAAGGTGAGGTCTGGGTCCTTGACTAGCTCCAGCTGTACCTTCCTTAGGACATTCCACACTGTTCTCCAGATTGGTGACATGAACTTTCTTCCCTGAACCCTGTCTCTGATGGGATCTGCTTTGGCTGAGAGAGGTCAGAGTTCAGGAGGTTGGGGGCAAGCCCCTTTACACCCCTGCTGTGTCTACTCCTGCTTCTCTCTGGGGAAGTGCTGGACTGGGCTGCCTAATTTTTGCTTTTTGCACAGCTGAAATATCTGATTCTTTCTGTCCCTCAGATGCTAACCTGTTGCCTCCTGTGTGATGTGCAAATCTCTCCTAAGGTTCAAGATGCAGCTTCTTGTGGAAACCACTGCTTTCCCACATATGTGCTTTGCAAATATTTGCTTCAAACTGTGCTTTGTATATTTTCCTTAACAGTTTCTGTTGAAGAGTGACTTAAATGTGTTGAGGTTTCTTTTATTATGGGTTGTGTTGTGCTTAGAATGCAATCTACATGGAATAGAATTTTCCTTTCTTTGGGGGGGGGGGTTAGGGCACATTTGGATGCTTACTCCAGGCTCCGTGCTCAGGACTCACTTCTGACAGTTCTCATGGTATGACAAGCATCCAATTGGGTTGGCCATCCACACTACATGATAGCTCTGGCTCCTTAGTTTATTGGGCTTTCTAAATTGAGGTTTTATATGTGAGCCTATTGTTTAAATGACATTTGTGCATGGGGTGATGGGATGATGCTGGATTTAACTCTTTTTCTTTTTCTTTTGCATTCAGATATCCTTGTTCTAAACTCATTTCTGAAAGCTTCCTTTTCTCTGTTTCAGAGTCTCAGAATTCAGCTGTGTTTTCCATGCATGTGCATCTCTTGATGGGTTTTGTTTTGGGGGCCACATCCAGCAGTGCTCAGGGGACCATGCAGGTTGGGATGGAGCCCTGGTTCCTGCATGTAAAGTCTATCCAGTCCTTAAATCCAGCTCCTCATCACATGTTTCTGATGTTTCTTTCCTGTTACCAATGAATTTCTTTGCTTGTCTTTCTGCCGAAGTCATTGCTCTGTTTTTGTATCTGAAAATGAAACAGAAAAAGCTGCCCCATCCTGGCCCAGTTTACTCTTTGTGAAAGTTGAGTTAGCCAGTGGAAATTCTTGTCCCTATTCATAGAAATTTTAAAAACCAATGTGTCAGTTTGGATCAACAAGCCCTTTGGGATTTTCATTTCTATTAAATTTCTAGCTGGGTTTTGGGGAGAATTGACATGCGAGTCACTGCTTGTTCCCAGCCTGTGGGACAAGACACATCCTCACTTATTGCTCAATTGACCTTTTCTCCATTGCTGATACTGGTCTGGGCTGACCTTCCCCCACACTGGTTTCATGTTTTTGGGCTTTATTATGGACTGTTTCTCATCCCAGACTTAAACTGTTGTTTGCTGCTGTTTATCAGCTGCGGATGCTGCCACCTTGCTGATCCCCTATTGGTTTAGTAACTTCTGGAGACTAAGCCCCTTTTCTTAACTAAGTCTTTGTCTTGAATGGGACCTTCTCCATGGAGCCCCTGACACCTGCAGAGTGAGACGCAAGATGCTCCTCCCCCGCCCTCCCCCCAGCCCCTCTATGCCTTATCAGTGAGGCCTTACATTTTAGTCATTGATTTATTGGTGTTTGGGCCACCCTCGCAGTGCTCAGGTCGGACTCCTAGCTCTGCTCTCTGGGATCACTTCAGGCAGGATTGGGGCACCATTTGTGTTGTTGGAAATCAGTTCCGACCCGAGTCAGCCGAGTGCAAGGGGCCCGCCCCACTGTGCTGTCATTCATTCCCACCCTTCAAAGGGTTCTTGTCCTCATATTACAGCTGCTTTTGCTTCTTCTCATCTAGACTGTGAAACTGCTTCTCCTCAGGTGGTCAGACCATCTGGGTCTCCTATGTCCAGTCCCTCTGGGTCTCCTGTGCTGACTCTGTGGATGTCATTTCCATGGAGTCTCCTCTCCTCCCCATCATTTCTCTGCAGTGCTTATTTCCTGGCACGGTGCTGTGAAGTTCTGCAGTCTGTGCCTTGTATGCTGCCTTCCTGGCCTGATCCCATTGTCCATCTGGCACTGACTGGGAGCACTGGCTCCATTTCCTGCCTCAGTGGAAGGTTCATCTGTGACCTTCCTTGGGCAGTGGTTGTGGACCTCGCAGTACAGTCACTTCACCTGGAGCTATGGTTGGAGAAAGGCCATCTAGAAGCCAGTGACTTATAACCTCGAGGAAAATGCTCTCTGCAGTACCCCACGGTATGTCTTGCATATGGCTGTTCCTGGGTTCTGCTCACCCTGACATGCACCCTAACACTGGCCAGTGCTTTAGTAAGACCATGGCCCCATCCAAGAGCCCAGCACCTTCCTCCAAAGTTGCCTACTGGCCTCTGCTTCCATCACCTTCCCCTTCTTCCTTTGGAAACCCACCATAGTCCACTTCACCGGCCAGTTGACTCTCTTGGGACAGGCGACAGGGGTCATTGCTGCCTGCTGGCAGGTCCCCAGTGCTCCCAGTGCTCTTGGCCTCACCTGCCCAGCACTCACAGCCCTGAGCCGGGCTCTTTGGTGCCCTGTGTCCTCACTGTATGTTCACCGGGCCTGGTTCTCTGCCTGTTACAGGAATGCTGATTCAGGCTTCTCTGCTCTTCCAGCTGCTCATTCAGGCCTGTGCCTGCCTCAGTGCTGGCTGCCCGGAATCCCAGAACCCTGGAACCACAGAACCCTGAAGCCCCGGAATCCTAGAACCCTGACCCAGGTCCGAGTCCTCTTGGCATGCCCCATGCCTATCCTTAGCATAAATGTGGGGCTATTTGACTATCCTGTGTCCTGATGCTCTTTACTGACTGTTCTATGGAGGGACTCATGAAGTGTTTTCTTTTTTTTTCTTTTTTGGTTTTTGGGTCACACCCGGCAGCGCTCAGGGGTTACTCCTGGCTTTATGCTCAGAAATTGCTCCTGGCAGGCTCGGGGACCATATGGAATGCCAGGATTCATACCACCGTCCTTCTGCATGCAAGGCAAATGCCCTACCTCCATGTTATCTCTCGAGCCCCCTCATAAAGTGTTTTCTGTCTCTCATCTTTCTCCCCTTCCTCTTTCTCCTCCTTCTCTTCCTCTTCATCATTTTCCTCTTTTTCCTCTCTCTCTACCTCCACCCCGTTTCCTCCTCTCTTCTTCCTCTTCTTTCTCCTCTTCCACCTCCCTCATGAACACTTGAAGAGCCATAACATTGGATCACCTCATCTTTTTGTACCCAGATTTATTGATCATGACTTGCACCGTCGGACATTTGCACAGTCACTTGCACAGTACCTGGTGACCCTGTTATGGGCTGTGAAAATTTACTATTCTAGATGGAGCTGCACCATCATTCCTTTGATGGCTGCCTTTCCCAGGTCTCTGGTATCCTGAGTCATAGCAGCAGCTCAGGCCAGTGAGTACCGACACCCCAAGACATCCCCCTCCCTTCATCCTGCTGCAGGGCTGCCTGTACCATGGAATTACGTTCTTTGGATGAGAAAGGAGGATGTATAAATCATACCAGATTTGGACAAATACAAAACTATTGATGTTTTATGGTTGTTAAAATATTATGCATATTTATGTGAGATGAAATACTGCCGGTCCCTAAGTCTAGGAGGGTCAATATTCTGCTCTCTCATGGATCTTTCTTGCCTGTTTTCTTTCAGGAGTGGGGATCGGGGGATCGATAGTGAATAATGAGATTGATAGAAGGCCCCCCTACTCCCGACTTTACTGGGGATGCCGATTACTCTCAGAAATTGGGAATGGATGTTTGCTCGTCTGACAGAGGCCCATGGTTCGTGTCCCTGCTGTTGGCTGGTGTGTTTATGAATAGATTTTCTGATAGGAAAATGCCTGCACTCCTGGGACGCCTGCTCGATTGGGCAAGATTATCGCATTCATCCCTATTGATTTTTTGGCTAACATTTTTCTGAGGCTTCTTCGTTTTATTTTCAAATGCACATCTTCCCTACATCTTTGTCAGCTCCTGATTTTAGGGTCATCATAGCTTTCCCCTCCCTAAAAAGATGTGTGTCTGCAGAACCTTCACACTCTCATTTGAAAAAAGTCATCACAGGGCCCGAGCTATGGTATAGTGAGTAGAGCATTTGACTTGCATTTGCCTGACCCAGGTTCAATACCCAGCATCCCATATGATCCCCTGAGCCTGCCAGGAGTGTTTTCTGAGTACAGAACATGAATAACCCCTGAGTGCTATCGGGTGTGGACTAAAAAACAAAACAAAACAAAAAGTGAAAAAGAAAACAATCACTTCGAAAACATCTGACCACTGAGAGACGCATCTATTCACATTTTCATGGCTTTGATTGGGTGTGGTGGCATGGTTATTTAATCTTTTTTATTATTTATTTTTATATCTTTATTTTAATGCCTTGATTACAAACATCATTGTAGTTGGGTTTCAGTCATATAAAGAACACCCACCTTTACCAGAGCAACATTCCCATCACCAATGCTCTCAATCTCCCTCCTCCCCATCCCCCCCATCTGTATTTGAGACAGGCTTTCTACTTCCCTCCTTCATTCACATTGTTATGATAGTTGTCAGTGTAGTTATTTCTCTAACTGCACTCACCACTCTTTGAAGTGAGCTTCATATCGTGAGCTGGACCTTCCAGCCCTCATATCTATCGTTTCTGAGAATTATTACAAAAAATGTCTTTTATTTTTCTTAAAACCCATAGATGAGTGATACTATTCTGTTTCAATCTCTTTCCATCTGATTTATTTCTCTCAGCATAATAGATTCTATGTACATCCGTGTATAGGAAAATTTCATGACTTTATCTCTCCTGGTGGCTGCATAATATTCCATTGTGTATGTGTACCAGTTTCTTTAGCCATTCATCTGTTGAAGGGCATCTTGGTTGTTTAGAGTTCGACTATTGTAAATAGTGCTGCAATGAATATAGGTGTGAGGAAGGGATTTTTGAATATCCCTAGGAGTGGTATAGCTGGATCATATGGGAGCTTTATTTCTATTTTTTTGAGTAAACTTCATATTGTTTTTCATAAAGGCTGGACTAGATGGCATTCCCACCAGCAGTGAATAAGAATTCCTTTCTCTACTCATCACCGCCAGCACTGATTGTTCTTGTTCTTTGTGATGTGTGCTAGTCTCTGTGGTTTGAGATGGTACCTCATTTTAGTTTTGATTTGCATCTCCCTGATGATTAGTGATATGGAGCATAGTCTCATTGAAAAATGGGGAGAATCGGGGCCGGAGAGATAGCATGGAGGTAAGGCGTTTGCCTTTCATGCAGGAGGTCATCAGTTCGAATCCCGGCACCCCATATGGTCCCCCGTGCCTGCCAGGAGCAATTTTTGAGCCTGGAGCCAGGAATAACCCCTGAGCACTGCCGGGTGTGACCCAAAAACCACCAAAAAAAAAAAGAAAAGAAAAATGGGGAGAAATACAAATGGCCAATCTTTTTTTTTTTAACCACTATGCTATCTCTTCAGCCCCTGATTGATTAAACTTATTTTATTTTATTTTATTTGGGTTTTAGGGCAATACCTGGTAGTGTTCAGGGTTACTCCTGGCTCTGTGCTCAGGAATCACTCCTGATGGGCTCAAACTACTATAAGGGAATACTGGAGATTGAACCTGAGTTGGCCACATGCAAGGCAAACACCCTCCTTGCTATGCTCTCTCTCAGGCCCCTTATTTTAGTTTTTGTCATACCCAACTGTACTAAGAGCTTCCTTCTGACTTTTTGCTCAGGGATGACTCTGGTGGGATTAGGGGGACCACATAGGATGCTGGGGATCAAACCTAAGGGTATCTGTGTGCAAGACTAACACCCTTCCCTGTGCTCTTGCTTGGGCTAACATGATTTCTTCATGCCCCGTTTCTGGCCTTAGCCTCCCTGTGTGACTGACCTTGAGTTTGGCTGTGAGACTGGCTTGATCTGGTGGTCTATGAAGGATATCCCATCTACTCCTTTACCCAAGGCCTGGGCTGGCCCTGGCCTTCCCATCAGAAGGCACCACACAGGGTAGCTTATTCCCCCCCTGCAGCCCACTGCCTGCTGGGAACTTCCAGCAGAGACTGACAAATGCCACCCTGGGCCTTGAGCACTAGCATGTTCGCCTGGCCCTGTCCATGCAGGTCTGGGGTGAGCTCAGAGCTCTGGGCATTAGTGACTGTTTCCAAAGCAATGACAGCCTGGAAGGAGCTGTGAGATGCAGCCCAACCTGAAAGCTGGAAATCTAGATTCACACCACTCACCCCTTCACAGAAAGCACCGAGGGACCTGGAGAGACAGCATGTTGGGAAGGGTGTTTGCCTTGCACAGAGCTCACCTGGGCTTAATCTCCAGCATCCCTTATGATCCCCTGAGCACCGTCAGGAGTCATTCCTGAGCACAGAGCCAGGGGTGACCCCTGAGCATTGCTGGGTGTGGCCCCCAAATTAATAAAGCACTGAATGGCTAACTTTTCCTTTTTCTCTTTTTTTGGTTTTTGGGCCACAACCGGCAGTGCTCTGAGCTTATGTCTGACTCAGGAGTCACTCCTAGTGGTGCTGGGGACCATATGGGATGCTGGGGACTGAATCTAGGTCAGTTGTGTACAAGGTCAGCACCATAGTTGGTGCTGGGGTTCCATCTCTGAACTTTCCCTCCTTACATTACCCCCTGATATTCTGAGTTGTGATCATTTTATTCCCTTATCTTCCAGATAGTGCATTCTGAAATGTTCCTTCTCTCTTCCCCAGAGTTGCTGGTTATTTCTTTCCCCCAGAGCTCCAGAACCCTCCATTGCTTGGGCCCTAAGTGATGCCACAGGAATGGAGACCTGAAGCTTCTGGTCAAACTCGACACTGGAGAGCAGGAAAGAAAGGTCTCCCGGGGCCTCAGTGACTCCTCTCTGTCTCCCCAGGATCCCCCCATTGCTGCTGGGGGGAGGGAGCCTCCCACCTACAATGTGAGCAGCATGGAGTTGTCTCTTCTGTTCTAGAGACAGCTGCCTGAGGTCCAGAGCCAGTTCCTGGGTAAGCTGTGCAGAGGACAGTGGGAGTGTGAGGCCTCTCTTCACACTGGAAACTCTACAGCCCTCTCCAGGCATCCATAGATCTCAGAACCACACACACATATAGCAGCACTGGCTTGGCATTGAGGTCTTGAGATATCAGAGATACCGGGCAGTATCATGGGTGAGGTGAGGCTCCCATCTATGTGTGTGTGTGTGTGTATGTGAGAGAGAGAGAGAGAGAGAGGAGAGAGAGAGAAAGAAAGAGAAGAGAAAGAGCGAAAGAGCAGAGAGAGATGAAGCTTCCCTCTTTCTTCCAAGTCTCCATGTGTTGTGCTCAGAGATGATGCTGACACAGGGTTCACAGTTTCTGCTGCTTCAGTCTCCTGATGTTTCTGTCAGGAAGCTGACGAGGGTCTTGGGTCACCTGTTCCAGTTTGTACTTCCAGGCTCCTGAGTTTTATCACAGGTCCCACAGGGGCCACTGCTCGGAGGTTCTGTCTGCCCCCAGATCCAATTCTGCTCAAGTGGGCCCATCTCCAACCCCCATACCTCCTGCTCTGCTAAGTAGATTCGTTTTCAGCCCCTAGAACCCCTGTTGTGCCTAGTAGACTGGTCTCCCACCCCAACCTGCTGCCTCACCCCTGCGCCCAGCTTTTGCCTGGTCTGGGACTTGGGACTCCTACATTAGTGTCCAATATCCCATTTCTGTGCTTGAAACAAAATCAGCTTCTTGTGTTTATTAATCTTCATTAATTTAACATAAGACTTTAATTCTTTATAAGACTGTAATGGCTCTTATTTAGCAAAGCTTGTGTAACAAGTTGTACAAAACATGTTCAAACAGTTGAATGGCTTTGGCCAGACTCAGAACCCCTTAACTGTGGGGCTTGCCCCAACCTCCGGAACCCTCCATTGCTTGGGCCCTAAGTGATGCCACAGGAAGAGAGACCTGAAGCTTCTGCTCAAACCCGACACTGGAGAGCAGGAAAGAAGGGTCTCCAGGGGCCTCAGTGACTCCTCTCTGTCTCCCCAGGACCCCCCCTTTGCTGGTGGGGGGAGGAAGCCTCCCACCTACAATGTGAGCAGCATGGAGTTGTCTCTTCTGTTCTAGAGACAGCTGCCTGACGTCCAGAGCCAGCTCCTGGGTGAGCTGTGCAGAGGACAGTGGGAATGTGAGGTCTCTCTTCACACTGGGGACCCTACACCCCTCTCTGGGCATCCATAGATCTCAGAACCACACACACATATAGCAGCACTGGCTTGGCATTGAGGTCTTGAGATATCAGAGGTACCAGGCAGTATCCTGGGTGAGATGAAGCTCCCATCCATGTGGGTTTTAAAGAGCTGCTTTTATCAGGGTAGGTGGTCTTTCTTTCCGTGCACAGAGCTCGAAGAGCAGGGCTGGAAACCATGAAAATTGGGCCCCTCTCACCTTTATGATATGTGCCAGCCCTTTTGGTGCCAACCAGGGCTGGAGCGATAGGAAGGAGCTGTGTCTGTTCAAATTAATATCACAGAGGATTGGACCAAACATCTGTTAGATTGTGATCAGCCAAATTTCCCTGTTAGACAGGGGCTAACAGGGCACATTTGCTAAATAATGAACAAGACAGATGCCCCAATGACTCAGTCAGATTTACAAAACCAGTGTGTGAGAATGAGATCCAGTCAAATGGGTCTCACCTGCTCGCCACCAGGTGGACAGTTACAGCTATCATCACAGCCAATGGAGGCACTGCCATTGTACCCCAGCTATGAAGGTCACTGGGAGAAAAGGCACGAAAGAGATTAGACTGGAGACGTGCACAGGGCCAATTGAATCTCCATACCTGTAAACTCTGAGGCCATGGCTTCATCCCCTGGGTGCAACATGAGGATAAGCTTACTGTCACCACCATCTGGACCCAAGACACACAGAGGGCTGTGACCAGTGAGTGGCCTGGGATAAGACTCCATGGCTGTCCACTGACGTGACCTTGATCCCACTCTCAGAAAGCTCTTTTCTGAAGATGGTACAGTAGAAGGGCACTGATGATGCATGAGGAAGACCTGGGCTCCACCCCGGGCATCCTATATGGTCCCCCGTTCCCAGCCAGAAGTGATTTCTGAGCATTGTTCATGGGACACCAAAACTTCCATGGAAAAACTCACCACTGATTATCAAGAAAGTTCTGTCCTATCTGAAGGGGTTTCATTCAACATATTTGCCTCCAGAATACTATAAAGGTGCAAACAGGGTCTGGGTGTCCTCCTTGGTGCTTAGCCCAAGCACCCCAAAATCTGGGGCCTGGGGTCCCTCTCTGTGAGTGTCTTCAGCAGCTGCTGTCCTGCCCTCCTGGGATCACTCCCCCATGTCTTTGCTTCTGCATGCCCCTGCAACCTCTCTCCTGGCCCATGGCAGAGACAGAGGGCATTGGGCAGCAGACAATAGCCATGTGCCCGGATACCCACATGAGGAAGGCTCATCTGTTCTGGTGTCTGTCCTAGGTCTGTCCTGGCATCCATCCTGGGTCTGTCTTGGCGTCCATCTTGGATCTGTCTTGGCTTTGTCCTAGTGTCCAGCCT
The DNA here is from genome assembly GCF_024139225.1 of Suncus etruscus. Lineage (NCBI taxonomy): Eukaryota > Metazoa > Chordata > Mammalia > Eulipotyphla > Soricidae > Suncus > Suncus etruscus. Next base: position 71,666,367 of record NC_064864.1, read on the forward strand.
GGGTCTGTCCTGGTGTCTGTCTTGGGTCAGTCTTGATTTCTGTCCTGGTGTCCATCCTTGGTATGTCCTGGTGTTCATCTTGACATCCATCCAGTGTCTGTCCTGGCGTCTATATTGGTATCCATCATGGATCTGTTCTTGTGTCCATCTGGCTCCCACCCTGTGGCTGGTAACAGCTCCTGTTCCTCTCCTCTGCAGAGGCCTGACTGGCTGCCTCCTCTGTGAGCAACGAGCTTGGTGGGACACTCCTGGCTGACCTCTTACAATGGGCCCTTGGGCCATGGCTGAAAGGGTGTTGTAGCCCCTGGGTCACTGGGCAGCAGGAAAGAGCAGACAAAGGAGCTGCCCCAGATCTCAGCTTGCAGCCACAGAGCACATTTCTGCACCCCCATTCACAGGCCTTGCATACCCAGGGTTCAGTTGGTCCCCAAGATGAGATGCCTGGCAGGGGGCCTGGAAGGCCTGAGAGTCTGAGGTCCTTCCTGGAGGAAGCAGTGCTAAAATCCATCTTCTGTGTGGAAGGCCCTTCTCGGGAGGGTTGGCATGAGATCAAACCCAGATTTTAAACCATTTCCAAGCTCTGCTTTGATAGGGCCATTTGAGCAGTTCAGACTGTAAGAAGTAGGTTCTGTCAGGAGCTCTGGGCTGTGTGAGCCTGTTTGCCATCATGCATGTTCCTGCTGGTGCCTGTGTGACCCCTTAGCACCCTGATGAGGGCTGTAGTGCCTTTGTGTTCCCGGGAGCCAAGAGCCAGGCTCCAGGCTGCAGGCGGAGCTAATCAGACGGAGAGAAATTACCCAGCTACCAGGGTGTTGGCCAAATATTATGAGTGTGTGTTAACAGGGATAATCAACTTTCTCGTAATTGCTCTGCGGTAAGTGAGCAGGTGATTAATACCACGAGGGCGTTCTATGCAGGGACAGTGGCGTCCATGCAACACCGCAGTCCCTGTTGGAGCGGCTGAGCCGGAGCTGTGTCCCAGGGGTCCGCTCTGACTCTCCCTTGGTGATTCTGACTCAGGCTCTTGGAGTAGGCTCCCTCCTGGATCTGTCTTGCTCACCCTTCCTGTGCCCACCCCTGACACTCCTGTGGGTCCTTTAGCAATTCTGGAGAGTCGGGGTATTCCTGGGCTGCAGGGGACCCACAGAAGAGGCTCATGTCATAATTGGCAAAATGGTCGAGGTGGACGAACACACAGGGGTTTGGGGAGCATGGCTGAGCACCATGGCCATGAGGGCCACACAAGGCATGGCACACAGACACACAGAAACACACACAGGCACACATAGACACATACATACAAACACACAGACACACATTCACACAGACACATACAGGCACACATAAAGACACAGATATATGCACAGACACATGCACAAATACACACAAACACACAGAGACAGACATACACAGACATAAACAACACACAGACACACATCCCTGCAGCTTCAGCACCTGTGTGTGACCATGGTGCCCATGTGTGGCCTCAACACTTACAGTGACCATCCTACCTATATGTCAGTCACCAAAGTGACACTCCTTGGAGGCTCTGCACTCCACAGCCATGGGGATCCTGAGCTTCCCCCTCGCCAGTTTCCCCAGAGATGGTCTGGGTGCGGGCAGTTTGCAGGAAATTAACTCCTCAAATGAATGTTTGGTTTGCAAACCTGATGTCTCAACTGCCTGCCTCTATTTGCCAACGTGGCGAGCCTTTATTTGCTTCTAGTAGAGATTCAAATCCCCAAACTCTACAGTTCTTAATATTTTGAAATTTTAATTATCAGCCATGGCCATGACCATGCCTCTATTTACGAAGTGTATTTTCAATCTCCAAGGGCTGGGCTGGTGGTGGTGGTGGTGGTAGCAGAGGAGTCTTGGAGTGGTGGGGGACAGGGACCCCTGACGAAGAAACTCGGTATCCGCCATGGGTGCCAGGGGTGCATATGTCATTTGTCTGAGCCCAGGGATAGAGACCTTCAGGGAGGGGTGGTTTCCCAGTGACACCCTCCAACAGCCCAGCTTTGGCATTTTGCCGGCCCAGAGCAACTCAGCCCGGGTCTGAACCCTGCCTCAGACAGAGCAGGTCCATGTGGACCCTCAAACTTGACCCCAGACCCCCAGAATCTGCAAGCAGCTGCACCAGTATGCTTTTATTTGCATGCTTAACATGGACACATAAAGTGAAGATGCACTTTGGTTGGCTTGATCGGCTGCATGCTGGTAAAATAGAGAAATTCGATTCAGAAGGAAAGCTCTTTGAACACTTAGAGTTTATGGCCACTGGAAAGGAACAGAACAGATATTAATGGGACAGGCCCCTGTGAGTCTCACTACCCATCCACAGTCCAGACACGAACGTGGGTCCCTTGGACATTTCTGGGGAGAAGAATGGAGGGAGGAAGAAGCAGCAGGATACTGAGATCAAAGGACACGTAGACTCAGCTGGACGGCAGGTTCCCCAGAGAGGAAGAGGGATTCCCATGCCCCCTATCTGGGTAGGAGAAGAAATGCAACTCTGATGCAGGAATTAATTCACACACATTTAGGAAGGTATAGCAGGCCAGAAACTCACATCATAAAGTATTCGACCACAAGCCATTGACTCCACTATATGGAACCAGGAGCCTAGATGGCAGCTCCTCCTCCTGGCCTCCTGAGTTGCCTTTATTGGGAAAAACAAAGCCCACCCCCAAGGGCGGGGAAATATCCAGATGAGGAGGCAATGGGAAACATCTTTTTAACAAGACAACCAAAGGAACCAATTGAGTGACATCTAATAGAAGGCAATATGAGGACCAATCCAAAGGCTTCTATCAACAAAGGGGCACTTTTGCCACCTCTGAGGATGACTCATATCTCCCCCAAAACATTTGCTTCTGTTTGTACAACACCCCTCCTGCTCCCTGACTATTAGGTCAGAACAGCTGTAGGGTCAGTTGTAGACATGGGGACATGGGGCAGGGACTAAGCACTGGTCTGGGCAGAGGCCAGAATGGGGCCCAACCAGGAGAAATTGATTCAGCAGCCCTGAAGTCCCAGAGCTTGAGCTTGTGCAGCATCCAGGTACGCATGATGCCATATGGGGAGCAGCTTCCACTCAGCAGAGATGCAGGCTGCTGTGCCCAGTGTCCAGCTGCCCTGTCTCTTGTCTGAGTAGGTCACAGCCCAGATGTTGATATAACAGCAGTTGGATTTGAACATGCCCCTTGATCACACACCCTTATCACACCTGATATGAAAAGCAAAACTTGGACAGTTGTGGGGGGGCAGGGCAGCGGCAGGCTTCAGACTTCAGGAAGGAATAAAAAGACACTTGGTTCCTCCATCTCTCTCTTCTCTCTCCTTTCCTCCCCCACACCCCAGACAGTACAGAGGGCATTGGCAGAGATGGGAATATTGATGGCAGAATTGGTGCTGTTGAGTGTTGTTACTCATTGGCCTGTATCTTGGGGGCCACCCAGCTGTAACACAAGTTTGATGTCTGTTCATGGGGTTATAACATTGGTAACTCTCCCCTGCACCTCAGCTTCTGGGAGCCACATATGGGGTTGAGGAGCTCAACTTGGCTTCAGTACCTTGCTCTGGGGTTCATGTTTGCCCAGGATCAGCCCAGAAGTTTCTGGGCAAGAAGGAAGGAAGCTGGACGCCCCTGTTCTCCGAGTTCTCATTCTTCAAAACATGTGCTTTCCAGTGACCTGTTTCTCTTTTAAATGAAAGATGCATTGGTATATTTAAAGCAGGAATATTTTTAACTGATTACCAGGCAGCTGTGCGGGCAAACATTTCCTGAGAAATTTCTCCATCAAGAAAGTGATCAAATAAAAGTAAATCATTGCAATTTGCAGCTTGAGTAATAAAGGGCGTGTAATTGTGGCGGCTGATTCGTGTGTCTGCTGAAATCTACCCTCACAGTTGAGGAAGTGGGTGAGAGGGAGGACAAACGCTGTCTGGGATGGTCCCAGTCCCTAGAGCCACTGCTGAATGCCCCATCCAGCATTGGTCCTGTGTCCTCGCCACACTGACTGGACATCTCTGACTTCCTCTTTCTCACTTAGGATCAACTGTGCCTATTTAAATCACCCTCTCTGGGAAGTGTGGATAAAACATGCACCTGTGAATCATCCACAAAATCGAGAGCAAATCTGCCCTTCAGAGACCTCTTTCCTCAAGCCTTTCTGAGTCCTCCCATACTCATGTGTTCTTGACCCTCTCTTGACCCATCACAGGCTGTCAGCCAATGCCATTAGACTGGCTCCTCCAAGAAATGCTCCTCTTTGCTTGCTGCTGGCTGACATGACAGTCCTGAGAACCTCACCTACCCTGCTTGTGGATTTCATGCTCCTGAGCCCTCTCTCATCCCCTTATCCCCGCCACCTGTGTGGTCCCATGGGTCCTTGGGCAAAGCCCCAGCCCCCAGTCTTGGAAATGCTGGCACCCCTTAGGGGTGAGCTCTGTCACTCATCACCTCTACCCAAGAGGGGGTTGGGCAGGAGCATTGCAAGGGTCAGGACACTGGTGGTGATCGGTCACCTTCCATAGGTACCCTCTCTGTGTCATGGAACACTCCTGCCACCCTGGTCATCCCAACAGAGCTGGGTCACATGTTTCCCCAGAGACTCATGTCACCGAAGACAGTTGATTAGATTGTACCCAAGTCATTTCCCTGCTTTGCCAACTGGCTCACTGTTCTTCATGCATCAGGAAGGCCACCCAGGTTCTGAAAGTGAGTCTATGACCAGGAATGTTCGGGGCCAGGATTTTTCCTCAGCATCTTCTCACTGCCTTAAAGCACCCCAAGAAGAAACAAAATGATCCTTTTTATGAATTCCCGTTCACCTCTTTTCTCTCTCAAGGTATAGGTCTTGGAGAATTCCTGCTACATATGCATCATACATATATGCGTGTATTTTATACATTCGTATGTTTTATTATTAATACAAAATATTAATACAATTATATATCAATCAATGTGTATATGAATATAATGTTATATTCACATATAAAATATATTAATATATTTTAAGATATAAATTTGCATCATGCATATATACATACATTTAATATAGCAGTATATTTATTATTACTACATCAATATGATTATATTCATATATAATTGCCATATTAATTGATATATTTAAATACATGAATTTGCACCATGCATATATATTTATGTATATAAATATAAATAGCACATATGCTAAAATTGGAATGATACAGAGAAGATTAGCATGGCCCCTGCGCAAGGATGACACGCAAATTCGTGAAGCGTTTCATATTTTAAAAAATATGCTTTTTGATTTTGGGGTCACACCCATTGGCACTCAGGGGTTAATCCTGGCTCTGTGCTCAGAAATTACTCCTGGCAAACTCAAGGGATCATATGGGATACCAGGCATTGATCCTGGGTTGGCTGCATGCAAGGCAAATTCCCTCCCCACTGTGTTATCACTCTAGCCTCCCATCAAGAATATTTTCTTTTCTAGAAGCTTTGTACTTGAGGTCCAAAGGTATTTTTCTTTATGAATCTTCCTTGTGAAATATGTTGATATCCAAGTCTTATTTTTTAATATCCAAATCTTAAACAGTGATAAACCTTGCAAATTTACTCTTGCATATTAAAAAATAATGGCTCCTCCAATTGCTCCAGTGTTTGTTGGATAGACGGTCTTTTCCTGGTGAAGCCCTTTGAGTCTCTGCCAAAAGCCACAGCACACCTGTGTGTCTACAGCTGGAGCTGTGGGTTGTCTGTGTGACCTGCTAGTCTGTTCAGGAATATGATGCGTTGCCGCTCAGACCCCCATCAGGTGGTGTTTCTCAGACGCTCTCTTGAAATGTTCTTTTCTATTGGAAACAAGATGCGATTTTGAGTCAGTTTGCAAATTTCAACCAAAGACTTTATTGGGATTTTGTCTGTAGTATCTCAGCTCTTTAAATCCATTTTAGTGAAAGTTTCATCTTGACTCTGTTGAGTCTTTGGACTTAGGAACAAAATCAGTTTAATTCCTTAGCTATATTTTGTTGACTTGAGCTTGCACACACCTTTTGAAGGGGGGATTATGTGTTTTTTTTCCCACATTTTTAATGCTTTTGAAAACATTGCTACTCTTAAACTTTAGTTCCTGCTATGGGGCTAAGAGTCACTTGGGGCAGTGGTGTTTGTTTACACTGCAACCTCATTAAACTGAGTCTTAGTAGCTTTTATTTTTCTTTTGTTTGTTTTTGTTTTATGTTTTTGGGGCAAACCTGGCGGTGCTCGGAGGTTATTCTTGTTGGCTCTGACTCAGGAATCAATCCTGATGATGCTCGAGGGAACGTATGGGGAGCTGGGAATGGGGCACATGTAAAGCAAGCACAGCCCTCACTGTGCTCTCACTCCAGCCACCTGCCCCAATCAATGTGGATTGAATTGGCTTGGTCAGCTGTGACTCTGGCTTCCTCCTTGACCATCTGTGGCTTCTAATTTCCTTGTGACCTGAACACCCTGGCCAGGAGCTTCTGTGAGGAGCTGAGGGGGATCCTGAACCTTGTTCCTCATCTTCGGGAACAGCTATCACTGAGCCCCCACTGCAGTGCCATCACTATACCATTTGAGGAATTGCTGTTTGGCTGTTCAACTGAACTGAGATATCATATGAAGATTCCCCCAGCTTGTCCCCTGCACCCACATACTGCATGTTTTTCTCTCAAGAAGTGTCTGAGTGTCCAATAGAGGCTCAGGACACAGCTTTGCCTTTGAGATCTGAACCCTGGTGCCAGCACCTCCAGACCCAAAGATGGCATAGCTTGTTGTTCTCATGGCCGTAACCTTTACAATCATAGAATTGCAGCAATTTCTTTCACCAAGGAGGAAAGGAATGAACACGGGGCACTGGGGCAGAGATGGAGCAGTCAGGTCCCCCAATGCTCATCAGGGTCAGGATCGAAGCTGCATGGAGATGGTCTCAGCTCACCGGGAGTGGGCAGGAGGGTCTGGCAGGGGAGCCGCAGTGATTTCTATCAGCTGATGTGCCTGGATTTATTGCTCCCCACAGAACCCACACCCAGCCTGGCCCCCTGCTCTGTCTAGGGTCAGGAGAGGACATACCAGACTGCAGCTCCCTGAGGAAAGCCTTTCAGCCGAGGCCTGAGACTCCAGAAATCAATGCCAGCTGCAGGGGTCTTGCCTCGTTGCTCTTCCAGAAGGAAAGACTCATTGGAGCTGGCACCCAGCTCCAGCAATATTTCTTGTGTCAAGGCTCGCTCAGCAGCAAGTTAGGCTTAAAAAAGCGAACGAAGGAACCACAGCCCATCCTGCCAGTGCTGGGAGCTTCTAAGACGGGGCAGAGCCATGCCTGTCTGTCCTTCCTCTTAGTCTTCAAAGAAGCTCCCTCACACCTACCACTGCTGCTCCCTCTCTGGAACTACATATGGGTGGGAGCCTGCAGGTCCCCAGTTTCTATGGCTCCTGTGAGGGTCTCCTTCCAACTTCCAGAATATGAGATATTGGGCCATGCCCTCTCAGGCCTACTGTGCTCATGGATTCTGTATTTGCTCCTTGAATGTCCTTGAATCGACCTGACCACCCCAATGGCTGTAACTTCCCTTGAACATCCTTGAATGACCTTTAATAACCTTGAATGGCCTGACTATCACCGAACAGCTCTATTCAGAGCTTTGAAAGCCCTTGAATGCCCTTGAACGTCCTTGAATGATCAGGAATGTCCTTCCCAAAACCATCACTCTCATCATCACTGTCACTTTGAAGATTGGGAAAGGCCCCTCATTCTGAGATTCCCATTTCATCACATCCTCCATCCCTTTTGCTCTGAAGGGCTTGGATCTGGGGCATCCTGTGGTCTCACTGGCAGAGAGGCTGTTGAGGTAGACGCAGCAGCGTCAAGGTTCCACGGCCTCCTGAGGCCATGCACCTTCCTTCCCCTTTTGCTTTTGGGCTTTCCTTGGTACCCTCCAAGGAAGGTCTTTCTAGGTCCTCGCTCTCTTCAACGCCAGTTATCTATTCCCCGGATGTCTGAGATATCTTTGTTGTTCGTTGACATGTCTGCACCCGCCAGTTTCTGCTTTTGTTGCTGCTGGCAGATCCCGTCTCCATCCTGTGCTCTGAGTGCAGAGGCGTGGGTGGGATGTGCCTGGGGTGTCAGAGCCTCCCACGCACCCCCATAACTTATCTACACTTCCTTTTCTCCGCAGTTCCATAAACAACCTTCTCAGCTGCCACCTGACAGTCCCGCCTCACTGTTTCCAGGTAGAATCGCTTTTATCTCCTCCCTGCCCCAGCTCCCATCCCTGCTCACCTCACCACTGCAGGCCAGAGGTTCTGATAGCTCCACAGTCTATTAGGTGCATCTCAGCACCAGGGATGGGCACTGTTCTGCCAGTGGGGGCCACAGCTGCAGAGGAAAAGGAGCACACTGGCCTGCACACGTGGATCCAGAAAAAAAAACACTGCTTTCGTGGGGAACCCCATAAGTTTATCAGCTCTCACTTGAGAAGCTTTTACCAAACTCTCTTGAGATAATAGGATGTGTTTGGAGTTCAATCTCATTATATTTCTAATTCGTTTTGAGGAACAGAATAGAGGAAGGAAAACACAAAGGAAAACAAGGATCATGAGAAACAACCCCTTTGTAGACATGAGGTGGTTCTGGAAGGGAAGGGGGCGCCCTTCAGGAAATGGACCCCATGGGCTCCCGATGCTCCTTTGATCCAGACTCTGAGATTCAACTCATATGTTTGCAGAAAAGCGGCATTTCTTCCTCCTCGCAAAGAACGCCTGCAGTGACTTCTCTGGACTCTTCATTCTGGAGTGGCTGTTTCTGATGCCACATTGTCTTGAAAAGGCGAGAGGGTCATCCCAATAAGACTAAGATGTGAGAGATGGACTGACATCCCCATCCCCAGGTTTGCAAAGTGCTTGCACCCTGCAGGTGTGGCCCTAAAACAGAGCTGGTAGCTACAAACTCCTGAAAACTATCTTGCTCGCATTTCCCTCCTCTCAGTCTGAACCCAAGACCAGCATCCATGATTAGATGGTGTGTATGTACGTGAGTGTATGTGTGCGTATGTATGCATGCATGTGTGCAAGTGTGTGTGAGACATGCTTGCATTTTTCTTGTTTCCATTCATCCATTCCAATAATCTCCACAGATACTAACTCTGGAGGTGCCATAGGGGTGGTTTTATTCTGTATCTTCCCCAACCCCAAAGATGCAACATGAGGTGTGAGCCCAGATGTATGGGAGAAACCCACAACTTCCTACCCTCTCTCTGGACACCAATGGTGCCTAGAAAAAGGCAAACACACATCTTAGAAACTGCGTTTCTTGTCACTTCATCTAAGTTGGTCCCGGCCACCTGATGCAGAGATTCCGTCTGAAACAATTTCCATGTCCACCAAAAGCCGAGTTTGTCACTGTGCTGCCTCTTAGTGTAACTTTGGGTGTTATGTAGGTGCGGGAAGGATGGCAGACAGATGCACAGAGCTGGCAGCATAGTGAGGGAAGATGAGCTGACATCAGGTGCCACTCTCCTCTGTGCATCATCATTCAAGGGCAGCCATCTGGACCCTGTGCAGGGACATGGGTATCGAAAGGTAAGGCAGGAGCCATGAACAGCAGGAAAACAGAATTCCCATTTGGAAAAAGAGGAAAGCAGGAAGTCACAAAGTTGATGCTAGCCACATGTGTGTCCTCCAGTAGGTTAGTATAAAGAGCAGGAAGTGAGCACTCTTTCTCTCTCTCTCAAATATGTGCACTTGAGAAACAGAGAGGGGAGAGAGAGAGAAAGAGAGAGAGAGAAGAGAGAGAGAGAAAGAGAGAGGTGAGATGGGAAGGAGGGAGAGAGAAGGTGAGAGGGAGAAGGTGAGAAAGACAGTGAGAGGGCAGGTCTTTAGAAATTTTGATTAATTTGAGGGTGTTGGATAAGACACCCCAAGTTTCTCCAGTGGGTCCTAGCCTTTACAGTGATGATCAATGGCCAGATGAAAGGGATTCAGTCTTTGAGGGGCTGGAGTGGTGGTCAGGCCCTTCCCACCTCCCCATAACTTCAGGAGTCATTGCGCAGCTATTTGTTCTGAGGAACCAGCTCAGCTCCCCCAGATCTGCCCCCAGCCAAACATTACTTCGGAACTGGCCCCTTTTGCTCTGGACATGGGAGATAAAGCCCATTCAGCCCTTTGGGGGGCTTTTCTTAATTTGCAGTTACTATTTTAAAGTGAACAAACGTTTGCAGGAATAGTTAACTCAGTCCTCTTATCCCCTGCCCCTTGTCCCTTGTCCCACTGTGCCAGAGACAGCCAGGCTTCTTCCTCCCATCGCTTTGCAGGAGCATTTTGTATTTGTCAGTCTCCAGAATCTTCCGTCTTTGGACCAACACACCTCACACATTCACCCACCTCACTCACTGCTCTGCTCCCTTCTGGCTCCGTGTTAATTGTTCTTGAAGTGTCTCATTTATCTTCTTCTCTTTCAAATATTTTATATTTGTTAGGAATGAAAAAAACATTCCAATTCTTCTCTTGCTTTCCCAGCTACGATTCTGCATTATTAGTAGGCTGCAAGCTGTGGAATGTTCCTTTTGCTGTTTGCCTGTTTTGAGCTAATATGAACACTCTTGGGCGACGACAGGAAGCTTCCAGCTGTCGCGCCACTTTATCAAGAATGTCATGTTTATTTTCATGACAAACCCAAACCCTTGTCCTCATTTTTTGCTGAAATGGTCACGTGCCTTTCAAAGAAAATGAAAGTGAAGGAATCCCTTAGCCTTCCTGCTGAGCTCACCACACGGCCACAGTTCTGTGTTGGTTCTAAAAGTGCCTTTCTAGGGGGATCTGGTTCCCTAGTCTCGAGATGCCCCATCCTGGCTTGCCATGGGTTTGCCTGCATCCTGTCTCTACTTCCACTTCTGCAAAGTGTCTGTTTCTTGCATCTTCAGGATGTGCTCAGTCTGGACTTGCCTGTTGGACTGGTGTTTCCTCTTCTAACTGTCCAATCTCTGGGTCTTCCCGAGCAGCTTTCTGGGGTCCTGTTGTTGTGAGCCACCCCATCCTTTCTTGGAACTAACCCAACAGTCTTCCCTAGATGACAGTGCGACTTGGGGCTGTGTGTTTTGGGTCTGTCCCTGGCTTTGGCTTACTCAGCTTTCTAGGGTCTGTATGTTCTGTTTCCACCCCTCTGGGCTGTTCTTATCTAAGTCCTCACTAATGCAGCTGTCTCCCATCCTACTCTATTGAGTTCCAGCAAATGGAATGGTTGGAGGTTGGCTTTGAGGCTCCGCATGTTTTCTAGACTCACCCATTTCATGTCTCTTGGACCAGACTGTTAGGGGACACAACATTCCCCCGTCACTGTACTCTGCAGCCCTGGAATTTCTCTTCTTTCATGCTTCATTTCTCATTTGGGATTTCCCTCCTAGCTTCTGAGATGAGGATTTCCCTCCTTGCTTCTGAGATGAGTTTTCCTTTTATACTTTAATCCTATGGAAAAGTTGCTCTGAAATCTGTTCACTGAATCCAGCACCGAGGTCAATGGGAGTCCTTTCTCTTTGATGCCTCTCTCTTGTGTAGACATCACACTTCTCTGCCACTGGGGTCTGAACCTCAGAGAAAAACACCCCTGTCCCATGCAGAGGCTTGGGTTTTATTGAATACAGGTCAAGGAATCCAGTCAAATGAATGCCAGGTAGGTAGTCACTTTCGGGTGTGAGTGTCTGTCCCAGTTTGCCTGACTTCCTGCAGTCTTTGAGGGACCCCATTTCATCTCCATTTTTCCAGGGCACCTCTGAGAGTTCGCTGAGAGATCATCCAGCTAGCACTTTCTCTGTGATGGCCCCAGCTTGGACCCCAGACAGTGGAGTTCCATTGCTGCCGCAGATCCCCAACAACATTCAGAGGCAGCTGACCCATGGCCCCTGTATGATCAATCAATAAACCTCACATCACATCACTGGGACACTGGGGTGGGTAAGGGCACCCCACTACACCCTAGGACAGTTCACCATTACTGCATACCCCAGAATCGGCTTCCAGGTGCCAGGAGGGGCAGAGCCCTGATTCTTGGGAAAATCCTGCTTATTCTTAGGGAAATGCAGGGGAAGCCTCTCTTTGCTCTGTTATCATCCAGAATGATCGGAAAAGATTTGGTGTCACTCCCCTGGGGGACCCAGCTTAGGTCTGTTCCCCTCACACCTCCCTGTGCCCCGGCCAAGGACCATTAGTACAGATCTGGTCTGTCTGCACTGTGCCATCCACCCCTGAAACGGGCCTGCAGCTGAGACTGAGTGGACTGACCTTTCTGTCCAAGGGGTACCCATTGGCTGCACTCATGTGGGCGCCTAAGAAGTTTGGCTGGTGTGAATGGGCCAATTTCTTCCAGACCAGATGCTCTGGTCTGCATCCCTTGTCACAGAATTACAGTTGGCAAAGCACCTGGAAGGCCAGAACCCAGTTGCTGCTCATCACTGTGTCGATAGAAGTGGGTGTGCATAAAACCATCACAGTCATTGATCTCGGCGGTCCCCTAGCATTATTGGCTTCATATTAATGTTTTCATTAGGAGAATAAAAATGTGAAATCAATTTGCTTTGTAACTTGATTTTTGTTGTTGTTATAGTTTTTGTGCTGCAATGGCTCTGGGTTACACAGAGTATTTTTCCTAGATTGGTGATCAGTTTCAAGTTCTCCTTCCTGAACCGGCTGCCTTTGCTTTCCTCAGGAACCTTTTTAAACGGACTTGATCAAGCTTTTGCTATAGCAAGGATGCTGGGACTTTGCCCTGTGCCCACATCTTCCTCCAAGGTCTGTTTCTTGGGTGGCTGTTCCTTGTGGCTACTGAAGAAGCCATTGGCTTCTCCCCCCAGCACTTTTCCTTTCATCTGCAGCTACAAGCCAGTGTCATTCTCTTTGTTCTAAGGTCACTTGAATTTTCTACCCAGTGTGTTTGCAAGTTATTTGAGCCTGAAAGTATTGATCCCCAAAGTTGCATTTTGGTGGTGATTCTCCAGGAGGAGATGAGTGGGACCTGACAGGCTCCCTGCATTGTTGCAGCAGCTGCAGATGTTACTCATCCTTTCTTGGCACCCACTGTTTTATCCTGAGTATTCACGTGTGCTTGGATGTGGTTATTTGTGTTTCAGTGTTCTGTCTCACATTTGTAACACCTTTGTGTTTCTCTAAAAATATATCTGACAAGATGTTTAAAATATATTACAGCCTGGCACATTTTTACGTTTCATTATAGCTCTTCTAATGTTTTATACATGTTATTTTTTTCAAAATAATTTTGAAAATATGTTGTGTCAAGCACAACTTTCTGCTACTTATATTAAAACACAATACGTCTGGAGCCGGAGAGAGAGCATGGAAGTAAGGCGTTTGCCTTGCATGCAGAAGGATGGTGGTTCGAATCCTGGCATCCCATGTGGTCCCCCCAGCCTGCCAGGAGCGATTTCTGAGAATAGAGCCAGGAATAACCTGAGCGTTGTGTGACCCAAACCCCACCCCCCAAAAACAAACACAATACATCTATAGTATGATCTGGAGAAATGTGATCGCCATGTGTGCCACACCCCTCCAGATATGACCATGCCAGTCCTGGTGTGACCATGCCAGTCTAGGTGTGACCACACCCATTCAGTTGAAGCCATGCCCGTCCAACTTGACATATCCACTCCAGGTGTGAAAATACCCCTCTAGATGTGGTCACACCTCTCTGGAAGAAGCACAACTTCCTTTGCTCAAAGCTTCACACTCCACAATCATCAGATTTGGGGGGTTGGGCCACACCCAGAGATGCTCAGGGGTTATTCCTGGCTCTGTGCTCAGGGATCACTTCTGGCGATGCTAGTAAAACCATATGGGATGTCGGACGGGGATCAAACCCAGGTTGGCCATGTGCAAGGCAAATGCCTTCCCTGCTTTCCCTGCTGTGCTATCTCTCTGGTCTCACTAGATTTGTTTTATTTAAACACCATGATTACAAAATTTTTTCATAATACAGTTATGGTCTTTTTCCACATATAAAATTGTTCATGATTGAGTTACAGTCATATAATGTACAACAACCTTCACCAGTGCACATTTCCTGCCCCCAATGCCCCTGATTTCCCTCTCACCTTCCTCAGTGCCCTATCCCCTTGCTGTCTCAGGGGCATATGTTTTTATTCTCTCTATCTCTCTCCCTTTCTCTCTTTTCCATTTTTTTTATTTTAGACACTTTGGTTTGCAGTACATTGCACATTTCCCTCCACCAATGTCCCCAGTTTCCCTCCCACCCACCTGCTTGCCTCTATGGCAGCCTTTATACATCTCTCATTTTCTCTCAATCTCTCTTTTTGGACACTGTGGTTTGTACTATTGCTAATTAAGGATACCATGCATATCACTTTATCTCCTTTCAGCACCCACCTCACCAGATATTTGATGTAGGTTTTACATATTTCAGGTTTGTTTTCTCCCTAAGAATGCCTTTTTTAAAAAAAAAAGTCATTGCAAGTGGCATCTATTTTATTTTATTTGGTTTTTTTGGGGGGGGTCATACCCAGCATCACTCAGGGGTTACTACTCCTGGCTCTACGCTCAGAAATCGCTCCTGGCAGTCTCGGGTAACCATATGGGATGCCGGGATTTGAACCACCGTCCTTCTGCATGCAAAGCAAACGCCCTAACTCCATGCTATCTCTCCCGGCCCCGCAAGTGGCATCTTTTTATTGTCACAGTAGACTTGTTTGTTTGTGGACAAAGTTAGTAATTTTGCAACCTACTAAAATTAAAAACATTAAAAATTTAGTATATTTGACTAGATCTTCTTAGCTGAATAGCCAGATCATCTACCAGATGTTATACAATGAATTCTAACATTATTATTTTAAAACTTTGGGTTGACTTCAGAAACACAGATATCACCAACATCAACTTTCATAGAAAGTTTTAACTAAGCCTCATAATTTCAGATAAAGCTCCCTTTTATCTTATTCAAGAAAATTTTTTTTTGGTTTTTGGGTCACATCTGGCAGCGCTCAAGGATCACTCCTGGTTCTGCACTCAGAAATCACCCCTGGCAAGCATGGGGAAACATATGGGATGTTGGGATTCGAACAACCATCCTTCTGCATGCAAGACGAACACCCTACCTCCATTTGGTCTCTCCGGCCTCCATTATTTGAAATAATTAGAAAATTTTTCTATGTTTATTTTAAAAATAATTTCATAAGACCATGATTAAATACTATATTTGAAGGTTAGATAGCTATGACAGTATCACAGTTAATTTTATCTAAACTTATTGTGAAGGTTCATATTAACAAATGTATTAATTTCTTTTAGAATAAAACGTGGGAGTCTTTTTCTGTTATTTTAGTCATACTGATAGACGAGTTAGATTATGTTTGCTAAAACTCATTCTGAATCGCCAAATAACTTTTAGAGCTAAGATTATTACATGGTTTTATTTTTGTGCTTCTCATTTTTTTGGTGAGCATCAGGATTATATACAACGAACTGGGAAGTTTTCCAAATTTCTATGTGTGGATATAATTTAAATCGGCTAAGTATGATCTCTTTTTGAGGTTTGAAATAACCTGCTCATGAAAATGCCCGAGCCTGGCATATTTTATGGGTTAGCTCTTGGGTAGCTCGAAACATTTCATCTTTTCATTTAATTTTTAACTACAAGCCCTATACGCATATCCTTTTATCCTGCACGTTTGAAAAGCACAGATAAAGCAAAGTGCCCAAGCTTTCCCTGCCTGGATCCCTGGAAGCGCAGATGCTTGGGGCTGTGTGTGCTGAGTCCTCCCATTTTTGATGTTCTCCGCGGTAGGAACAAGCACTTAGACGAAGAACATCTCCTCCCCATGTTACTTTCGCAACAACCGAAGGCTCTTGAACATGCATCCAGGACAGTGTTTCCCCGCTGCTTTCTCTACATCTAAGAAGTAGCTCCTGAGAGCAACGTGAAGCTGACACCGACGTACCCAAGGTGAGACAATGCTGACCTCTAAGAGGGCACTTGTTCGTCTCACTTCCTGTCCACGTTCTTGCAGATGCTCCCATGAAGGGAGTTCAAGGTCCGCCTGCAGTGTCCATGGGCTTCTCAAAGAATACAGGGACCAGACTGGCACCTTGCTCACAGAGTGACACCCAGGAGTGCCATGCAATCCGATGTGGCTCAGGAGTGGTGCAGGAAGAAGGGTTGCTCATATAGCATACAGGCAAAGGGGCACAGTGCTGGGAAGGGCTTTGCATCCTCACCCCCTCTGTCCCAGGGGCTGGAATCTCAGGTGTGAACAGCACATGATATTCAGGGCCCTTCTGCTCCCAGATCCAGTGTCTACTTCAGCCCCATCGCCAGCGACTTTGATGGACACAAGCCTTGGAGATGGCCAGTGTGGTGTCATTGGTGACAGTTGGAGACTGGGGATGTGAGGGAGTGGCCTGGTGCCTCCCCAGCCATGTAGAAACAGCACAGGGAGGAGAATGCCATGGAAACCAAGTGTCAAGATCCTTATGGCAGCATCAAAAAGGGAGCATGTCTGGCTTCTCGAGAACTGTGCAAGTGGCCAAGGAGGAAGGAGGCAGGGATCTATGTCTGGGGCAAGCCCAGTTAGTGTCCAGGGCCCATAAGTTTCAGTGGTAGCACCTGGTGTTCATATTCCGCACACTAGGAGATCCTCATGGAATTGGTGGCAGCTTGGTACCCAGGGCTATGGCAGTCTTTAAGGCAATCCGTGTGCGCAGAGAAAAATGTGGGACTATCCTGGGATAGGCCCTAAGAACACAAAAACAGAATACAAAAATGCCCTCTGCACTTCGATGTTCATTGAGGTACTGTTTAAAATAGCAGAATATGGAAGCAACCCAACAAAAGATAAGTGGCTAAAGAAAAAAATGTGGTACATCTACACAATGGGATATTATGCAGACATTAGGAAAAATGAAGTCATGAAATTTTCTCATAGATGGATGGAAATAGAGATTGTTATGTTGAGTGAAATGAGTCAGAGGAAGAATAATTATAGAGACTGCCCACCTGGGACAGTGAGAGAAGAGAGAAAGCAGGGATACTTTTTATTCCTCCTAGAGCCTGAGGCCTGCTGCTGCTGCTCAGGGTTTAGAGAGAGGAAGAGAGACATAGATGGAAATTCAGAGCTAGCTGGGGAGGCCCTGGTACAAAAAAGAAAGAAATAGAAATAGATACAAAGTAGACAGCATCTCTCTGGTGCTTTTTCTCTGGTCCTCTATGGACCAACAGGCACTGCTCTAGCCCCCACCCCCACAAACTGTTCAAGTTTTTTCCTTTTATACCCAACATGGCAGAAGGCATGTCCGAGAGGTGTGCCTAGGGGGCATGTCCAGGTTCAACAGTCATTACAGTGGGAGTATCCAAGGGGCATGTCCAATTCTAACTCCCAAGGGGAGTGTCCAAATCCAACTGCCATACAATACTTTTACTCATCTGGATATAAGGAAAATAAAAGACAGTGATATCCAGAGATAATAGAGATGAGGATTAGGAGGACCAGCTCATGGTAGGAAGCTTGCCACAGATTGTGGAGAGTACAGTTAGCGTAGAGAAGGGTTTAATATGAAAGGGACATTCATGGCACCCTTTCATTAAAACAGTCGTGCAAACCATAGTGTCAAAAGAGAAAAGGGAGGGGCCGGAGCAGTGGCTCATGCGATAGGGTGTTTGCCTTTCATGCGCTAACCTAGGACAAACAGTGGTTCGATCCCCCTGTGTCCCATATGGTCCCCAAGCCAGGAGCGATTTCTGAGAGCATAGCCAGGAGTAAGCCCTGAGCTTCACTGGATGTGGCCCCCCAAAAAAATTTAAAAAGAGAAAAGGGAGGAAGACAGAGACAGAGACAGAGAGAGTGAGTGTAAAATGCCTGCTCCAGAAGCAAGTGGGAGGGTGGCTGGGAGGGACGAGGGCATCAGGGAGGGTGAGAGGAAAACTTCTGATGCTGTTGATGGCATGCAATGTGCACTTGTGAAAATTGTTATACACTGTATGACTGTAACTCAATCATGAACAACTCTGTCCATGAAAAAATAACTTAAGAAAGGGTAACTAGGACAGAATTTGTCAGGGAGACAGGACCCAGGTCCTCTCCTTGGCTCTCCTCTGTGCCAGAAATAAGTGAGTCTCCCCCAAATTGCCAAAAGGACTGGAGACACAGTTTCTATGCCATTTCTTTCCAGTTATCTTTGGGGGTGTTTTCCCCAGAACAGACTGCACTGGGGATAGCTCCCAGCTCAGACTTATTAAAGGTAAAGAAAAGAAAAAAAAAAGAAAATGTGTGTGTATGTGGGGTATCCAGGTTCATTCATTTGGTTTATTTAGGGACACCCCAACTCTCAGCCAGGACCTCCCAAGAGTGATCGAGAAAGGGCTGGGTCTCAGAGGATATACTGAGCAAACCGATCGCGTTCAAATAAGAAACTCAAAAAATCCGACATTCAAGCAGCTGCTGGTTCCTCCAAGGCTACAGAGTCACAAGGATCCACTTGTCTGTGGCAGTTGCCCCCACCTCACTGCCCGAGCCCACGTCTGGGGGCCCTCAGCTCCTCTAGGCGCTGCCACCAGGTTCCTGGCAGTCTCAGCCTTTCCAACCGGGCTCCTCCTCTGCACTGGATGGGAGTGTGAAAGGACAATCAGAAAGTGGCTGCAAAGTTGTTATTTAAGCATTGGATTATGCTAAAGGCATGTTCAGGGGCAGGAGCGGGAGGGCCTGGTGACGACGCCTCCACACGAGGTCAAATACTCTTTCCTGACCAACGTTCTTCACCGAAAGGCAATTTAGCGTCTCTGAGAGGGTACATTACCGTTCCCGGAACAAGAGTGATTTTCATGGGTGATTTTTGTTTCGAAAAGGAAACACTTTCCGGAGGTTGCTGAGCATAGGGAGTCTTGCTGGTGGCTGTCACACCGGGCAGTGCTTTCACGCGGTGTATAAATGTTTAATTTGGGCTTCTCTCAGCCGGATGCAAATCCCGTTTCCTGGGGCAGCTCGAAACCGATCACTTCTCTGATTACTCTGAATTAGGGTCAACTTTTGGTTTAAGAAAACACAGCTACCGTGTTAAATATTCATGGCTGAAATGATGCAGCGGGGCCGGCACTGTGCCGCAGGCTGGCGTTGAACCACGGCCTCGTCCCAGCCCACACCTGCTCCTCTGCATTTCTCCATGGCTACTGGCGGGGTCAGGGCTAGGACAAGTCCATTCATTATCCGGGAACAAGCGAAGCCAAGTGTGGATTTTTCCCAGAACTGGCCGGCGGAGCAGCCTCAGACAAATTGGAGGCATCAACTGAGCCACTGAGGGGATACTCAGGGGTGGGTGTAAGTGTAAGATGACACTTTATTTCACATTTGAGGACATGGCTAGCTGTGGTTTCCTTCGCCTGCTTGAGAGGGGAAGGGAGGCAGCCACATTCTATGGGCCTGGCAAATCCCTCCCCAAGTCCCACAGTTCCTGTGCATCTGGAGGGGGAAGAAGTGTCCCACAGGTTCTGCAGTCCCACCCTGCAGTGGTGGGGCCCACTGTTTCCTACACTCCAGAAACCGGCAGCTCCCGTGGCCCACAAGCACTTTCCCTGGGCACATGAGGAAAGGTGACCTTTGCCTCATGTGAATCGGAGACTCTCCTTGACTCTGCATGTATACATGTGTGCAGTTACACACAGACATGCTGGTGCATGGGTGTTCATCTGTGATGCAGCACATGCATGTAGAATAGCACATCCATGAACATGTGCATCTCTGTCATGGCCGATACACACATTTACATACATGCACACTTGAGCCCTCCAGCATATGCCAGACCCAGCCCAGGGGTGTCAGCCAAGCCTGCAAGTATTCAAGGACTCAATCCTGCCAGGTACCACATGTTGAGCCCACACTCAGGGCACGCAGCACAATCAAGGGAAGGTGCTTCTTTGGATTCAGGAATGATCGAATAGTTAGGATTCGTCAAAGTGACGGACCATAATGACCAAGGAAACCAGAAAACCAGGCAGTCATCAATGGGAGCAGAGCTGAACCTTCCTTATGCTGTCCAGAGATCTGGGGATCTCTGGGGACCAGGTAATCCCCTTCTCTTGCTGTACCCAGAGTTCTAGGGATCCCTGGGAACCTGGGAACCTTGTTCCTCATACTACGTTCAAAGATCTGGGATCCCCAGAGGCTTGGTTCACAGCTCCCAGAGAACCTCACACTGATACCAGATGGAGCTATGGGGTGCTGTGCCCAGTATTCTCCCCAAACTCGCCAGCACAGGAGGGGCAGATAAGCAAGTGACACGTGAGTCTTTCAATGAAAGACCAGGGAAAGCACTGACCCTCCCAGATACGTGGGAGTGACTGACCTGTCCTCTGGAGCAGGTTGGGGCTCCCCAACCCCTCAGGCCTCCTCTATCTGGCTGCTCTGACACCCTCAGCTCCCCATTTCTGGAAAACTCGTGCCAGCCATCACATTTGGCATTGACAGAGAGAAAGCCACGTGCTTTTCTGTTGGCTCAGAAGGGGCTGGCTGGGGAGTCAATCAAGGAGAAAACGACATTTTTGAGCAAAAGGGTTTGTTATGTTCATTCAGATTAAGAAAATGAATATGCATCCAGGTCAGAAAACTGGAAAAGCAGAAAAATAATTACAAGCTCTAAAGTGAATAAACAAATAGCCCAAAGGGATGTGGGATCCAGCTGGGATCAGTCTTTTCTGCCCAGTTTTACTGCAGTTTATCTTTCTGTTTGTTTGGGCCACACACACCCATGCTCACAGCCCTTGGCTGCTCAGGGGATCCCTGTGGGGCCAGGAATGGAACCAGGGTTGACTGAATGGAAGGCCAGCACCTCCATCTCTGGCCTATTTTTCAGGCCCCTGCAGTTTCTTTTTCTTACATTAAGATAATATGATGACACTTATGATTTTGTCCACTGGAACAAATGGTTAATCCAAGAAGCCTGCAGAGATATTCCATTGGTCAAATATATAATTCAATGGCATTTCTAGCACCAACAACAACCACTTAGAAATTGTGTCCAAGGGATGGATTCATGAGCAGTTCAGAAAATAAAGAGACGAACCGTGCCTGGTGAGCCTCAGGACACACATCATCACAGTGACTGACCTGAGAAAGTTTGTCATTTTGCTTGAGATCACACCGGGGGGCTCTCAGCAAGTGCTCAGGGACTTTGTAGTGTTCAACCATCATCCCAGGACTTCAGCACTTGAAGTGTGAGTTCCAGCCAAAAGATGCATTTTTTATACATGTTGTGCCATGGCTGAGTAGAGTTGGAGCACCCAGCTTCTGTGGGTGAACTCAGTGGATCAGAACAGGGGAGCCACCCCAGATCTTGTCAGACCCTGGCCTACCCCTCAGGCCATCCCAAGCCCCTCACCCTAGGGGCTGTGTTGACACATGCTATGTTGCTGAGAGCTCATTTTTCAGGCGTGCTTTAGAAGTTTACTTGGTATGACAGCCAGGAATGGAAATAAAATGATTTGCAGTAGCTGCGCTGATGAAGATGAAAATGTTTTCTGTGAGGAAAGCTCTCCCAGTGACAGTGGCTGGCTGTCACCCTCCAGAGGAGCACAGTCAGTCGAACCTGTGCTTAGAGCAGGGTGTTGGGACCCCTAGTCATGCACTCCCCATCCCTGACAGCTTTCTGCAGTTTGCTTTGAAGGGTCCTGGCAAGAGGACCATGCTCAGAGTGTGCTATGGACACTCTCTGGCCATACTGGGAGGAAAATTAGGCTTAGAAAAAGAAAAGCAGATCAAATCATGGACCATTTGGGTTTTGTCTTCAGAGAGACAGATGATTGGACCAATCAAGGTTCTTTCATTGGTGAGAAGATGACTGACCAATCAGGCTCTTTCTTCAGGGAGGTGGATGACAGTTATATTGGCCTTGGCTCCTGCCATCAGACACTCTGTTGGTTTAGCTAAGTAAGCACCTCTGTCCCTTGGTTTAGAGTAGACACTGATGTCTAAACCAGTTTATCCTGTCATCTCACTCATTTCCTACCTATCTGTGTTTCTATCTGCATATTCATTCACAGATCAACCCAGCCACTGATCCACCCTTCCGCCATCTGTCCACTCACCTGGCCATCATACATTCACCCACTTATCTATTCACTATTTATCCACTCACCTATCATTCATTCACTACTCATTCATCCACCATCTATCCTTCCATCCACCATCCATCCACCCATCAATCTACCATATATCTACACATTCATCCATCCACCTTCTATCATCCATCTATCCACTCATTTACCCATCCATCACCCATATATCCATCTATCCATCCATATACTTATATCCATCTACACTATATTCATCTACTCATCCATCCATTAACCATCCACAGACATCCATTGACCCACTTATCCACCTATCTTCCATTCATCCACCCATCCATAATTTATCTACCCACTCATCCTTCCATCCATTATTCACCCACCCATTATCCATCTACACATCTACTACCATCCATCCATCTATTTATCATCCATTATCCATCCACCTACCACCCACCCATCCATCATCCACATACGTCAACCTATTCACCCATCCATCCACCACCTATCCACTCATTTAGCATCTATTCACCCACTCATTCTTCTATCCATCATCAATCCACCAGTCTATCATCCATCTACATATGTACCATCCATCATCGATCTACTGTCCATTCACCATCTATCATTCATTTACCCACCCACCCCTCCATGGTCCACCCACCCACCTATTTCCCATTACTTGCCCCTCATCTGCAATTGAAACTCCTTTTCCACTTGTGACTCCAAACTTTGAAATCAGAATCACTGTCCCCAGAGTTGTGGCTCCTTCATCACTGGACATTCCTCTCCTGTCTCCTCCTTCCCCGTTGTCTCTCAGAATTGGCCCCACACAATCTGGATAATTAACTCTGCACAGTGGCAGCCACAAGGCCCACCTGGATTTCGTACCACTCTTCGTGCTGACGAAATTACTGTTTCCTATGGAAAAGCTAAGTCAGAGTGAACTAGTGCTGGGACAGTGAATTCCCAGGAAGCCACACTCAGAGGGAAGCCAAGGCCCTGTGAGCTGCTGGCTTGTGGGTGTCTGGTTTCTAATAAACTTTTACTCAAAGCAGTAAACCCCACCTCTCTGCGGCCCACATCTATGTGGGCATATCATGATTCAGGACAAGCAACTTTTCACAGGGCGGTGAGGAGAGTCAGAATTCAGTACCAGGGCAGATGTAGGTTCTTCCCATGCTCATTAAAACCTGACAGTGGGTACAAATCACTTGCGTGCCACGCCGTTCCTTCCTGCAGTGGGGAGAAGGCCCTGGTGCTATCGGACTGACAGATGAGAAATTCTGTTGGGCAGGTTTCCACTGTGATTGGCAGAAGCAATATCAGCAGTGCCAGCAGGGCATGGTTCTTCATCTCTACACAGTGGTGCTGGGAGAAGGCACGAGTCTCAGAGATGCACAGGAAAGTCTCCCGCACATGTGACTCTCCCTCCAGGGCTCAGCTCGGTTCGGTTCACTCTCAGCCTCACTCCTAGAACTCAAGTGCTTGTCTCAGTTCTCATCTCCCCATCATCTGCCAGTTCCTTGCCCCGTTCTTTCTCAGGGTGTTTCATGCCCCCAGAGTCGGAGCCAATGACTCCAAAAATGAAGACCTGAACCCTGTGCTTGTGTTCTGGCCTGGAGTGATCAAAGCTTTCTAGAATCTTTTTTTTTTTTAGTTTCTCCAGAGATATGACAGTTTCACACACATACACATATCCAAGAAAAAGGACAGAGGGGCAAGTGCTTGTTCTGTACACAGTCAACCTGGGTTCAATCTCTGGAATCATTTAGAGTTCCGCCATCTCTGAAAGAAGTAATTCCTGATCACAGAGCCAGAAGTAAGTCTACGCATGTCTCTAGGTAGCCTGCAAAACCAAAAAAAAATTCTCCCATTTGGAGATGGTTGCTCCAACTCTCTCGTGACTTTGAGCATTATTTAAGTTGATTGGTCATTACTTCTCTACAAATGTCCTGCAGAAACCAGCCACTGGGAGCAGCTCACAGGGTGGGCTGAGCATCCTGTCCCACTGAATCCTCTTCAGCCTGTGCTGGCCTCTTATGGGCAGACCCTGCCGGCTGGTGCTCCACAGGTCATTCCTCTTCTGGAGCTGCTCTGGACCCATGTGTGATGCCCATGTGCCCTGCTGACCACTCAGGGAAGAACAGAGCCCTCATCCTGAGGCTCAGCCCCTGCTCTGGGTCACATAAAACAGGTGCTTCAGTGCCGAGTGGGGCCACCAAGCACTTGAGGCTCCTGACCTGACCCTAAACACACAACCCACAACCACACCGAAGGTGCCAGACTGGGAATCGATGCAGAATCTGCATTGGTGTTTCTATTTATTGAGTCCAACTAGCCAGCTGCCCATATGCCTCATGTCTGCTGGGAGACAAAATGCCACAGGGCACGAGTAGACAATGGCAGTCCTGAGAGGGGTGCAACCCACTTTCCTCCACTGAGCCCAGAGCTGCCCACTGGAGCTGGTGTTAGGATCCCTGGGTCCCAGGATGAGCAAGTGCTGAGTTCAAGACCTACAGACTCATTTCACCTTTCTGGGTGAAAGAAAGGTATGGAAGGGAGGGAGATTGTTCCCTGCTGTATTAACAGGCAGTGAGTGGCATGTCTGTCTATCCCTTCTCCGGGTGACAGCAAAGTGAGCAAGCAGACCTGCATGGTGCTGGGTACTCCTGCCCCATCAGCATCATCAGAGTCTGCGGGAGCTTCTCTGGGCGTGTGTCAAGGAGGAGTTAAGTGCTGGCTCAGGTCACATTAAGAGGGAGAAGGAAGCCATTCTCCTCGGCACCCAGAGGCGCTAATGGATGCTCCTCTTGATGCAGCTGAGTGATGATTCATTCCCAATTAAGGTGAAGTAAGGAGCCCCAGCCCCCTTGTCCAGCCGCTGTCTCCTCCCCCCAACCCTCAGCAGCTTGGTATGGTTCTAACTCCTGGGAAAGGTTTTTCTGCAAGTGCAATCAGAGCATCTTCTTGGGATTAAAGGACTAGACGTGAGTATCCCTTGGGCCCCTGCTGAAAGGCACTTGAGGAGAGACATGTGGTCCAGGGACAATGCCTGAGCATTGGCACCATCCATGTGTGTATGTCTAAAAACATGTGAATGCACAGGATGAGCCCAGGTACTGCTCAGGGGACTGAGGGGAACATCTGAGGTGGGTAGGATTAAGTGGTTTGGGCTGGGGGCTGGGGAAAGCAAGTGCGTCTGCTATAGGGAGATGTGGGCTGTCTGTTTGTCTGTCTGTCGGTCAGTCTCCCCTATCCTGGATTGAGAAGGGATCTGCATCTGGATGGCAGTCTTTGTCCTCCCGCTGGAGTTGACAAACCAGCAACACCCAACCCAGTGCCCCTCTTGGCTTCAGGGACCTGGGGCAAAGTAAGCTGAGCCTGGACAGGTTCAGGGCCTGGCTGGGGCATCCTCCAGGCCCAGTCACTCTCACTGCTTCTCTGACCCTTGAGAATAGGGTGACCCTGCATGCTTGGTCTGAGACCACCAAGGTACTCCCTCACCCCTGCATATATATCAGTGCCCCGACCTCAGTAAGGCCCTATGGTCTTACTGGCTGGCTGTGTCCACAAGGAGGGGCCAAGTCCCCTGGGCTCTTGCTTCAGTCTCATTCAAGAAGTTTCTCAGAAACAGCTTTCCTGGGGCTGGAAAGATAGAACAGAGGTAGGTCATCTGTGTTGCATGCAGCCTATTTAGAATGGATGGTGGTTCGAATCCTATATGGTTCCCATGGCTGCCAGGAGCAATTGATGAGCACAGAGCCAGGCATAACCCCTGAGTGCTGTCAGGTGTAACCCAAAAACCAAAAAAAAAAAAGAAAGAAAGAAAGAAAGAAAGAAAGAAAGAAAGAAAGAAAGAAAGAAAGAAAGAAAGAAAGAAAAGAAAGAAAGAAAGAAAGAAGAAAGAAAGAAGAAGAAAGAAAGAAAGAAAGAAAGAAAGAAAGAAAGAAAGAAAGAAAGAAAGAAAGAAAGAAAGAAAGAAAGAAAGAAGAAAGAAAAAGAAAAGAAAAGAAACAGCTTTTCATTCCCAAACAAGGTCAAACTGGTGGTGCAGGAGAGATACGGGGCCACCCTCAGTGTAATTGTGCCTGCTCCTTACCCCATGATTAGGACTGTCTTTCTGTCCCTTGTGCCATGTGACAATGACAGGTCTGAGCTTGTGCTCTGCCCCCAATTTTCTCTAGGTCCCCTGCAGGTTGCCTAGTGAGCATCTCTCCCCATTTCCTGCAGGGCGTTGGTTATGCTATCTATGCCCCACTCCATGGGCACTACCCTTCCATTATGCTGTGTTCCCTGGGACAGTGCAAGGCAGGCTGACTATGGAGCTATGGGAAAAGGGTGCTGCTGAGCTGGACAGTCTCTGCTTGTCCACAGGGGTACCTGTGACTTTGGGGTGCCCATGGCTTTGGGGTGCTTATGATTTCAAGGTGCCCGTGACTTTGGGATGCCCTCTGCTCTCTATTAGAGCTGGCCCAAGGGCTCCTCAGGGAAGATGAAGGTTCTCATTCAGAGGGGCCCTCAGAGTCACTTTCTGGGATACTGGCAGATTTGTAGAAGATGGGTTTGGACTCAGATCCAGCTGGATTGTGGGGGGCAGGACCAAGGGGTCCCCTTTGGGTCATACATTATGGGGGCAAGGATGCCCTGGATCCCCTCCATGCCTCCCCAGGAGCCTGTCTGTGGGGTGTTGACAGCAGAGTAGGGTCTTCTGGGCCCCTTGGACCCACAGCTCAGCCCTCAGCCCCCTGATGTCCATCCTGAACTGCAGCCAAGTCCCAACATCGTACTTGGGGGATAGGAGTGGTGGACAGGAGTGTAAAGGGAGTAGAGCAGTGTGGGTGGTGCAGGGGTGAAGGAGCAAATGGAAAGGGTGTGGGGAGGGAGCAACTGGAAGGGCAACAGTGAGGGAGGGGAGTGGTGGGAGAAGATAACGTTGGAGAGAGTTATGGGGGATGCCCCAGAACGGCTCCCTGGCCTCATCCTGGAGCCCCAAACCAGGCAGGTTTTTTGGGAGCTGTGCTGACACCCCATGAATGTGTGAACAATCTCAGCTCCCAAAAGGAAGAAAAGCAGCAATTCTGAGAGGATTGGGATGACTCTGGCAATGAGGAAGATCATGAGTCACTCAGGCTCAGTGCATGGAGGCAGTGGGGGGGGGGTTCACTTCCTACTGGACCATGGAATAATTGTACAGAAGGTTTCTCAATTGTATGAAGGAGGAAAGCGTAGTGGAACCGAGGAGAAAAGATGAGTTTCAGAACCCACCTGGATCTAACCCTGGAGCCTTCCGAAAGGCCGCTAGTTTCTGCCAGGCTCCACTTGGAGTAGCTCTGCTTTCCCAGGCTCAGCCTCTTTACACAGAGGGACTGATCAGAAATTAGCAACAGATATCACAAGTTCCTCACTATCCCATCTGATATCTGTGCCTTAAGAGAAAATTCCACCTCCTTCCAGCAACGTGTCAAGGAAAAATGGGGAGCTCAGAGGCCAATTTCCTTTATAGTCATAACTCGGCACGTCGTCAGACTGGCAATATCACAGCCCCATGTCATCCTCTTTCCATGTGGCTGGTTTATCTTGAGTCCACAATCAGAAGAAGAAAAATGGTCCCCAGGGACTGGGTGTTGATTCGTCTGTGGAAGCGCCTGACTGCACTTTCCTCTGCACTTAACCTAATATGTCCCCCCACAGGGGCTGTGGGAGCAGTGGGGCAGCGAGGAGCAGCACATGCCAATTCATTTGGGCTGGGGTGCCTGCCGCGCCCCCATTAGCTGGCCCACTGAGCGGCACTTAGCACCTGGACGAGCACATTTGTCTCGGGCTGGCGCCAGGCAAAAATGCATGTGCTTAATGGCCTTGGGGTGCAGTGGGGTGAAGGAGCAGTACTGCGTGGCCACATGGCCACTCCAAGCCCATTAGGAAGGAGAGGAAAGAGGACTGTGTGTCTAAGAGTGCTCACGAACACCCAGACCCCTGGTAGCACAAGGGGACATGGTGGGGGCACAGCAACAGAGGAGAGCCATGTTCTGCCTCTCCCAGGACTGTGCCCAGTGCTATGTACATGCCATGGTGTCTCCCAGAGACCATCAATAGAAGGGCAATGCTTGGTTTTCAGCAGCACTGCTGCATGGTGTCATTTGCAGTGCATAATTCCTGCCATGGTCAGATAGTCCCGGGTGCCCTGGATGAGGCTCAGTGGTCAGCAGCCTGTCTCTGGGTCACTCCTGTGTGCTGGATGGATGGCCCGAGCAAGGGCAGCTACGTTTGGAAGGTGGTGCTCCCTTAGGGAGGGGGAATCACCACAGAGCCCCACAAAGTGTTGTGCTGTGGCGGGGAGGGCATTGAGCTGCCACAGAGCTGAGTTTTCTGCAGTGACATTCATCACAAGGCAGCTGCTAAGAAGTAGGCAGAGAATTGACTTTCACCTGGGCTTCAATTTATCTGCATCCTGCAGCCGACAGGGAGTGACAGGACGTGCTGGGGAACAAGCCCAGGAGAGGCTGTGAACATGTGCGCCATGAGCGCCATGTGATGAGGCCATGATGAACTCTGGGCCCTGCCTGCTGGTCCTTTCAGGAGTCAGATTGCAGGGATGGGGCAGACAGGGCAGGAACTTGGGGCAGCTGAGAGAAGCTTAAGGCCAGGCTGCCCAGGGTGAGGTTGGCAAAGGGATGGGGCTGGAGGACCAGCCCTAAAGGACAGGAAAAGAATAAAGGCAGCAAGACTAGGGGGGGACCTAGAGGTGTTGGCATCAGGCTGCTGCTCTCCTGGAACCCGTGGCCCCAAGCTACACTGTGGCTGTGTGGAAGCAGGTGTTTGAGGCTCAGAGTGGCTCTGGGTGTGCAGGGTACAGAGGGGCACTCCTGCCCGTTCCTTACTGCGGCTGTGCTGGCCGAATGCCCAGACTTTCATATGCCAAAGAGCAGGCTCTGCCAGCCTGGCCTTGTGTTGAGCACCAAAATCCCAAGCTGCTCTGCTTCCTGCTCTGAGATCAGCTCCTTCACTCTGAAGGTTATACCTGGCCCTGTCTTAGTGTTCCCTGTGGTTCTCTGAAGGTCCCTTAACTCCTGTGACATGAGCAATGTCAGCCAAGCCAGACAGCAGAAGGCAGGAGGTCCCAGGCAGTGTGTGTGCCATGCATGACCACCTTCTTGGGTGTGGTTCTCCTGGGCATGGCCACCCTGTCCAGAGTTCCTGCTCCCTCACTCTCTCCCTGGTCCCAGGCATATGGTGGTTAGCAGGTCACAGCTAATCTAGTGTCTGTCCTTGGGCGGGGAATGAATCGTCCCATGCTCGAGTCCGGATTCTTGTCCTTGTCCCGGCAAGTGGGAAATTGAGTCCCATTTCACAGCTGGTGCTGGTTCTCCCAGATCCAGACGCCAGTCCCATTTGCTGTAGCTTCTCTGTGATGAGTGATGTGGTGACTCTCCAATTTCACACTTAGAGGGGGAAGAGACAAGGGTGTAATTTGT
Organism: Suncus etruscus; assembly: GCF_024139225.1. Taxonomy (NCBI): domain Eukaryota; kingdom Metazoa; phylum Chordata; class Mammalia; order Eulipotyphla; family Soricidae; genus Suncus; species Suncus etruscus. The sequence continues at coordinate 71,695,921 of NC_064864.1, forward strand.
GCTAATGGAATATTATATTCATTTACATATCTTTTTCTAATGATTTTATTCATAAAAACATCACCACTCTGACTAAATGACACCAGATTCTTTTCTGTTGGGAAGGCTCGCAAGACGTTCATCCCATCTGGGCGGCTGATTTAATTAGCACCACAACCCAACGCTAATGAGGCCAGTGTAGACACTCTGACGGTGCTCGCAGGCCTCTTCCTGAAGACAAGAGTGCCTGAGTATGGGACTTACTGAAGGCTCTAAGCTGAGCACCTATTTGCCATGCAGGGATCTGCCTGGTGCTGGGGCCTAAAGGATGTGGATAGAAGACAGGAACAGTGGCCCTGACCCTGAGGTTTAGGGAGTTGAGCATTTCTGAGGCTTTCAGAAGGTCCAAAGGTCTAATGGGAAGAGAACAGCTTCAAGTATAGCATTTGTGGGCTCAGTACCCCACACAGAGGAGAAGGAATCACAATTACTAGGAAGGGAGCTTAGCACCAGAGGTCAGGAATCGGAAGCCCAACAGCTGTCCAGGACCTATGGGGGAAACTATCTCAGCACCATGGACAATCGCCACTGGGTCCTGCCATGTTTCCTTGAGGTCTTAACCTGCATCCAGGAGCCACGAGCTCAGACAGACCCTCAGGCAGCTCAAGAAGGAATGAGTTGCATTAAACACTGTGACATATCTATTTGCAGCAAGCCATAACCCACGGGCCCATGGTGCTGAAAACCTGCCTTTTCCAATGAGAAACATCCCCAGAGCTGCATTTATTTTGACTCATTCACTTACTTCCTGTCCTAAGAACAGGTGCTGAGAGTTTATGGCATCAGAGCTTCACGGTATGTGCAGAAAGCACAAATGAAAGTGAGAGACCACACATGTAATATAATAACACATAGACTTATCACGGGCATCCCATGTTACTGGAGAAGCAGACAAAGGCCTGCAGGTGGGGAAGGGGGCTCCATGGGCACAGTGACCTGTAATGGGGGAAGGGGTGACAGGCAACAGAGCCAGACATGTGGGCTAGTTTCAACCTTGCCAAGTGACCCAGGGTTTCTCTGCACAGGATCCTGTGGTCTTAAATCTAATCCCTCCAGTTATGACCCCAAACACTGGCAAAACAGGTCCGGACCAGAAGGCGCTCTGCAAAATAATCAAACACACACTTAGAGAAAGAAAAGATTTTAAAAATTTTCTACGTTACCCTAACTCCAGTCTGCAGACTACCCTCCAAGCAGCAGCTAGATGAAGCTCTGGGAACAAAAGAGCCCCTCCTCTTCTTTCCTGGGCTTTTTTTTGGGGGGTCACACCCGGCAGCGCTCAGGGCTTATTTCTGGCTCTATCCTCAGAAATCACTCCTAGCAGGCTCGGGGAACCATATGGGATGGTGGGATACGAACCACTGTCCTTTTGCATGCAAGGCAAACGCCATACCTCCATGCTATCTCTCTGTCCATCCTCGCCTTTTCTCTATGGAAAAACATCACACCTAGAAGGTGGGACCATCGGTTTCACTACCAATCGAAGGTGCTGCATTCATGGAATGCAATGAAAAATCATGTGGGTGTTGATTGATATAGAGACAAACAAATCCCATAACCCCACATCTCCCCCTATTTTACATTATAAAAAATGATAAGAGGTAACATAAGGCAATACAAAAATAACTCCCAGGGTACTATCTATACTAAATTATAAACAATTATTGCTATCTAATCTAAATAAAAAGGAGAAAACTATACTTAGTAAAATATACAATAAAAGATATACATGTTAAAAATTACACTTAGACAATAATACAAAGAAAACATACATATCACTTCTAAAAGTTAAAATAGTGACTAAAGAGTAAATAAATTCTGGGTCATAATTTCAGTCAATTACATAATCATGTGGAGCCGGAGAAATTAGTTGGCAGTAGTCACAGTTCTGGAGAAGATTTAAAGTTAAGGATGTCTCTCTCAAGTTGACACCAGTTACGAACAGTTTCAAGGTGGAGTGAAGTGGTAAAAAAGAGCAATTTCAGCAATATTGATGTGACTGTGGAGAATGACTCACGGCCCAAATGACCCAAGAACTGGGCCAGCATTTGTAATCAGAGTGATGATATCTTGAAGAATGAGCCACTGAAGATTCACACGCCAGTTGTCCTTTCCCCACTCTTCCATCAATGGGCGATTTATAATGGTAACATCATCTTCTTCTCATGATGGCACAGTAGTCAAGGAATATAAATATAATGAAAGGTAGAAATACCAAATAAACAGACATTTCAAAATAACCTAATAGCACTGAGCTAAACTTCTCAGCACTACTGGAATTAAACAAACACAAAGGTGGCCACCACACTCACACTCAACACACACATAAAAAGACACAAGGATCGATCCAAAGTTTACATCAGAAAAATTGTTCCAGGGATTACGGGATTTGTTGATCTCTATATCAATCAACACACACGTGGTTTCTCATTGGATGTTATTCTGTGAATGCAGCACCTCCGATTGGTAGTGAAACCGATGATCCCACCTTCTAGGTGTGACATTTTTCCATAGATAGAAGGCAAGGACGGAAGAGGGTGTCTTTTGTTCTCGGAGCTTCATCCAACGGGTGCTTGCTTGAAGGGTGGTCTGCATATTGGAGTTAGGGTAACGTGGGGGGAATTTTTTAAATATTTTCTTTCTCTAAGTGTGTGTTTGATTATTTTGCAGAGCACCTTTTGGTCCAGACCCTTCTTGCCAGTGTTTGGGGTCATAACCAGAGGGATTAGATTCAAGGCCTCGGCAGACCTGGCAACCAAATCCAATCCTATGAGGATACTGAATGCCTATGGACAGTCCTGCTACGGGTGCCCAAGAGCCACTCTTGAATCCGAGGTGCACAGAGGGTGTGTGTGGGGTGTGTGGGAGCCCAGAGTGTGGAAAATGACTCCAGATCATGCTGGGTGGCCCCTTCCTCTAGGCAGCACGTCTGGACCCCAAAAGGGCTACCTAGTGACTCACAAGACAATGCTGATGTCCTGGTGGCCCAACCTAGAATGTGCCCTTTACAGGGGGACTGGGGGCTATTACCAGATGTGCCTCATGGCAGTGAGTAATCCCATCAGTCCAGATAGTGGCAGGTGGTTGAGTACTCAAGGAAGAAGGGGGGCACCATGTCACTGCTAGGGCCTCCCTACTAGCTCGCTTAGTCTCTGAGCCCACGTGAAGTTGCAGGGAACCTCACTTGTTGAGCATGCTCTCAGTATGCTTCCTGTCCACATGGCAGAAGCTCTCAGGGCTGTCTCTAGATCTTGGCCTCCTTGGATTCCTTCAAGAGCATTTATGTGGAACTCAAGCCTGTTCTGGGGTGCTGGGGCGGGCTCTGCCCTGTGTAGAAGGCCAGAGTCTGGTGCATCTCTTTATCTTCTGTCTTACCAGGTGGGGAGCAGAGTTTTGCTGATTCTCTTGTGGGTTTGTACCTATTGGCATTTGAGGATTTGGGTTCTGGTGTGGTTAGTGATGGTGCATGTGCCTTGCCGGGGGAGGCCCCAGGCTTGAGCCCCAGCATGAAAAAGGAAAGGAAACAGGGCAGCAAGAGGCTACCACTAAATAATAAAATATTCAAAGTACTGAAGAAATAATTGAAGGTATAAATAAAAGGTTGTTTTCTGGCTGGGCTTGGCCACATCCCACACTTGTTCCTGAGTTAAAATTTCAGGATGGAGGAGATGCAATGAGACCACACACCCAACAGTGCCATCAGACCATGGACCAAAATCCCCCCTCAGGAGACACAATGTCCAGGTGCTCTGTAACAAACCAGGGCTGATTCCAACCAGGCACTGGACAAACCACAACAAATGAAAAAGCTCCAAAGAGTCTTATTAATCTCCTCACTCAGGGCAGAGATAGAAAGTTGGTGGAGGGGCCGGGAAGGTGGCGCTAGAGATAAGGTGTCTGCCTTGTAAGCGCTAGCCAAGGAACGGACCGCGGTTCGATCCCCCGGCGTCCCATATGGTCCCCCCAAGCCAGGGGCAATTTCTGAGCACTTAGCCAGGAGTAACCCCTGAGCGTCAAACGGGTGTGGCCCAAAAACAAACAAACAAAACAAAAACAAAAAAAAAAAAAAAAAAGAAAGTTGGTGGAGAGCTAGGAGAGCAGGAAAGGTACTTTTCCTGCACAGAGCTGATCCAGGTTGGGTCCTTGTACCACTTGAGCACTGCCAGGAGTGATCCCAGAGCAGCTTAAAAGCCATTTTTAATAGAAAGAATGGAGGGGTTTCTCCAAATACTGGAGAACGAAATGATGCTGTTTTAAGTCTGAGCAGGACAAAGGTACCTCAGAAATATGGTATGTTATTATAATGAATGAAATGAAAATGCAGCCTATTAGGATCTGGGGTGGCTGGAAAAGCAAGGATATAGTCAAATACTTTTGAGCCAAAGGCCACGTCTCAAGACAAGGATCCCATGAAACTAGAATAAGGAAAGAAAAATAAAGGCAAAGCAGGCAGAAAAATAAAAAAGATGAGAACAGAAATCATTGGAATTGAAAACAAACACCATAAAAAACATTGGTGGACAGACAAATCCTGGGCTCTGAAAAATAATAAAATTGAACAAACAATCTGGTTCTCTGAAAAGTATAATAAAATTGACAAACCTATAGTATGACTAATAAGGAGAAAAGGGGATGACAGATGACCGATCACAACAATGAAATAGGGACTCCCAGCATAGACCCTGAGAATCAGACGCATAATTACCCGTCTTACTACATCCATCTGGCAGCATATATGAAACGAACCAATCCCTTGAAAAGCACAAAACTCCCACAACTCACCACATCTGAAATAGATAATTTGAATAGCTCTATTCTGGAGATTGAATTCATATTAAAAATTATGCCAAAAGAAATCCAGGTGTGTCAGCACAGAATTCAACTAAGGTTCAACCTAGAATTAGCACGAACTCTGTCAGCTCTTAAAGAAAATGTTGGAGCAAACGCTTCCCCCACTTCTGGGAGGCTTGTATCATCTTGATAGCAAAGCCATGTAAAGATAACACAAACAAATAAAAGTATAGACCACAGTCTCATGAATATAGATGCGGACACTCTTAGCAGAATATTAGCACACGAAATTGAACAACACAGAAACATAATTATGCACCACAGCCAAGTGTGGTGGGTTTGGGGATGCAAAATGTAGCCCCATCAACAGTCCAGAGAAAACCCACGTCGCCATGTTCACTGACATCTGAAGAAGCCTTGAGAATCCTCACACCAATTCAACCCCTGGGAAGACAGGACCAAACGCATTGTCACCTGGAAACCCCGCAGATGGGTTGGTGGGTGGAGACAACTGTGGTGTACATGCAGCTCTGATAGCTCTCTCAGCTTCAGGCAGTGAGCCAAGTGAATCTGTCTAGAAAATTCTGAGGGATGGGGTGGGGAGATGGAAACAAAAGCTCCTACAATGAATAAACAAAAGAGAAGGTCCTGGGATTCACACTGAGATGGTTCCTTGCGCTTCTCACCATGGCCACTGGGCAGCCAATGTGAGCTGCTGTGTCACTGTAGGTCCTGCACAGCAGGGATGTCCCTGGCTGAATGGAAATGCGTGTAGAGTGTCCTGGGAACTTAGATGGCACCAAAGACGGTCTGTGCAGATGGGGAGTCTTGGGCGTTCCTGCACGCAAGAACCATTCAGGGGCAGCCTCTCTCATGTGAATGTGCAACTTCCTGGGGTTCCTGGCAGGATTTTTCTCTCAGATGCAGACAAAATTATTCTCAGGAGTCCCAAAGACCTCAAGAGGAAAGGAAATGTAATAATAGCAAAGTCACTTCTAAGCAGGAAGATAAAACGGAGCAAATCTCCCCAGCCCTGCTGGAGTGTGCGTGCAGGGCAATGCTGGCAGGGTTTGCTGAAGGATCCCCTCTCCACCCTTTCAGGGGGCTGTCCTAGACACACCCGATGCCGGGGTCCTGCCCCGCCCCACCCAACTGCTTAGCTCAGACTCAGGGGGCAGAGAGAGCCAGAGGGTGACTGGGACAGAGCCCCCGAAATGCAGGCACAGGAATGGATGCAAGAGGAGGTCCCAGACCAGGGCTGCCAGGGTGGTCACAGCAGCTGGCCTGTGCCTACCTCCCCAGCCAAGGCAAGGGACTCTGAGCCATGCAGGGCAGGGGCTATGGCTGGTGTTGGGGGTAAGCTGAGCAGAGGTACCTGGGAGGGAGGGGCCCTCTTAGATGTGGATGAGGTACAGCTGCCCACTGAGGGGAAGAGCTTGTGAGGGGGCAACAGACTGTGGGTCCTTCAGCCAGCGTCCCCAGAATGCTGTGTGTGTCTATTGACCTTGCCCCAGGGGATATGCCTTGCCTGACACTCAAAAACAGGGGGACCATAAAGACAACTGGGGGGGCAACAAGGGAGGGGTGGCAGGACAGGGGAAGGCACAAGGAGGCAGTATCTGGAGCGAGGGCCAGGGACTAACTCTGTCTCAGGGACCAGGACAAATTTTGCTCCCAAACAGCTTTCCACAGAACTCTCTGGTGTCTCCTCTCTTGTACCCTGGGGTCTCCACTTAGTCTGTGGGGCTGGCACCTCTGACAGTCAAGCCATTGAGTTTGGGGGTGAGGCATCTCCCCAGTTTGTGAGGCTGAACAATGCTGAGCCAGAGCTTCAGGTCTTGTAGGACAAGCTGGAGTGGGTGGGGCTGGGGTGGGGGAAGTACTGTGTTTTGGGGTTCCTGGGGGGGGTCTCAACTCACAGCCTCACACAGCAGCCCACTCTTAGGCCTGGTGCATGGGGCAGGAGCTAAGTCTGCACCAGTCCAGGCAGAGAGAAGCTTCTAGCAAGTGATGCCTGTGCTGGACAGGACCTAGCTGCTCCAGGATCATTGCACACTAGTGTCGGGGCCATTGCAGCCTCTTTGCCAGCAGACACCTGTGCGTCAGCCACCATGTGGGTAGGCTGGGAACTCACATGGCTGGGACAATGCCTGGCCCTCTGCTCACCTAACAAAGGCCTGTCCTTGTACAGTACCATGAGTGGGTGCTGAGTGGTTCCTGGGGGCGAGGCTGCTGTGCGCATGTGCATTCTTTTTTATTCCTTGATTTTTGGGCCACACCCTGTGATGCGTAGGAGTTACTCCCGGCTATGCACTCAGAAACCGCTCCTGGCTTGGGGGACCATATGGAATGCCGGGAGAATCAAATTTTAGTCTGTCCTAGGCTAGCGAAGGCAAGGCAGACAGATGCCTTTCTGCTTGCACCACCGCTTCAGGCCCCATGGTCATGCCAGCTCTGACACCAGTAGGTGATGACTTTTCTCTGTGCCCCAAGGCTCCTGGCATCACTGGCTTCTTGAGGGGGGGCAATAACTATGGTGCGAAGTGGCCCTAGTGGGCTCAGCTGAGACCATCAATACCTCCAGGGTCTGAGAAGGACTCTAGGACACTCACAGCCTCAACGGGACACTCTGGCCTCAGTTCCAAGTTCTGTCCTTGGCAGGAGAGAAGTCAGGTGAGCTCGCTGGGAACCCCAGGAGAGCAGAGGCACATGGTAGCAGGTAGGGTGGGCCAGGGTGCGAGGGACGTGGGTGTCCGACTGGATGGTTGCTGCTTCTGTATCTGGCCCCTACCCTTCCACACACAGAATGTTCTGGAATTCACTCTCCCTGGTCTGGGCCCAGCTCTGGAGCTGCCTCTGACCTGAACAGGGATCAGGGTGCTGCCTGCAGATGTGGGTCTCCAGGCCTATGGGCAACACACACTTGTGGCTCTGTGCTCCTTATTCTGGGACAGTCGGGGTCATTGGAGCTCTCTCAGTGCTACTGCTGAGATCCTATGTGGGAGGACACAGTCCCCTGTCCCCTGCCTGGATTCTCAGCTAACCTTTACCCCACCCCCCCACACCCCCCCACCCCCGCATCTCTATTCCTGACGCCCGCAGCATTGGTGTCATTTCTGGGTAACTGAGCTTACTCATGAGTGTAATGATAGAATTTGTATTTGTGCATTGTAAATATTATAACTTCCGAACCAGTTGCATAAAATATGAGGAGCGTATTTATAATGGGGCTTGTGTATTACCATAAGAATTTCATCTGGGGAAATAGGTTTAAGCATTATCATCATGAAAAAAATGGATTTCATTTCTCCTTATTTACAGTGCACAGTTCACTGGGTTTCTAAAAAAGAGAGAGAGAGAGAGAGCTAAAGAGGATCCACACCACAAATGCAGAGTGGGTTTGGGCTCAGAGTACCCTATAGACGAAGGATGGGGTGTGGGTAGGGACGCTGCCACGTAGCCCAGCTCACCAGAGCTGAGCAATCGAGGCTGGCACAGCCTGCATGGCCCCAGAGCTGTCTGTTCTAGAATGGGGTTGAGGACCAAGCTGGCTGCCTGGTCCCAAGAGTGAGGAGGACACTTCTCCCACAGAGGGGATCCCAGTACAGCAGGAGTGGTGTGGGATGTGGTTTTACTTCTAACGGTGACAATCCTTCTGCTGACCTGCCCATAGGACCAGTTCCAGCCATATGTGTGTGAATGAGCCTCTCTCCACTGCTCCCCACTCCCCTCTGGCGCTCTCTTGTCTCCCCATATGGGACCTGCTCCATCCCATCTCCCCAAAACACCATTAGGAAGGTGCTCTGTGGCTCAGCACAGTCCTTCTCCTGCAGCTTCATGAATGAGCTCCCAGGTTCTCCCCTGTTCCAGTGCAGCTGCAGGTCCCGGAGCCTTTCTAGGCCATGGAGAGTTTCTGTGTTTACAGTTTCTGCTCTTTGTGCCTCCACCCACCCCAGTATTGGAACAGACAACCTGGGGCTATGTCCCCTGTGTGCCCTCAAGCCCTCTGGCAGGAGAAAGACCCTTTCAGCTTATTAGACCTGAATGTGTTTCCTTAACAGCCTCTTCTCACAGCATGACAATGATCTGAGCTGGAGCTTAGGCCCTTACAACAGCAGGAAAGCAGAGAGGGTGCCCTAGATATCAACCTTCCCACCTACATTTAGGCCACTCCCTGGGGTGCGGCCTACAAGGAAGAGAGAGAGGGATCCTTGATCCAGAAGAGACCAGTCAAGGGCATCTAGGAGGAGCCTGCCAATTGGGTTCCATGGACAGGTCAGGCAGAAGTTGCTGAATGGGAGATGATGAGGCTCCAGTCAGGGCTCCTGTGCCCACAAGTCTGTGCCCGGCCCTAGTGAGGAAGGAGAAAGGAAAAGGGACACAGAGTTGTCCTGCCATTACCCACGAGCAGGGGAACCTGAAAGCCTCTGAGGACAGTCCTCTTGCCCCTGTTTTCCTCCCCTGCCCTTAGCTCTGTTCTAGGAGAAGCTGATGGGGTTTAGCCTCCTGCTCTGGACACCAAGTTCCAAGTGCTAGGGACTCCCCAGTGTCAGCACGGGGGAGAGGGTGGTTTCTGCTTCATCTGGACTGGAGGAAAGAAAGGGCTGGGCAGAGCCAGGCTGGGCTCCAGATGACAGGAGAGGAAGATGGAGGTAAAGGAGAGGAGGGAGGAGAGGAAGGAAAATAAAGGGTGTGGAGGGGCATGGAGGGGCCAAGAGGAGATAGGGGAGTAATAGGATTTAAAACAGGGAAATGTGCTTAGGGCCATGGGGTGGGGATCACAGGCCATCTCAGGTCGCAGAGTCACAGCTTCAGGCAGCCAAGGCCAGCGATTCCACAGCCAGAATGAATGAGGCTCTGGCCTGAAGACTCGGGATCTAATTACCTCCTGTCAGTCCGGTGGCCGTGGAAGAAGAGAAAGGAGGGAGCAAGACGAAGGGCCGCACTCGTGCCACTGCTCAGTGCTCTGCTTCGCACTCTGCCTCTCTGGCCTTCATATTTCTTTCTTCTCCAGAGCATTTCCACTTACTTCATTTATAATAAATAACCCCTAAGCACATCCTGAGCTTGCTCACAAGACAGAGTCAGAAATCATCAGGCAACGCCACCAAGAAGCACTTTGTCTCCAGAAGGCAAAGCGGATTCTTGCAGAGGCACAGCAGGGGCTGGCATCTAGGGGTGAGGGCATTGTGGCCATGGCCATTGTGGATTCTGGCATTGTGGTGTGACCATCCATGACCATCTGTGGCTGTGGCCATGTGTGGATTATAGAATTGTGGCTGTGACCCTCTGTGACCATCTCTGGCCATAACCATCCAAGGCCATTATGGCTGTTCATGGCAGGTCAAGGCTGCTGTCTCTACACACTCAGGGCAGGCCCACCAGGGATGCTTGTCACTACTTCCTGCTGTTGACAGCATCTCCACAGCCACATGTGGGCACTTAGAGCCCACACAGGGTGAGCATGGTCCCATGGCTGTCCCTGGAAGGGCTTGTTCAGAGCAGATGAAGGTTTTTTGTTTTGTTTTGTTTTTGTTTTTTGTTTTTTGGTTTTTTGGTTTTTGGGCCACACCCATTTGACACTCAGGGGTTACTCCTGGCTATGTGCTCAGAAATTGCCCCTGGCTTGGGGGGACCATATGGGACGCTGGGGGATTGAACTGCGGTCCGTCCTACGCTAGCGCTTGCAAGGCAGACACCCTACCTCTAGCGCCACCTTCCCGGCCCCGCAGATGAAGGTTTTGAGAGCTGCAGGGAAACAGGAAGGATGAGGCCGTCTTACCATCGGGCCAGCAGGAGATGGATGAAGGAGGCCCAGGGCCCAGGGCAGTGGACACTTAGCCCTGCCTGCTCCAAGGGGCACCTGAGTGTTAGGGGGCTCCACACCAGGCTCCATCTGTCCACTATCAGCCCACCTCCCCATCCACGAACTCCTCAGAGGGTGAACTACATTTTTGACCTCTGCCATTGGATTGACCTCTGGGCTGAGGTAAGGGGCAGCCCAGTAGGGGTAAGGGAATCAGGGCCAGTGCCCCAAAGGATGGACCATGGAGCTTGGCTCGGCTCCACAAGGTCCTTCACTAACTCGGAACCAGCGAGAATGAGGAAGGACAGTGTGTAACAGAGGACATTGAAGGGGAGCAGAGCTAGACACATGGGCAGGAGGCTACTTTCACCCTCCATGGTTCCCCCATCCAGGTGCGTCACTGGCTGAGATTATAGACCCAGCTGCTCTCTGGGGCCTCGAGTCACACGGCCTGGCCCTCACCCTGCCAAGGGGGCAGAGAGACACTGAGGGAAGGACAAGCAGAACGTCTGGTTCAGGTCCCAGTGGGCACTCACCTCTGCCCCATGTGGCTCCCAGCACAGGGCCACCAAGTCCAGGGGTCACTCACTTCCCAGCACAGGGTCCACATGGCCCCTCACAAGCTGGCCCCACCTCAGCTGCCCTCAGTCAAATCTGGGTAGCCTGGGACAGACACTCACTGAACTGGTGTCAGAACTGGACACTTTCAACTGGGCACAGAGGAACAGACCCTCTGGTGGGTGGACAGTTGGGCAGACAAACAGATAGACACAGGGGAGCTTTTGAGCCCCACGGTTACCCTTGGAAGCAGAAAAAAGGCCTGGCCAGCTCCCCACCTGCTTGCTGAAAACCCCAAGTGCTCTGGTTCTTTCCAATCTCTGTTCTTACTCGGTGATAAATAATTAAAATCCGTGCGCCCAGAGTGCCGCAGACAGCGCGTTTGGAGATAATTATTAGCATTTCTCCTGTCTTACCCATTCATCCAGGAGAATAAGCTTCGCTTGCTCAATAATAGCTGTTTGAGAGGAGGCGCTGGGGAGGCCAACGCTGAGTCCCTGCTGAGCCAGGCTTGTCTCCAGCTCAGTGCTGGGCAGAGGCCACTTCCCTGCCAGTCTCCAAGAGGTGAGGGGCCACCAGAGGGAGAGGGATGCCTGCTGGGTGGCCCCTGCCATTAGCCCAGGCGCCCTCACTTCCATAAAAACCCAAGTGTCCTTAGAGGTCTGTGACCCATGGCTGGTGTTGAAAGGCTGGTGTGCGAAAGACCCGAGACCCTCCCCCATGACCTGAGCTCCTGGGGAAGCCAGGTCATTCTGACAGGAGAGATGCAAGGTACAGATGAGCCTATGACAGCTGGGCCTGAGCAGATGCACCTCGAGATGCGCGACACTAGCCAGTCCCAGCACCAAGGATCCTTGTCATCTCAGCATAGTGGATTCCTGCAGTGCAGCAAGTGGATCCCTGAAGTCTCAACACAGTGGGTTCCTAGATCACAGCACAGTGGATTCTTGAAGTCTCAGCATAGTGAGTTCTTGTCATCTCAGCACAGTGGATCCGTGTTGCCTCAGCACAGTGGATCCTGATGTGGATCAATGTCATCTCAGCACAATGGATTCCTGCAGTCTCAGCACAGTGGGTCCCTGTAGTGTCAGCAAGTGGATCCTTGCAGTGCTGCACAGTGGATCCCTGCACTACCCACATAGAGGATCCTTACAGTCCAAGCACCATGGATCTCTGCAGTGCTATACAGTGGACCTCTATATTCCCAGCACAGTGGATCCGTACAGTGCCAGCACACAGGTTCCCCAAAATATCAGTACACTGGATCTCTGCACTGCAGGCAGTGTGCAGGCTGAAGGTCCAACTTGCATAGGCAAGGCTGTGGCCAAAGGGCAGGTATTACCTTTGTGCAGCCTCTGGCCTCAGGAGTTCCCTAATGTGGACCCAAGTGTTCCTGTCTCTGTAGAGCAGTGCGGCAGTGTCAGTTAGACACACATGCACAAAGTGCTCTATGCTGAGTTATGGATGCGCCCTTGACAGTCCTCCATCACCACAGCCTTGGAATCTCTCTGAATGCAGAGTGGCTCATTCAGGCAGTAAAGTGCAAGCGGCTCCTGTAGGGCTCACGGACCCAGGTGAAGATATGGCCAGCATATCTTCAGCATATCTCACTGAATGGAACCAGCAGGGCTGAGCAGCCTAGGTGCTGGGTGGAGGAGCCTGGTGCTGGGGAGGAGCTTGGTGGTGGAGGAGGAGCCTGGTGTTGGGGGAGGAGACTGGTGCTGGCTGATCTGTATTGACTGGGGGATTCTCAGCCTATGAAAAGTTCTAGACCTACAGTGGCATCTGCTACTGAGATGGAATTCCCAGAATGCACTGAGGGTCCCTGAGGATAGTAGGGAGAGGAGAAAAATCATCCTACTAAGCAAACATGCTGTAACTGCTTGATTTTGCCCCATTTGCTGGGCCTGTGGCATCTACAAGACATGGGGCTTCACAGCGGCCTCTTCCTCTTCATCATTCTCTTCATCACCACAGCATCCTGGTGGCTGCACAGAACTTGTCCCCCCCCCCCCAAGATCCACTTGCATGTTCTGATCCCCACCTACTTAAGGGCTGCTGCATATGGCACTGAGCATCACAGGTATAGCCACGAGAAATTGCTTAAGTTATGGACTCTGGGCCAAGTCCTCAGGAAAATAAATTAGGCGACATCCAACAAATTAGAGATGATCAATAGTTAATTTCAAGGGCATTTTTTTTATTGATTCCAGCTGGGCTGATTAAATATGCAATATGACCCAATGTTATCCAACATTCACCAGACATCAAAAGTACCTAAATCCACGATAGTTTAAACAACCCACGTCTTCATGTTAATTCACTGTTTTAAAAGGTATATCTTTAAAGAAAAGCCCAGTTTTCATGTTGGTACATGGTAGAGAACAACTTCTCTTACTTTTCTATTTTGAGTCTGTATCCTCCCTGAAAACAAATGAAATAACTGCAAACATCAGTCTCCATTAATTAAAAAAATCTTTAAGCAGCAAGAAATCAAAAATAGACATTTTTCCTACTAATTTGCATGAAAATGATATATCAGTTTATCTTCCTTGTTTAGCAAAGAAAAATCTTATCAAAGTAAAAGTTAGTTGATTTCAAAGAAAACAGAGGCCCCAGCTCTGACCTGCTCTCTGACCCTCTTACTACAACTGCTCAAAATCCTCAGAATCTTCTAGAAGCTGTGTCTCCATGTGGGGCACTGGAGTTCACAGGACCCTACAGCTTTGTCGGCCAATTCCAGAGGCCAATTCCCAGAGGCCCAACTATGCCTGTTGTGGGGTGGTATGGGGCCCTGGGACTCAGCATACATAGCAGAGTGTGGACCCCACATTTCTCCTGATGCACAAATGGATAAGCTGCTACATGGGCTTATGTGTGGCCCACCAGCTGTGCTGGGCTCTCGCTCAATCCTACCCATGAGAGTGCAGGTGGCAGAGCCTTTCTGGACTGTCACTGACCATCTCTGACCTTGCCAGACTTCACTGACTTTCACTGACCTTTCCTGACCATTTTTGACCTTTTATGACCTTTTCTGACCATCTATGAACTTCCCTGACCTTCCTTGACCATCCCTGCCCTTCCCTGACCACTTTTGATCATTTCTGACCTTCTCTAATCTTCCCTGACCTTCTTTTACCATTCCTGACTTTACCTGACCATCCCTGACCTTCCATGACTATCACCAACTGTGCAGGCTGTAGGCTCTGGGCATTTTCTGGGTCTGGACCTTTTTTCCTTCACATTTAGGTGTAGAAATTTGTAGAATTACTGCCATTATCCTGGCTGCAGTTATCTGTGATAAGCTGTAAGTTTGCCAGGCTTCTGCAGGTTACTACCAGCTGCTGGGCTGCTGCTTGACTGCAAGGGTCCAAGGCTGCCAGAGTGTCAGTGCTGTAGGCTGCAGAGGCCCAAGGCTGCCAGGGCCCAATGCTGCAAGGGGCCAGTGAGACCCAGCTGCTGCGTGGGGCCAAGAGCCTACCTAGGGATGCCAACTTGTAGTGACCACCTGCCCAGGACTTAGAGAGAAATAGAGATAAACCAAGTATCTTTCTTATTCTGAAGTTTGAAGTATGAATTTCTTATTCTTAGTCTGAAGCCTGCTATCACCACCCAAGGGTTTGAGAGAGAGAGAGAGAAAGAGAGAGAGAGAGAGAGAGAGAGAGAGAGAGAGAGAGATTCGCCAGCCAATGGTGGCCAGAGTAGGCCCAAGTTCAACAGAAAAAGAGAGAGGGATAAAAGCAGGCAACTTCTCTCTAAGCTTTATCTCTGTCCCCCTGCAGACTGACAAGGACTACTCTGGTAACTGTCTTTGGGATCCCCCCAACAGGCCCAAGTTTTCTCTTTTATACTCAGCATGACAGGAGGCAGTCCAAGGGACATGTCCAGGATCAACTGTCATTAAAGTGGTGGTATCCAAGGGAATGTCCAAATCAACTGCCATACATTAACAGATTCAGGCTCACCCCCAAACAGCTGCCCCCCATCTACCTCCTTGTTCCGTGCCCTTGGTGGCCACACCTGGTGATTCTCATGGATCATAAAGGACAAGGGTGCCCAGAACCACAGTCAGTTTGGGTGAAAGGCCCCTCAGTCCTTAGCAGCTCTCTCTAACTCATCATTACCCCAAAGAAAGGGGGCTCAGGACCCCCTGAGTAGGGGCCCTTACTGGCCTATGACTCCAGCATGGGCTCCAATTCCCAGAGGCCACTAGGGGCCATGCTACAGCCACTGTGGCTGAGACTGGACTTTGACACATGTTCCCAGATGTCCTGTGGGACACTGTGAATGAACCATGTGAGCCTGAGTGCATGGAAATGTGGAGCTGAGAAAAGGTGATGGAGGAAATAAAACATTTTTGAGAATGGAAAATACTAAGACAGTCCCAGTAGGGGCTTTTCCAGGAATGATGTGGGCGCAAGCCAGAGGCTGACCTGTTTTGCACCAGGATGGAGCTGCACTGAGCTCAGCCAAGGGACAATGATGGGCCATGAAGAGGAGACAGACTCTAACTCCCGCCACTTCTCCACATACAATTGTAATAAAGCCATGGAGATGGAAGATGGACAGAGCTGAGACAGTCAGCCTTCAGAGACAGCCCAGCAGGAGGAGATTTCGAAGGGTCTCCCAGCAGGAAGTGGTTTTCTGGTTCACCCAGGAAGTGGAGGAAGAGGAGACCCTGGGGTGGGTGTATTTGCTCAGGAGAGACAGGGCAATGAAAGGCAGCCAGCAGGATCACTCATCGGCCACACACCAAGAAAGCATATGGAGCCTTCTCTTTGTCAGAAGACAGCCCAGCCCAAAGGCAGGTCACAAAACAACAGTCAGGACACCAGCCTGAGAAATTCTGACTCAACTGGGCATCAGTAACAGTGCAGATTGTAAGGTAACACCCAGTTAGTAACCGAAAACAAAGGTGTTCCTTCATCTTCCTCTTTTCTTTTCACCTAGCTCTTTGATATGTAAAAGTCCACCTGGATCTTACTTCATCCTTCCCACCTGGTTGAATTTTGTGCTGATAATAAAGGAAAAGCAGTCTGTCTTTGGCTTGTAGAGATACCATGAAGTGATAAGTAAACTGACTTCATGACTCTCCTGATGGCTTGTTGTATTAATTCTTCACAGTTACCCTATCTTCATCAGACCCATCTGCCTGGGAGTGGAAATGTGGTGTGTGAGGTGATTTCACAATGTTGGGATATCTTATACAGGTGATGCTGTATAAGCTCAGGGCAGAAGCTAACTGAGGCAAAACTAGTGACCACCTATCTCTGCTGACTACCATGGGTAGGGCCTACTGGGCCTGTCCCAATCACAAGGTAGAAATTCTGGAATCTTCTATGAGATCTGAGCAGGGCTGTTTTCCCAGCACCCCAATATGGAACAGGTTCACCGCAAGACCTAGAGCTGGCCAGAAATGACTCCATTATGTGGCCACAGGGGCTGGACGTGTAGCCCACAACACAATGGGCCAGTCTGCAGGCAGTCTTTGAGCACTATGTCTGTGAGTAGCTGAGCTCATGTGGACACATAGATGCTCTGTGTTCCAGGGGCTAGGAAGGGGCCTCTGTCCTGCCCTGCCCTGTCCTGTCCTGCTCTTCCTTGCCCTCTCCTGCTTTGTCTTGCTCTTCCCTGAACTATATGGAAATGGGCAACAGGCAGACACAGAAGGCTGCAGGGCAGAGGTAAGCACAAGAGCACTGTCCGGCTAACACTCAGGACATCTAGCAGGGGGACAAATGGCAATGCTGAACATGCACCTGGCTCCAAGGGGTTCACAAGGGCCAAAGGAGAGGCTGGTCTGAGGGGAGAGAGAGGGAGAGACTGTCCTGATGGGGGAATGTAGAAACAGTATGCTGATCTGACAGAGGAACCAGAGGAAGAGCCAGTTCGAGCTGGACATGTGAGCACTGAACTATGAGCAGTGCATGCAAGTGGGATAGCCCTGAAACAGTGAGGCAGCAGCTTGGCTTGGGCACTGCTTTGAGGAGCATCAGGACAAAGGTGCAGAGAGGAAGTGGGTCAGCTATGGAGACAACAGCACAACTGGGCCTGTGCCCACAAGAGGCCTTCGTGCATGACTTTCATCAGCCAGTCCTGGGGGCTTCTCTCTCACCAGGACTTCTTCGAAGGTTGCACAGACCCACCTTGCACTGTTCTGGCCCCTCAGTGGTGCAGTCAGCAGCCCACACTCTATTATGCTGCATCAGTGCTAAGCCCATGGTGCAGAGGGAGCAGTTATGGTTATCACTGGGTGAGGGGCAAAGGAAAAGCCAGACATCTCTGATGCCACGGGTTAGGCTGTGCTCCTGAGAGGGTCTGGTCTATCCCACAGAGGACAGAATCGCCCAAAGGTGAGGCTCCACGTGAGTGCTCCCAGGTAATCCCATTCCAATGCTCCCTGGGAATCCCACCCTAATATTGGCTGCAGGGAGCCCAGACGGGATGCATGGGAGAGGGGAGATGCCCATGTAGTGGTTGCCCAGAAGGCTCAGGAATTAGTGGGGGGCAGGTCTCTAAGCTTGGAGGCCTCTGCAGTGAGCTCGGTCAGGTGACTGCTCCTGTCCCGTAGGACATGTGTCAGGTCACGTATGCGTGAGGCAGCCATCCCCAGGAGAAGGCCTTATCTCCTCCAAGCCTGGGTAAGCTGTAATCTGAACCCTCCCTCTGAGTCCCCCCGATTGGCTGGAGAAATGCAAGGGGAGATGGTTCAGCCCATACCAGCCGACCCGGTTCCATCCTGGGAACCACATGTGGCCCTTGAACCCAGAGGAGTGATCCCCAAAACCAGACAATAAAGGTGAATCCATCTGATGGTGGCGGGGACAATGAGGAAGCAGAGATCCTGCAGCCCATAATCAAGATAGGCAAGATGTAGCCGCCTCAGTCTGGCCTGGCACATATGTGCCTGTTCTCAGCTTCCACGAGTAGAACTGGACAGGAAAGCTGCTGTCCATACAGGCTGCACAGAGCAGATACCAGTCTGCTATGGCCGTGCCAAACACCCCATGGAAGGAGGCTTTGTCCTCCCCACCCCCGCCCGTGCAAGGCTCGAGACTGAGCTGACATGTCCAAGGCCGCCCTGTCTCCTGTTGTGAGTCTGCTGTCACCTGGTTATCGGCTGCACACTGGACCCAAATCCTCCTCTGGGGACCAGCCATCCCCTCAGTGCTGGGCCCAGGATTCTGGGGATACCAGTCACCTCTCCACTGGTGTGAATCCACCCACACACGCTCAGAGACACAGAATACACATTTACTCATACAAAGAAGATCACACACATGCCACACACGTGCATTGACAGATGGAACCCATGACACAGAGCAGCCCTGAGATGACAAGACCAGGTGGTTCTGACTGTCAAACATGCTCCTGACATGTAACACACATGGAAGCATGTTACACAAATAAGCATCATGTGTACACCCATGACACACTCGAGTAGACACATGCAGAGATTCACACAAACATATGCACAACACATCACGTGAGCAGTTGCACATGTGTGTCCAAGGAGACATGTCCACATTTCCCACCTGCATGATCATACAAATAAGTATGCTGACATGTGTGTGCTCTTATCCCACATGTACCTGTGGTCATGTGTATGCATACTTGTATCCAAGAACATACATGCAGCACTTGCTCATGTAGGATGTGCCCACACATGTGTATAGAGGGAAGACAGCACATACATGAACACAGGGCAGACAGCACATATGAGTACACACCATTCTCAGACAATATGTACATGCACACGCAACACAGCTCTGTATCTTTTCACTCTGTCATCGGTGCACAAACATGTGGGTGCAGGGCAGTCCCAATGAGCTCAGGTTGTCCTGGGTCACCACTGCCTGAGGACAGATTCCGCCTGCTCCGCCTAAAAAGCAACATCTGTGACTTCCATCGTGGGGACAAAGAAGGAAGTACCGGAGTCACAGCCCGAAGGATCCAAACTGCACCTTGAATGGAAGGTGGAGCTGGCCTTGTGGAGATGAGCAGGTGCTGCGCTGGCTAGCCATGAGGAGCTGTGCCCAGCTGGGGTCACACCTGAGGACCCCTGATGGCTGCTGAATCCACAGGGGTCACACCTGAGGCTCAAGAGCCGTTCCCAGCTCGGGGTTTATACTTGAGGCCCCATTTGGCAGCTCCCAGCTGGGGGTCACCCCTGTGTCTGCACTGAGAGTTGGGAACCATTCTCAGTGCAGGGAACTGAGGCAAAGGTGACGGATTCTGTGAAGCTAGAATGAGAATCAGCAGAGAGAAGGGGAAAGGTGCAGACCCACCTCAGCTCGCTCTCACAGGAGTTCCCACAGTTTGGATGATGACTCACCCATCTGTGCTGGTGGCCGTGTGCTGGCCAGATATGTGAGGAGGGACATATAAGCTGTCTATGTGCCCACATACCTGTGCACGCATGCATAAAGTACATGGCCAGGAGTACATGGGACCAACATGAGGTTACACCTTATTTTACCTAAAACAAAGATCGCCCCTGGTTCCTTTGTATGTTTGTTTACAACCTCTGGTGATTTACCCTCTGGTGGATTATCGCATGATGGCCCCTTAGAGCTGGACTGAATGTGCTGTGCTTTTCACTGAAACATCAGTGAACATGGCCCCTGTTCTGAATGGCTTCATGCTGATCTGGTCCATCTACCTGCATTCCTCACTCTGAACTCTATGCAAGGCTTCCTAGAGATTCTCCTGCACACTTGCCACAAGAAGGGAAGGCGTCTTCCCGGGGTAATGAGTTCTCGATCTAAAGGTCTTCCTAGGGCTAACAATCTTTTACTACTGGCACTAAACCAGAGAGACCCCCATCTCCCAAGAATGATGAGTCAGCTACCATCTCTGCTCAATCAGAGATACCCCTAAGTCTCAAGCACTGAATCAGGTAGACAAGCTGGTGCTGGCAATCCAAGTCCTGGGCACTGTCAAATGATTCAATGTCTGGAATGATTATGGATTTATCAACAGAAATGAAGCCAATGAAGATGTCTTTGTTCACTGGATAGCTATTAAGAGAAACAACCCCAGAAGTTTCTGTATAGCGTTGGCAATGGGGAAACTGTGGAGTTTGATGTTGTGAAGGGAGAGAGGAAACCAAAAGCTGGACCTGGTGAAATGCCAGTAAAAAATAGCACATAGATTCTGTTGATTTATCCCCCGGCCTCACTCAGATGCTCTACCACCTATGGTGGCAGAGGCCCCCTCAGGCAGGATAGAAACAGGCAGTGAAGGGGACTTCACTGTGACTTCACAGTGCCAGTGACTCTGGGCAGTGTCCTAGAAGCTGACGTCTACCATCTTTCCTCTACCAGAGGCACTTTTTGCAAGGACCTCAGCCTTCCAACATTTAGTAGCTTATTGAGGAGACCCCAGCAGCCTAGCATAGAAGGTAAAGATGGAGGTAAGAGGAGGATCTAGGGGCCGGTGAGGTGGTGCTACAGGTAAGGTGTCTGCCTTGCAAGCACTAGCCAAGGAAGGACCGCGGTTCGATCCCCTGGCATCCCATATGGCCCCCCCAAGCCAGGGGCAATTTCTGAGCACTTAGCCAGGAGTAACCCCTGAGCATCAAACAGGTGTGGCCCAAAAAAAAAACAAAAAACAAAACAAAACAAAACCAACAACAACCAAAAAATAAATAAATAAATAAATAAATAAATAAATAAATAAATAAATAAATAAATAAATAAATAAAGAGGAGGAGGATCTAAGCCCAGCTGAAGAAACTCAACTAAGGAGAAGCTGCTTTCAAAACTTCCTGCAGCCTGGGTTACTTCCAAAAAATTAACTTTTTTCCTAGGCTGATCTCTTGACCTTATTTGCATCAGTCACTATATTGCTGGTTAAATTGTGTTTTACCTTTATTAGAGCTACTGTTTACTTCTATGCCCCACTGTATATTTTGTTTGTTTTGTTTTGGGGTCACACCAGCAGCACTCAGGGGTGACTCCTGGCTCTACACTCAAAAATCACTCCTGGCATGCTTGAGGCCAGGATATGGGATGCCAGGATTCGAACCGGGGTCCATCCTGTGTTGGCCGCATGCAAGGCAAAAGGCTTTACCACTCTGTGCTATTACTCTGGTCCCTTATGCCCCACTATAAACAGAATATTTTATATCCAACTTTAGTGGTTTAATATTATTTTGCACAGTTCTGGGGAAATCATAATGTTATTAGATTTTAATGGCTCTCAGCTACTTAGTGAATGTTTCCCAATTATTGTGATATTTGATGTGTAAATTATTTAGCAACTTATTCTCAAAATTATGCCTGCAAAAATATTCTAATGTCTGTGTCCATAGAAGTCGATGGAAAAGGAACTTGGATACTATAGACTCTTATTACAGTGCTCATTATAAAATGTTTTTGCAAATTTATTTTCAAACTATATATATGTATATATATATACGCAGAAATGTTCTTGTGATTTTGTTTAACAAAGTTTATGAAAAGGAACTTGGATGTTCTAGACTTGTATTACAGTGCTCAGTGTAAGAATGCTTAAGAATTTTCAAATTAAACCTATTTGCAGAAAGGTTCTAATGTTTATGTTCAGAGAAGTCTTTGAAAAAGTGTTGTGAGATGTTTAAAACTAAGATATGGAAAATGCTGATTTTTTTAAAATGATGTATACAGTTTAAATGTTGGTGTTTTTTACTATGCCTATGCAAAATAACAAACACTTTTATAAGTCCTGATCAGGGGTCCCCACCTCTTGCAGAGAACAATAGAACATGACTTATGTACCCCTCTCAATTCTTTGAACAAAAAAGGGGCAATTTTATGTTTACACCTTATTTTACCTAAAACAAAGATCATCCCTGGTACCTTTCTATGTTTGTTTACAACTTGGATTTACCCTAAATAGAGGTTGTCTTATTTGTAAACCAGGGTGGAACTGGCTCAGGATAGCCTGAACTATTTGTCCTTACATTGTCCTTATTGCCCACCCAAGGGTGGTCTCTGTACTCAATAAAAAAGGCAGTTTTGGCAGGCAGCTGGTGGAGATATGAGGTAGAAGATGCCAAACCATACGTGCTTTACTCTTAGCCTGGTTTGGATTATTTCTTGCTTGACTCTGATTCAGACTTGTTCAGCTGGGATTAGAGATATGGCATGTGGAGTGACATGAATACATAGGACCACATGAATGTGCATATGCATGCAGTTAAAGTCTGTGTAATCTTTTGTGCCTGTCCATGTCATGCCATGTGGGCATAAGAAGTCCTTCACTGCACGAATGCACATTGAATCCATGTTTGTGCTCATGTGAGTGCATATGTGAATCATGTGTGGTCCACATATGTCCATGTGCAGTCTGTGTGTATCTTTGTTTATTTTATTTTTTGTTTTGGAGGCCACACTCAGCGGCGCTCAGTGGTTACTCCTGGCTTTATGCTCAGAAATCGCTCCTGGTAGGCTCAGGGGATTATACGGGAATCCAGGTATCAAACCTGAGTCCATCTCAAGTTAGCTGCATGCAAGGCAAATGCCCTACTGCTGTGCTATTGCTCCAGCCCCTGTACTTTCATTGTGTCTCAGCAGGGCTGAAACTATCTGGACAGCAGTGTCCACAGCGGGGCTCCTGTTCCCTCCATCCCCAACCCCTGCCAACCCCAAGCCCCGCCTTCCCGCCAGTTCTCACATAAAGCTTCTCTGCCTGCCCCACTTGTCAGACTCCCCAAATCTGTTCTGCCCAAGCTAGACCAGCCTCTCCCACCACCTGACTTGGCCCCTGAACTAAAGCGCTTCTCTGCAGATGGAAAATTAAAATTTCACCCTCTGAAGATGCTCTCAGCAAACTCGATGGCTGCCCTCCAAAAGGCTGGAATTCACACAGCAAGAAAAAGGCTAATTTCATCAAGCTCCAGCTCCCCATTTCAGGGCTGCTTTGCCAATCTTTCACAGACCAGCACATTATCATCATCATCATCTCTTCCTCCTCTCCCCCTCCTCTTTCCTTCTCTTCCTCCTCCCCCTCCTCTCCTCCCCTTCCCCCTTTTCTTCCTCCTACTCCTCTTCCTCTTCCTCTTCCACCTCCTCCTCCTCCTCCTCATCTTTCTCCTCCTCTTCCTCCTCCTCCAGTGATACTTTCCATCAACAGGTCCAAACCTCTGCCTGGCACTGCCCGGTGCTGACTCCAGGGCAACCAGCTGTGCTCCTGCCCTTTCCATGTGAGGCAAGTAAAGTGGAGTAGGGGATGTTTCTCACAAGAAGAGAAGTAGGTGCCCTGGGAGCCCTGAGTTTCCCATCTACACTGCAGCCCAGCTCTCTTCCCTATTCACTGCTCCCAGTGACAGAGGTCACCAGTCCCTTTGATGTGACACAGACCAACAGACACCGTTGGTGTCTGTTCTCCACTGATTGTGGCCGGTGGCCACTGCTAGAGCCCCCAGCATAGTTCAGAGCTTCCCTGGAACCGAGCCAGCTGTGCTGCCCGAACTGTGCTGCTCTCAGCCAAGTTTTCTCCCTGCAACATACTGTATCCCATGTTTCATGCCTGCTGCTTGGGCTGGAGGTCTGGTCTCAAGTTTAGGGGCTTGTGGCTGCATGTGGACATGAGGGTCACTCGTGGATGGGGCTTCTGCTGGGAAGGTCGAGACAGCTGCTCTGTGCTTGGACAGCAAGTACCACTTTGTCTGACTGGCTCATCCAGGCTCCAGGGGACCATCTTATCACCTCACTCTTATACCCTCACTCTCCCTCACTCACACAGTTGGCCCAGAGACCTACAAGCACCTTCACTACCTGGGATGAGTTCGAGAAAGAGGCCCCAGACTTGGCTGAGGTTTCTTCCTCTTCTCTTTGCTTTGCTCTTTCTTTCCTGGCTATTGAGTCCAGTCATTGGTGCCAACATTTAGTGCTCTTTGAGGTGAAAACTAGTTTAAGAGCTTTATCCCACACATCAGTTTCTCATTTGTTCTTTCTCTGTTTATTTTGGCAAAACTACACCCGTGTTGGTTTTGTTCTTTAAACTGAGTTTATAAGCATCAGGTGCACAGCAGCCTGGAGCTATGCTTCTTTCTTTTCCAGAATGTACCGATCTTCCCCACCTGGGTATCTCCTCACCACCAGTGTGGACTAACAGGAAATGCTTTCAATGTAGGATCCTGGCACTCCAGACGTGACCCCAGATGTGATGGCCTGGCTTTTTGTTTCTCTGGGGAAGACCAAAGCTTCCTGAAGAGCTCAGGAGGTCAATGTTGGGGTTTCTGGGTGCTGGCTGTGCCCCTTAGCCCTCCCTCTTTTCCAGCAGCAGAGAGGATCTCTCAGGTAAGAGGAGCAGCCATGTTCCTATAAATCTTGGTTTGTAACAGCTGACAGCTGGCAGGTGGAGCCGGGTTGGCGAATTCTTGGTGGAAGATATCATCATTATTTTGCAATTACAGGCAACATAGCGGAGAACTTTTTCATTTATGTTTCTTGCAGTGGAAGGGGATAAATCCATAGAGGAAGGGTGTTGGGGCCACTGAGGGTCCCTCTGTGACAGTCGAGTCCCTCCAGCCGGGCTGAAGGGACCCAGTCATCCGCAGTATCCACATATGCCATTTCTGGCTCAGAACCGCTTGGTGACAAGTGCTCCTTCGGGAACCTACTTGGAATTCTCCCCGAGTCCAAGAGCTGGCAATACCGTCTTGGAATAACTGCTTCATTGTTTCGGAAGGATAGAGAATGCTTCTTCCTTTTCTCCACAGGGAGACGTTTATGCAGAAGATGTGGAGCCTCAGGGAAGGCACTGAAGGTCACTGGGGCTAGCAGAGGTTTTCTGACCCTTTAGCTCTGACAAAAAACATTCTTCTGGGGCCGGAGTGATAGCACAGTGAGGAAGGTGCTTGCCTGGAACATAGCTAACCCAGGTTTGATCCTCAGCATTCCATAGGGTCCCCTGAGTGGGAGTGGTTCCTGAGCTCAGAGTTAGAAAGAACCCCTGAGCACTGCCCAAAATCCAAAAACAAACAAACAAACAAAAAACAAAAAAACTGTGTAAGCTTTCTATATCTAGTAGCATCAGTTTTAAAGAACTGCATCTCTACTATATCTAGCCTTCGTAATTTATTTATCTGCATAGTGCTGTCCCATGGAAGTTCTAAAATTTTAGATTTTGGGTGGCTGGTTCTTATGCACTTGACATTTCTTCCTCTGAAATAGTACATATATATGTGTGTGTATATATGTATATATATTACAACTTGATAATGCATGTATGGTTGACACTAATATATAGTATAGAGCATTATGGATATAATGCATTATATATAATTGTTTTCTTCCTTTAAAAATCATGTTAGCTCCAAAAAAATATCAAGTTAGCTATTTGATATTTTCTGCAATAAAACCACAGGTTTTTTTGTTTGTTTGTTTTTATTTTTATTTTATTTTTATTTTTTTTGGTTTTTGGGCCACACCCGGCGGCGCTCAGGGGTTACTCCTGGCTGTCTGCCCAGAAATAGCTTCTGGCAGGCACCGGGGACCATATGGGACACCGGGATTCGAACCAACCACCTTTGGTCCTGAATCGGCTGCTTGCAAGGCAAACGCTGCTATGCTATCTCTCCGGGCCCAAAACCACAGGTTTTAACTATTTATGAGATCTACCATTTCCCTCTTCTTCTTTAGCTTCTGCTTTCTTGTCCGCTTTGTTGCCTGCTTTTTCAGCAAAATACTCAGGTTTCCTCTCTGCTCAGAGCGTTCCTGGCTTTCATGAGTGTCAGCCTTCACGGCACAGAGGCTCCACTTAGCTTTCCCGGCGACTGTTGTGATGCCCATAGCCGTGCTCACACTTAGTCTCAGGAATTTTATAAGGTTAAAAGTGGAGGGTTCATTGATAGAAGCTTTGCTCTTTTTTAGGCAGAATCAAATTCTGGTGTTTTGACTTAGTCGCTGATTTCTGGCTTTGGCCAAAGCATAAACAGAAAAGATCGTTTGCTACTTACCTAGTAAATGTCTCCTGTTCCCCATTTCTTTTTTTGGGAGATTCTACTTTGGAGAAGTTGGAGCTACTCCTGTGACGCTCAGTCTTGCTAGCCGTACTGAGGCGTGTGTGTGGCCTGGGAGGAATTCTGAGTTCAGGACCCAGCACGTGACCCCATACACC
The DNA here is from genome assembly GCF_024139225.1 of Suncus etruscus. Classification (NCBI taxonomy): domain Eukaryota; kingdom Metazoa; phylum Chordata; class Mammalia; order Eulipotyphla; family Soricidae; genus Suncus; species Suncus etruscus. The sequence goes on from NC_064864.1 coordinate 71,722,223, forward strand.
AGGGGTGGAGAGCAAGTTCGACACAAAGAGCCAAAATTTTAAACTGTGAGAGTCAGAGAGCCACACCACGCAGTGACACTCACACAAAAGCATATCATTTTAACAATAATATATTAAACACATATTGTATTTTGCCATTTTGAGTGAGGTTCAAAATCCTGCAGTGATGGTGAGGGTGTGCTGTGTCCTCCACAATAAGAACTAACAGCAAGATGTGACCCAACATGTGACACACAGGTCCGTCCCCCCCCAGCCTGTGCACTTGTTTTTGAGGGATGGGAGACGGGATGACGAAGCTTGGGGGCTAGACTAGGTGCTCAGAGATCTCTCCTCAGAAGTCCCTCCTCAGAAGCAGCATAACAAAATATACAAAAGAATGATAAGAGGCAAAGAGCCTCATTCATTTTGGCTGGGAGCTGCATGCGGCCCCTGCCATACACTGTCCCAACTTCTGTAGCTTCACTCCACCCCAACAAACCACAAACCGGCCTTTCTGGAGCAGAGCCCACTCATGCCAACCCATAACCATGAATGAGCTTCAAGGATTCTCCTTCCTGAGTGGCTGCCTATGGCCCCAGACTCACATCCTCGCATCTGCTGTGATATGGCCATCATTTGCACCTTTTGCATTGTTTGCACCTTTTGCACCTCAATATTTGCCTGTGTGCTCTGCTCAGCCTGTGGCAAGGCTGTGTGGGGGATTCCTACTGCACTCCCTGCTGTGCCCAGCCTCCTGGAAAGGGCCCTGTGGATGCAAGTGGCCTGGATATTCATGTTCTAAATGCTAACACATTTAGAACCAGAGATTCTGAAAGCTAGTCCCCAAAGGACAGGTGGGTGCGGGGTCTCCACTTGGCAGCAGGTCAGGGTATAATTATATTGGCATGAGACCTGGGGGGGGGGGGGGACATCTGCCTGGCTCCTTGGATTCAGCCACCAACTCCCTCAGAAGCTCTCATGACTGCCCACTATGGGACCCATTTGTGGAAAGTTCTAAAACAGAGCCAGCTACAGGATGATATAAAGTGTAGCAGGGAGTGCATTGATCCGGGCATGGGGTGACCTGGGAAGCTGAGTAGGAGGACACGGTGGTCTTGGGGGAGTAAGTGAGGGGGCAGATCATTGTTTGCCTTGTGTGTAGTGTTTGGGCTACATCGTGTTCATCTCAGAATCACTTCCTGTCTTAGAATCACGTCCATCTTGTTCCATCTCAGAATTTTGTCCCATCTCACTCACCTGCCACCCAGCGCTCTCTTGGTAACCACACCAGAGTTCCTTTTTTTAAAAAAAAGAAAAAAAAAAGGACATTTTCAGAAAAGCTCTGTCCCTGAGTACTTGAGTCCATGGAAGAGTTCTCGGGCAAGCACAGGAGGGAGAGAGATCCTAAGGTCACGGGTAGACATGGAAGGGACAAGCCTGTGTTCCAGTGACCCGTCCACCATCCTTGGGCCAGCCACCTGCTGCTCACATCCTCCTGCGTCAGGGCCCATTCCTGAAGATATGCCAGCAGGGCTCCCATGAGTGCCAGGGGTCTAGACACAGCACTGCAGCCTGAGGTGGGCCTGTCAGCAGCTCTGTCTGTGACCCGGTTTCCTCCTGCTGTGGAACATTCCACTGCCATCAAGAGACAGCGAGAGCAGTGTCAGCCCATGGCTGGCAGGTGCCTAAGAAATATCGAAGAAATGCATCCTCTTGCCATCTATGTGACGATCGGAGTCAGAAACCAGGAGATGAATAAAGATCATCCTGTGGGAAGCCATGCGGGGCTGATTTGGGAGTGTGGCCCTTTTATCTGGGGGTGAGAAACACCTCTGAGAAACACAGTCCGACACAGTCCGACTGGGTGGCTGGTGCATGTTGACACCAACCACCACACCTGCCCAGACAGCAGCCAGAGGACACAGGGCACTCAGCTTCTTTGAGGTCTCTGGAGCAGGAAGAAAATGGTGCAAACCAAGGACAGATGCCTCAATATTTTCTCTGAATGTTTTCATTTCCAAATCTCAGAGGTATTCTGTCTAGAAGAAGACATAAGGAGAAGAGATGTTTATCTACAACTCGGCAATTTCCTCACTTTCACCTCTGTTGCTTTTGGTTGAATTCCAGGGAAATACAACTTGAGGCATTGGGAAACAGTGAGGCGTGGGGGAGTCTGTCACGGGAGGTCGAGCCCAGCTGCCTGAGCCCTTCTGCCAAGAAAGGCTCCTTCCCTTGGGGAGGAAACGGGGACAGTGGTGAGGGGTCCCTGGGAGAGGATGGGAACAGTGGGGAGGGGGTTGCAGACAGTAGTGAGGACAAATGCACTGTCTGGGCTGTTTTACCACCTGGGCAGTGTCTGGACAGCCCAGAGCAGCAGGAGTGGCAGAGGGTATGGGGACTGCCGGGGTCCTGAAAGGAAAAGTCACTCCCCTGACCCATCAGCCTAGCAGCTTTCCTGGCTGAGCAAGAGGCAGAACTAGGGGGGAACCTGTGTCCCTCAGGATCATGCCCAGTGACACAGGGAGACCCAGGGAAGGGCCCCTTCACCTGCCTCTTCAGGAGATTCCAGCTCTCAGGACACTGGTCATGGGTGGCTAGCAGGACAGTGAGTGGTGGACAAGGAGACAGTGAAGGTGGCCAGCAAGACAGAGTTCAGGCAAGAGTCAATGACTAGGGCACATGAACCCCAGGACACCAAAGAGACTCACACTCTATGCCCCAGTCAGAGCCGGGTCATACAGGTCTACACTCTCAGGTCTTCTATTGCAGGTGGCCACTGCTTGTTTGGGGTGTCTGACCCCACGCTGAGTGCCTAGTGGTCTGGGTCAGGCAATCTTGTCAGGGCACCCACAGAGCACCTGCTCAGCTGGATTCTTGCACCCCAGTCCTGGAATCACGCAGGAGCCAGGGCTATTTCCAGAACCTTCTATCCAATCACAGCCTGCTTCCACAGTCTCACCCTTTCTCTACCAGCTGCTCCCACAGGACTCTGGGTGCAGTGGCCAGCGTGACAGTGAGTCTCTCCTTGACCTCCTCCAGCCCCGACTGGGCGCCTGTGTGGCCCCTAACCCCATAATCCTTCCCTGGCCTCTCCCTGCTGACTCCCCTTAAATTACTTCTCTAAATTAATGACTTCCCACCGTGCGGCTGCTAATGAGGAGCCCTGGAGACATGCTTTGTCTTTCTCTCTCCTATGCTCTTGCCTGATGAGCAAACCCGCTCCGGGGCTGACCTCCCACTCCTGTGAAGTCGGCCCTTCCCTCCTCACTCCTGCCACTCAGCCTTCCTCTTCCCCATTCAGGACCCTGGAACTCAGCTCCCCAGCCCCCGGCCCCTCATCCCCACCTCCAGCCCCCACCTGCCCCTGCTGCAAACCCCGAGCATCTTTGCTGGCTACGGATCAGGCACACATCCCACCTTCTTCTGTTTCTTCGTCATACCACATCAACCTGTGTTGAGGCCCACACACAAGGTTCTAGACATGCGATCTCACCCACAGGGGCAGTCAGACATGTGTGCCCACTGGCACCAGCACTCCTGCTGAGGATGCTGGGTTGCAGCTGTGCACCCCTGCAGCCTCCTCACTCACCCCTGTAGCTGCCCCACTTACCCCTGCAGCTCCCACACTCATCCCTGCAGCTGCCTCACTCACCTCTGCAACCACCAGCCTCAACACCACAGTTTCTTAGCTGTGTGCCCATCATACACGCCTCACCTAGGTCCTGGCTACTGGGCAGAGGTGCTTCTGTGCACTGAGCACTCACTGTGACCTCAGACCTAGCATGGACCCACAGCCACACTGAGCCCTCCTGAAACCAGGGTTGAGTGATGGGAGTGGGGCCAGCCTGCCACCCCAGGGAGGGCAGTGGTAGTGATGCACCAAGGGTGTCCTGAACACCCCCCCCCACACACACACACAGCCTCCAGCTCTGTAGGCCCCAGAGGCTCAGCTGCCGTTGGGTCAGGACTAGCTTTTTTAATAGTCTATAATCAGTTTGGGTCCCATGAAGCCACTTTGTGGTGTGAAAAGACAGACTTGGTCCTCCAGGTCTCCCCTTCTGAAGGTCACTGTGCTTGGGGCACATTCAGCCCCCGGGACTGGTAGGATGACTGTCAGGATGACCAGCAGTGATGTCCTTCCTGCAGTAGGTGAAGATTCAGCTGACAGGGCTCTGCCCACTTGGACCTGTCTATCCCCTCAGCAAACAGGAGCCATTGCAGTGATGTCACCAGGGAAGGGACAGTGCGACTAATGAAGGGAACAAAGGTGTCCAGAACAGAGACAAGAACCCTGATTAGGCCTCAGGGCAGGATTCACAGCCGGAGGGGCCCTCGAAGGCAGTTTGCTCTTGCAGGGGTCTCAAACTCGCGACCCATGGGCCGCAAACGGCCCTCTGTACAACATTTGGGGCCCTGCCCTAGAGGAATCATTTTTTGTTTTGTTTTGTTTTAGTTGTTTGGGTCACACCCCCCTCAATATTCAAGGCTTACTACTGACTTTGCACTCAAGGATCACCCTGACTTTGCCGCCTGCGGCCCCCAGGTAAATTGAGTTTGAGAATCCTGTAAGGCATCTGGCTCCCACCCAGGTCTAGGGTGCTCAGAAGACGGCCCAGGCCCCTGCTGTGCAGGTAAATGCTCCCCACAGCCTTCAAAGCCATCTCCCTGCTCAGCAGGCAGCCCGATAGTTCCCCACCTCCTAATCACTCTCCACAGAGTCATTTTGTCCCCACCAGCCCCACAGTGACAAACAGGTCTGGAAACCAGAATATTGGGACCCAGTAGAGATAGGGTGGGAGAGCCTGGGCCACCCTGACCAGATAAACCTTGGTCCTGAGCAAGAAGCAGGTCCTGGGAGAGGGAGGAGGTCTGCAGAGGTGAGGAAGGGGCCTGCAGGGGTGAGGAATCTGTCTCTAGGGCTGAAAACTGCACTCCCACAGCCACAGTGCTGTACAAAGTGGGACTGAGCTCCGAGCAGAACACTGAGCAGCAGCCTCACAGCACAGGGAGTGAAGGAGGTGACCTAGACCATCTCCCCTTAACAACTGGAGGCAGGACTGCAGCACCTCACGGTCCTCCCCACCCCTTGAAATCCCTTTATCTTGAGGGTTGCACTCACTCTGCTTAGTCATATCCTGCTCATCCTACCCAACCTTGTGTTCAACCCAGTTGAGCCCTCTCCTGCCTCTGTTGCTTTGGGCAGTAGGGGGTTCATTTTCCTACCTGTACCTCCCATGGTCCAGAAGGACCCTGCATGGCCATGACCAGATGTGTGTGAGCCTCATGGACAGAGTTGTCTTTGCTGTGTCCAGCTGTGTGGTCCCTCCTAGAAGGGGCCTGGCAAGAGGACACCACAGAAAGGTCACTATGCTTGCTGCTAGGGACAAGCACCCAAGATCTTGGTGGTTGCAGAGTCTTGGACCCAGAGGCAGGCACCTGCTGGGACCAGCAGCAATCACAGTGTCAGGAATTCTGAGTGAATGGGAATGCCAGTCTCTGAGTCTGCATCAGAGACCCCTGAGAAAGAAGCTCCCCAAAGACAGTCACTGCACCTTCAGAAACCAGTTTCCTCCACTTGGGGAGCATCCACGCTCTCCAATAGCCTCCAACAAATGATTGATTGAAACTGGGAGTCAGGAGTCAGTCCTCACAGCGCATGATCCTCTGGTTTCCATGGTGCATCTGTCAGCCCCGGAGAAGCAGAACAAGGGTGTGGGTGAGACTGGAAGGCCCCCTCCAGCCTGCACAGTTAGGGCAGTGCAGGCCAGTGATGCCCCATCCATCAGCCAGAGACGCTCTGGGCCCTCATTATAGCCCTGTCTCTGCTAGCAGTAACGGGGCCTGAAAGGGGTGCTGAGACCCTCAGGAAAATTTCTATGTGTGTTTGCTCTGTGTGTATGTGTTTATGAGTGTGGGGATGTGTGAATGTGGATAAGTGAGTATGCATGTGTGAATGTGTGCATATGTGAGCGTGCGTACATGTTTGTGTGTATGTGTGTGCATGTTTAAGTGTACATACATGTGTGTGATTGTACATGCGTGAGTATGTCTGCATGCTTTTACATAAATATTCATGTGTACATTTATGGATTATAAAGGGATAAGTGAGTGAGTGAGTATATTGACTATTGACTGATAGAATGATTTATGGAGGAACAAATGGATGGGTGAATGGATTAGTAGACATATGAGTGGATGGAATGGTAGAGGATTGGTTATATGGATGTTGGATGGATGAATGGACAGATGATGGAGGGAAGGTGGGAGAGAGGAGTTTATGGGTGATTGGATGATGGATAGATATCATCAGATTAATGAATGGATGATGGATGGGTAGGTGGGTGGATAATAATTGATGAATGAGGAATGAATAGATGATAGATGGACTGATGGATGGGTGGTGAGTAGGTACATGAATGATTGGATGGATAGATGGACAGGTGGAGTGAATGAGGGAGAGATGAGTCTATGGGTGGGTACATGGACAGATGGATAGATGGATGATGGATGGGTGAAAGGTGGTAGATGGAAAAATGGATATGGGTGATGGATGAGTGAAAGGTAGTAGATGGACAAATGGATGATGGGTGATGGATGGGTGATAAGTGATGGATGGAGGAGGGTGGGGGATGGATGCACCACAGGCACCTTCTTGAAGAGCCCAGCCTGGTCAGAGGCCCCTCAGGGGCTTACACTCCCTTCACACAGTTGCTGGATCAGGGAAGCAAGATCAGGATATGACTCTGGGTAGTTCTGTCCATCAGGTTAGGTCAGCCCCTTTGCCCACAGAGCCCAGCTCTGGGCAGCTCTGCCCATTAGGACCAGAACCTCTGCACACAGGGAGTTCATGTGTAAGCCTCACCGGGTACCAACCCCCTGAACCAGCTTCCTGTGGGCAGAGGGACTGGTCTGGTGGGCAGAACTGCCCAGAGTCAGTCAGCCCTGAGCACTCTTGGGCATGACCTAGCATTAAACACACAACAAGGCCCTCTGCAAATGGTCTCTCCCTTCTCAGCACCACTCTGCTCAGCCCTCAAGCCTGGAGCAACTCTACCTGCCATGGATTAAACACGGGCTCTTATGAGATTATGTGTTTTACTGTTTTTGATGCTTTTCAAAGCTCTTCTCCAGGTAAAGGATGACTGGGTTTATGTGAAGTGACATGTTCATCTGTCAGGGTAAGCTGGACGGATGGCTGGCACTACCAAACCAGCCAAGAATGGCATGTCCTGGTTTCTGCAGAAAGAGCTGGATCCAAGCCTCTGGTCCCCCAGGAACTGGGGTCCCCAGTCTCTGCTCCAGGTCCCCGCAGGTACCAGGGTCCCCCAGAGTCTGCTCCCAGATCCCCATGGAAACCTGGGGTTCCCTAGTCTCTGCTCCCAGATCCTCACTGGTACCTGGAGAACTCCACTCTTTGCTCCCAGATCCCCATGTGCACTAGACTAACTAGTTTCTGCTCCTGGCCCCCACCACGACAAACCCTAGGATCCCCCAATCTCTGCTCCTGGCCTCCTCCATGACACACCCTGGGGTCCCCCACTCTAGTCCCAACTCCCACAGTAACCCCTTCCTGTCCCAGAGAGTAGCCTTAGGACGAGGGCCACAGTTTTGCTTTCTAGGACCTGGAGAAACCGCCTTGAGGATCCCCCAGTAGCTGTCACTGTGGTCACACTGGCCAGGACATAATCACTCAGCCCTGGGCAGGACACACCTGAGGCTCAGGTGCAAATAGGGTCAGGAAGGCACCAACCACCAACCATGGGCAGGGCCAAGAGAGGATGCAGAAGGGTCGCAGGGGGCCTGTAGCGAGGTGCCCATTTCTGTGGGGGCCACTGGGACTTGCCCTTTCTATTTCCGTGAAGCTAGGTTGCCTCAGGACCCTGAAGCCACAGCACTCTGACTCACCCTTGGAGCACAGATGCCACGGACACAGGTGTTCCATCTGGGAGCCTGGGGCTTGTGTGCGCAGGGACCTACAAGGATGGTTCTGACAGGAACACAGAGAAGTTGTTGTCTGCCTGTGACAGTGTGAAAAGGTTAGGGTCTGCACTGCATCTCTCTGGGATGGGGCTGGGTCTATACTGCATTCCCTGGGATGGGGCCAGATCTACACTGCATCTAGTGCCATTTATCCTTAAGGCTATAGCCAGGCCTTGGGGGTGTAGCAGAGAGGGGAGGGGGGGCCAGTGTCAGCATGCAGGGTCCCTAAAGTTTAGACTCTGAATTCAGAAGTCTCTTCCTGAGATGGACGGAATCCTGTCCTGAGCCCTCACCCTGCACCCCAGTGATTGTCTTAAGAGAGCCCTGAGCCTGTGGATGTGGCTGGAGAGAACCAGCCAGAATCAGTCCTGCTGCCAGTCACAAAGGCAAGAGGGATGAGAAGCCCACGGAACCTGCCTCAGCTCCACCTGCCAGCAGATAGCATCCACCTGGTGAGGGCATGGCTCCTTGGGTCCCAGAGTACTGGTGTTCTCACACTGTCCCCCCACCTTGGAAATCTTGACCCAGGAATGTGGGGCATTGCATGTGGGTGCAGACACAGCATGTGGGTTACACTCCCATTGGGGACCCCAGAAATCCACAGGCCCCTGAAACCTGCAGGCCTCTGACAATGCCCCAGCCCTAACTCTGCCCTGTGGGAGTGGGAGTGGCCCTGAAGGTGATGATGGAGCCGATGCTTCGGGCCAGGCCTCACGTAAGGAGACTCATGCTCAATGGAACCAGGGTTGCAGCATCATAAAGAAGTGGTATTAGCTGTTCATCAGGGTTCCAGGAACGTTTCATTTCTGCATGGAAGCGACCTCACTCTGGACACTCTCCCATCCCTGCTGCAGGGTGCAGGGACCCTAGGGACCCAGACATAGGATCGGCCAAGCTGAGCCCACACAGGCCTACCCCAGCCTCACACCCCACCTGTGGCCTCGGAAGTCTGGACTTGAGCCTGCCAGGCCCCTACCCACCCCCTGCCTGCCCCATCTGTCTCCTGTCCACCATGTGGAGGGAAGAGTCAAGAGCAAGTTACTCTGTCAGCCCCAGACACCCGAAATCCAGCAGGAAGGTCCCTAAGATGAGTGAGGAGAGGAAGTCCTAGGACAGGAAGTGCTGGCCAAGGGCCGTGCGGGAAGGACCGTGGGAGCCCCAGAGCCAGACAAAAAATTATAGAAGCTTCTGACTAGAGGGAGAGGTTCCAGGCCCATGTGGCCCTGATGGGAGGAAACTGGGAACAAAGTCACACCCAGTCAAAAGAGTGAAAGTGACAGCAAAATGCAACCCCTCACTCTCTAGCATTCATATGCACACACATTCACAAGTCTGTACTCATACAATGCACATACATTCACACGCATTCACATATACACATACATGCACACATGAACCTAATCTTACATATGTATTCATACATGCAGTACACACAGAGTGAGTGTGAAAGGAAATGCAGGAAGATCTGGGGGCTCCTGAGCCCCTCAATTCCTGGCACCCCTATCCCCACAGTTGCTGACCAGAGTCAAATCCAATGAACCAACATTGCCTGCCAGTTCAGTCCAAGCTCAGGTCCTGGAGATAAGGAAGGAGCCTGCAGTTCCTTCCTGGGGTACAGTCCCAGCCTGTCTGAGCTCAGCACCCACATCTAGGGGAAATAGTGGCCCCCCTCCCTCTGTGGGTCTCTGACCCAGCCCTGCCCTCAAGCTACAACTCTACTCGTTGCTGCTGCAGTGAACCTGGCCCTCTCCCTTCTTTGCCACACCCAATGGTTTCCTGGCTCCCGAGACCTTGGTGGACACAGCCACAGATGCGTGTCACCAACCTGACACTGTTTCCTGACAGTCATCTGCATCGTTGCAACCAAACCTCAGTTCTCATGGGCGTAGCCAGCAAAGTGCACTCTTGTGGCACTGTCACAAAAAGGCTTGTGTCACCAAGTCACAGAGCCATACCCTCCCCATACCCTTTCTCCTGCCCACGCCTGCCCACTGCAGTCCCAAGTGTCTATGAGCTCTCAGGCCTGAACTCAAGGCAATCCCTGTTTTAGGTCTCCCACCTTTTTGTGCCCAAACTGGCTGGGGTCCTGCCTTCTGTGAGTCACTCCCAGAACTCTCCTGGTATTCTCAGTGCCCACCTCACTTCCCGGGTCATCGTTGCAGCCTTGACCCCACTGTGTGTCCCTCCTGCCACATCTCTCTTTTTGCACCCCCCCATGCTATAGTTGACTCCTCCAGTCTTGTGCCATGGCCCACATGGATGCAATCTCTACCCTGAGCCTAACCTGGGACGCAGTGGACACTGTCCAGTAAGCATGTCCTGAAAAGTCCTGAGAACCTGGAAAAGGCACAATGCAGGATCACTCTGAGGCACTGCACAAAACCCTCCTCTACCGCCTCTCCCTGGCTGCCCCAAACCCAGCCTCCTCCCTCTTCCTGGACTATCCCCAGAACTTTCTCCTCTCTTGAGCATCCCCCACACTGTACAGGACATACCCTGCCCTGCTGACTCATCTGCACATCCATAGGTACTCCAGCGGGTTCCTGCAAGGATTATTGCACTGGCATTGATAAATGCCACTTAAGTGACACTCTGGATAAGTGTCTAGTGTGCGAATGTACCACAATGGACTCAGTCCTCACTGACCTACAGTTTGATCAATCTCAGCTTCTAATAGTTAGGAATTTAACTGCGGGGCCAGTTACAGCAGGATGATCCTCAGACACACATTTCAACCGCCTGGATAAATACTTAGCTCATTATTGCTGAGGTGCTTTGCTTCCTCTCTGGTAACCTATCCAGTCCTCTCCATGTTCCAGAGGCTGTTCCTGTTCCAATACGACCCTTGCTCCTTTCTGTGATCTGTCCCTTCATGATTGTCATAGTTTCTCAAAGAAAGAAACATTCCCACTTTAAGAAACTCAGTGCTCCCACAAATTTTGCTTTCTCTGTTGTGCAGAAACTCACCTCTAGGCTCAAGGTCACCCCAGTTTATAACCACGTCCTTTACTTTAGAACCTGCCCTACATCTTGATTAGAAATGCTTGGACATGACCTGGGGGCGTGTCTCTATCCACTTTCTGCTGCCTGCTGACCCAGCACCATTTATTGGAAAGTTTCCTTTTCCCCATGAAACTGTCTGCGCCCTCCTCGCCTCTGAACTGACTATTTATGTGGGCGTCTGTCTGGCCGCGCCACTGTGCCTCGATTGATCGGTCTCTGTTCTCGGGCAGACACCACGCTGTTGTGATTACTCTCTTGTCAGACGAGTCGGCCGCCTCTGATTTTTTCCTGTCCCACTTTAGTGTTGAAGAGTCTGTTCTCGTAACTCACTTTATACCCTTTAGAACCACCTTGTCAATATCCACCAGATCACATGCTGGCATTTTGGACAGGACTGTGATTTATCTCTGGATCAATTGGGGAAGGATTAATCTCTTAACTATCGCGAGTCACAGTCCATAAACACAGGTGCGTTTCCATTTATTCTTGCCTCTTTGATTTTCCCCACCAGGATTTTTATTAAGCTTTCTGTGTATAGATCCTTATTATTTTCTGGAGTGTCTGTCATGTTGGGGAGACTTGCATCAACCTCTTAGGAGAACTAAGGAAGGCGAGTCCTCTCCTCGGTCTGCCTCAGCCTCAGTCCTCCATCCTTCCAACACTAGCTCTCATCTGTGGATTATCCTTGAGCCCTGGACTCTTGGTCCAGCCTCAGAATGAGGTGATGCTCTTGTTTATTTGTCCACAAGTTCAGGTCAATGTCCACAGAAGCCCAGAGAGCCCTACCTAAATTTGGGACCTCCCACCCCTACAATCTCCAGATCCTTTAGTTACCCCTGTGTCAGATCTTAGGATTCGTCCTCCCAGAACTTGCTGCAACCTTTGTGCTTGTTCTTCTGTTCAGTGCATGAGGGTCCCTCTCCACTCTCCCAGATGCATGACAGTCTAACTCTCTTGTGTGATGACTCACCCAGGGGGACAGTGACTGTCGCTTTGTGCTGGAGCTATTGCTCTCAACAAAGTCTTCGTGGATTAACGTGGGTGGTGGCAGCACCACTGTGACAAGAGAGTATGGACAGAGAACCCCACGTTTCTCCATTTCTGCTGAACTAGGGCTGTTGGAGAAAGGAAAATAGAACCTTAGAATCCACACTCCTAGCGCTCAAATGGAAGACAATCATTGATGGATACACATTCATTGTGCAGAAACTATGCCATTTGCAAAAGGTTTTATTGTTTCTTCCTAATCAAGGGCGCCATGGAGAAGGTAGGATAGGGACCCCTTCAGAGCAGTGCCAGCTCCAGAGCGAGGCTGCAGGCTCACTCAGAGGCCCTGTGCCCTTTCCTCTGTGCACGCTCTCCTCTCTCCAACTCGCAGCAGGAATGAGGGATCATGGCATCTTGCATTACACTCACAGTGCTATATTTAGCACCAACACTTCCTCAGAAAAAAATCATTCCTGAAAGCCATGAACAAACAGGCAGGTTTTATATGTACTTTCCCCAGCTATTCGATCATTGAATTTTCAGCAAGAGCAATGTCAGTGTTCTTCCACCTCCCCAAGAGAGTGCCCTAATTTCATCAAAGAGATGTTACTTTACTTTGGGGGGGTGCATCCTTTATATTTACTTTCAGTTTTATATAGAGGAGTTTCTTCCCTTTTAACTTGGCTATGAAGGGTTGGAAATTAGGTGACTAATGTTCATAACATAATAGCAGGAAGTCAGGACAGAGTTCGCCGAGTTCTTGTTTGAAAGCATTTTCTGGAATCACCGTACTTGGGACATAAATTCGGACTTTGGGAAAAATGAATATTGGAAAGAGCTTTGTGCTCATTTCAGTAGGCAGTCATTCAGCAGGTGGGTAGAGGTGCCCTGGGTTGATGTTGTCTTCAGAGGTGGCCCATCGAGAGGGTGCCACAGAGGCATAGGGGAGACCCAGTGGGCTGTTGTGCAGGGAAAGGGCCAGGTTGCTGCAGGCCTCGGGCACCTTCTGCTTAGACAAATAGTTCCCATCTAGAGCCAAGGGTATGGATGGCACCACTCCCCTCAGGGCTGGGGTAGGCGTTTTGGCCATAGGCTTTAGTAAATGCACCCGGGTGAGCTGTGTCTGTCCCAGCCACACAGCTGATAAGTGGAGTGTCCAGAATATGAGCAGCAGAGCCTCATTCTGGAAATGCCTTCTGAGCCCCAGGACATGGACATGCTGGGAATGTGTCCAACTGTGGCAGTGAAGCTGAAGCAGAGATTTCTAGTGTGTATGTGGACTGCAGTTAGTGTGGAACATGGCCATTGTGTGTATATATACGTGCATGGGTGCATGCTTGCATATGTGTGTAGTATTGTGTGCATGTGTGTGACTCTCACCAAGAATTCTCGGAGTTCCTTTATAGAGAGAAGCATTCCCTAGTGTTCTCACTCTCCTTGGGCTCAGAGAATCCCTGAGGTGGAGGCTTCTCTTGGGTTCTCCAGCAAAAATTGGGTCTAATCATAGCATCAGTAGGAACTCAGCAGTGATTGATCATGATTATCGTCATTGCCTGGAAGTGAACCTCGTTCACAGAGCAATATTGCTGCAACCATGAGGCCAAACATCGGGGATAAAGGTGCAAAGTCCTCCATGCCTGGTGGTGTAATGCTTTCCCTCTAGGGATGCTGGGCTCAGCAATCTGGAAGTCCCCCGTGCGGAGAGTACATGCCGCCTGGGGAACAAAAGTGGACAAGAATGAATTTGAATAAATCCTGAGATAAACAGAGCTCAGTTGACTCCTCACATCCTCACTGGCCACTACTTGTAGCTCATCTTCAATCTTCTTTGGGGCTCTTAGCTTGGTCTTCACTCATCTTCTGCTAGGAATGCCCCACTCTGCTGTTTCTGTCCCAGGCAGCTTCGAATCTGTGTTGCATGTGGTAGGGCCACAGGACAGACAGGTGAGAGATCTACAAACAAAACCCTGCCCTGGTTTCCAGGCATTCTTCGCTGAACCTCTCCAAAGAACACACTTCCATCTTCAAGGATGCTTCCAATTCTGGCCAAGGCAGGTGGTGAATCCTGACTGAGTCAGCATTGGACTATGAAAGAAGATACTGGCCTTGGACACCACAGGAAGTGAGTATGTCATGGAGCCTGGAGAAATCTCTGCCCTGGGGGCCCTCTCCAATCAGCTCCTGCTTCTCTGCCATGCTGACATGCCCCCACAGGGCAGCAGGGAGGCTGGAGAGCCTTTCCTATCATTTCTTTTCTGGGAAAAATGTTCTGCAATTTCAGCGAGGCATCAAGCTGCTTTTCTCTGCCTCCCCTTGTCCCTTGCAGAGAGAAGCATTGCTGGAATTTATTTCTCATGGTTTCCTGCCTTTCCCTCCGGTACAGCTGACAATTGTGTTTTAGCCCTTTGAAGTGCCGAAGACTTGCCATGGTGCTCAGCAGCAAGCCACATCCAGACCTTCCCCAGTTCCCGTCCAGTGAGTGGCATTGCAGATGACAGCCCTGCTGGCCTGCACCCAAGCGTACAGCAGGGGCAGTCCTGAGGCACAGCAGTGGCAGCATCTGCCAAACCAGGCTCTACTACCATGGGGAATGCCCAGAAACCACCACCACCACCACCCCTGCCTGCACCCTGGAAAGTGTCTTGCACTGGGTGTTCCCTTCTAGCACTGTGGGCAGTGTTACCTAGCAGTTCCCTCTCAGCCCCAAGGACAGAGCCAAGCAAGGCGGTGCCCCGCCAGAACTATGGACAGAGCCCTGCACTGTGGTTGGTCCCTAGCACTGTGGACAGCTACCCGAAGGGTGTCCTGCTGGGTGGGCTGTGTTTGCTAGCACCGTGGACAGCGTCTATGCTGGAGTCCTGCTGGATAACTCCAGCACAGTCTCAGCCCTTTCTAACACCATGCACAGCACCCTGCAGGTTTCCTTGCTGGCCCAAGGACACAGTCCCAGCAAGGATTGTCCACTATACCTGAGTGGAAACTGCACTGGCCACTTGTCCATCCTTCCTCCATAGACTGAAGTCAGAAGCCTCCTGGGTGGTGATGCCTCTCTTGGGATGCAGCATCCTCCTCCCTCTGGCTCCAGCTCCCGGGCAGGATCTTACTCCATGAACTCTGGCTGCCCAGCTTCTAGTCCCAGGGCCAGCACGGTTACAGGCGGAAGTCAGCGCTATTAGTTCCAGAAGCCACCATGTAAGATCAGGGGTCACATTTCAGAGAGACTGAAGGGAAGGAATGTCCATTGGGAGAGTGAAGGGCCAGTAGGAATTAAAATCCTGAGAAATTCTGACTTATGGTGAATGTATGAAAGCAGCTCTGGTGGGTGCCATTTTCTGCTCTCAATGATGGGAAGGCTGGGCCTGTGGGCTCCAGTGGGGCCAGCCTGGGTCCCGAGCAGGAAAGCTCGTATTCCAATGGACCCTGATTTCAGCTACATTGCTTCTGTCTGTGTGTGCTGTGTGTGTGTCACATGTGAGGGTTGCAAGCTTGTTTGTTATGTCTGTATTGAGGCAGTGGGGAGCATTTATGGGGTTGGGTATTCATGTGTACATGAGTGTGTGTACTACTGTGAGTTGTGTGTGTATGTGTGGTGTTTGTGTGACATGCGTGTTTATTCATGAGTATCTGTGGTGTGCTCATGTGTGTGGTGTTTTATGTTCACTGATGTGTTGTGTGTTTACTCTTCCTTACCCATATTCTCCAGGCACTTACTTGCTCTCACAGCTGTACTGATGGGGTCACATGAGATGGGGTTCAATTCAGGCTCCACCAGTTAAGTGGACATGACCCTCAGCTTTGCCAGCCTCACTGTGATGTACAGAGAATGTGTCATTGGGGTTTATTTGATTGAATAGTAAGAACCCCAAACTCCAAAGAAAATCAACTTCCAAAGAAGCAGCATTGAAAGAATTCTCTGAGAAATCAAAAAATATGAAAGCATTTTTCTCATATATAGAAATTTATAACCTCAGAGTCCAGAGAGACAGCAAAGAAGGGGAGAATCACTCTCCCCCAGACACAAAAATCTACTTAATACTGATTTTGTATTCAAAACAAGGAGGTGAAAAATAACTTTGTACAACAGTTTATTTGTGGGGGGAATTTTATTTCTGCTCAATCAGATCTTATTGGGATTCAAGTCAGGACAAGATTGACTCACCTGATTTTACCCTTCTCTTGATAAAAATTATGTTAAAATCTTGGAAACTGTCTATGCTATAGGGAGATGAATATTCTTCTAACATTCTCTAGGTCCTATGGTGCCCTTTTTTTTTTTAGTGCGAGACAATGAATCAGTAATCTTGGTGCTCTAGGAACATAGGAAAGATCCTGTGGCTCCCACAGTCCTGCGTGGCAGGCATCCATCTCTGAGGCAGACAGCTGGAAACATCCCTGAGCCCACACTATATGCCAGCCGTGCCACTCATCAACCAGGGCACACAGATAAGTAGCTCATTGGAGACATTCACAGACATAAAGGGAGATAAATCACACAGGCAGATGCGTACAAACAAGTTATCTCACTCGCAGGCTGGGGGCGGCGCTGACAGAGATATCTGGGAGGCTTCGGCAGCAGGTGAAACACAAGTCGGGTTTAGTGTAATGAGAAAAATTGCATCAGGTCAATGCACAAGGAAACTTCTATCTGGGGAGGCGGCTTTTTCGAGGGATATGGGTCTTTCTTGCATCTCATATCACAGGATGTCGGGGCCTAACTACACTGAAATAGGCATGTATTATGATGCTGCTGGCCTTGATTAAAATCCCAAAGTGTTCACCTCTACATGTGTGCCGAGACTGATTATGCCACAAATGAGGAGATTCAAGATTCTTCGAGAACATTCTTTAGTGCCATTGACTTTACACCCAGTTGTAGCTACCCGAAAGCATGTAATGAAATTGGTTCAAAGCTCAAGTCCTGACCCTCTCCTCTAATTCCAGCGAAGACCAGTCACAACAATTGCTCTACCATCTCCTTGGACTTTCCTCTCATCACTTCAAGCTATATTTCTTCCATGCAGTAATAAGCCCATTATTAGAATTTGTTTTTTAGTCACACCCAGTGGTGCTCAGGGGTTATTTCTGGTTCTGTGCTTAGAAATTACTCCTCCCAGGCTCAGAGAATCCTATGGGATGCCAGAGATCTAGCCCAGTTCAATCACATGAAAGGCAAATGCCCTCCTCATTGTGTATCTCTCTGGCCCTGTCACTTATTAGAGTTTTTAATGCAACAAAATCTATGGTTTTTAGCAAAACTCAAAAAAACATGTTTTCCTGAACTTCATGCCTCCTATGTGCCAGTGAGGATTTCTTGCCCCTGTGCAGAGCTGGGGGCTGAGGGGCGAGGGGTCTTCTTTATCTATATCCTGGAGGGGAAAGACAATCTCTGCAGGCAGCAGCAGTAGTGGAGTCCCACGGGGCCACCCCCATTATTCTCTGCCTTTTTCTGAAAAGCTCCATTAGCCATGACTCAGCATGTGCCGTTCCACAAGCCAAGGTGGCTGGGAAATGTGGGACCCTTGGGAATTCCTGGGGAGTCTAAATGTCTCTGATACTCGGGACCTAGCGGGCTTCTGTGAGCAAATCCAGAGATCACCGGTGCCTCCACTCCATTGACTCCCCAAAATGCCTACTGGGGAGCAGGGTGGGGTGGGGTGCATGAGGCAGGTTGACAGCAGCCTTCAGGTTCCCTTCACTACCACAGAACCCTTGGATCTGCCATCAGTGACAACCAGCAGCATCTCTTGGTTTCCAAAATAGGAAAGATTCGCCCCAGAGAAGCCACAAATCTGGTATCAGTCAGGTCTCTGGAGGGAAGATAAGAAATTCCGTGCTGGATTCAGAAAGCTTTATAAATAACTCATTTTGAGGAGATATAAGGACAGGGTAGAGGAATCAATAAGAGGTTTTTGAGACCCTCTGTGGGAATTTCTTACTCCTTCGGGGCTGAGGAATGGGTGAAGCAAAGCTGCTACTTACTCAGGACCAGTGAACCATGAGTCCCAGAGAGCAGCCGCCATGCCCAGGATGCCAACTCAGGGACACAGTCTTTGCTCCTGCTGCTGCCATTGTGCTAGTGTTTCCCACCATGAGGTCTATCCAACCAGAGCGGATTGGTCAGAGCAGACAGCACAGCTGTGACGTGATTTCTGGCTGCTTCAGACTTGGACAAGATGGAGCCATGGAGGGGAGGGCCAATGTGTCACACATGGAGGTTGCCATGTTCTCCATGTGTCATGTGTATCCTGAAGCAGCATTGAGATCCAGACATGAGCACCAAGAGACATGCGGTCTCCAGGAGAGTGCTTTCAGAGGACCCTCCCCTTCGCAATCCTCACATCAACTCACATATAGTACAGGTCAAATCTCTGAGGAATGCTGTGGCATCCCTTGCCTAAGTAATCACCCTGTGCAAAACCCTTATTTTAAATGTATGAAAATCATATTTTCTAAAAAATGAAAAGAAAATCATATTTTATGTAGTGAATCTGTAAGTAAGGCTTTCCAGGCATAAGACTAATACTTTGATTATAACTACAATTTAATTTTACTTATGGCCTGCGTGGAATTCCCAGGCATCTTTACAGTGTTACTTTATACGTTTGCATTCACTTTACAGCTGCTTATAAGGTTGCTCTGAGGATGGAAAGTGCCGTATAAGATCGGTTATTTGTTGTCTTAGTAAAACAACCACTTCTGAGATCCCTGAAGGGCTGGGGGCCGGAATGGTGCCCAGGATGGGCAACAAGCACAGCAATACCCACAACAGAGATGTTCTGAAGCAAAAACCAGCCAAGAGCACTCCCAGCTTAGCCTGACTTCTGTAGGATCCCAGCTCATCCATGACTTTCTTCAGGAATTAAGTCAGATCCTGGCTCTGTGGGCCCAGCTCTGGCTCTGTGAGGACCCAGTTCCCAGCACTGTGGATCCATCTCTGGCAGACTCTTTTGCAGGGCATGGAGACCCACGAAGGAGCCACTAGCCCCTAGCACCATCTTGAGAACATCCAGAGGGATGGGGAGGTAGGGGCTGCTCCCATCCAAATGTGGGTTCCTGGGTTCTATGGAGAAAACAATGCTGTCTCTCTGGACCTCCAAACACTGTTGCGACCTCCCCATACACCCCCAACTCCAGGCTTCCCAGTCTGGTGTTCAGGCTGATGCTCCCTTTCCCGGACCAAAGCCCAAATCAAGAGTTGGTGGAGAATTGGGGGTGTCTGGTTCAGAAGCAAAGGCTGCATTGCTCGTTTTGGGATATCAGAGGACTTGAGTTCCTGTGGCATCACAGCAGCTCTCATGAGAGATGTTCACTGCAACAGAAGCCAGTGGGGGCCAGATTTGGGGTGGGACACGAGGGTGCCACTAGCTTAGAGGTCAACAGGACACAGCATGAGACCAGATGTGGGCCTGGACGAGTCAGCATTGACACCCCTCCAGGTTCTCGGACCCCAGAGGTTGAGCATAGGCTGGAATGGACTTAGGGACCTGGGAGTCCTGAGTGGGAGTTTAGACTGAGCCCCCCAAGAGTTCTGCCATCACATGGGGAGAGACACGGGGTAGGGTAGACTGAAGCAATATGAAGGTTGCTTCCTGGGAGCAGACTCAGTTTCTCACTGAGTCTGGGCTCAGAGGTTCAGGGAAGCTCCTATCTACATTAGAGGAGGAGAGTCTCAGTCAGCCCGGGGCAGGAGCTGTCAGGCCAGAGGCTGCTGAGAGCTGCCTGAAAAGATTTGCTTGGCTGAGGCCACCGCTGGCACATATCTCCCCGGGACCCCTGATCTGAGATGGGCTGAAAATTGAGAATGATTTTCCTGCCAGCGTAGCTTCTCTGTATTGATATTCGCTATGAAAACAAATTCCTTCCAGAGGCCAAACCAGCAGACACGCACAGAGCTTCTGGAATGATAAACGGGTCCTCAGCGTGAGAGCCTGAGACACAGATTCCAACAAGGTATAGACCCCCAGTCCTGAGTATCCAAGATGCAGGTCCCAACCATGGACACCACTGGGTCCCTCCCTCCCACCCCTCTGCTCCCAAACCTTCATACTCAGAGTTGAGAGGCTAGAAGAGAGTTCATGCTTTGGGCAACCTGGGCTTCAAGTCAGCTCCCTGAACTTCACTTTCGAAGTCATGGAGTCAAAGGGGCCGAAGGCTCCTTGCTGTCTCAGTTTCCCCTCAGCTACTTCCCAGACCCTGAGCCATGCCAGACAGTTAAAATATTTCCTAAGAACTCCAAAAATTGGGTCTCTCTGCTATGGAGCATCTGATAGCTGGTCCAGCTCTCCACAGAAACAGACATGCACAAGTAGAGTCACGCACACTCATACCGCACTAAGACACACATTCACACACTCACACGCAACACACTCACACTAACATACATTCACACCACACTCATACACACATTCACACCTACACACTTAAATACACATACACAACTAACACATACAACACAGCACACTCACACCCACACACATATATTCACACAACACACTCACATATGTTCACACATACCACACTCATAACCCCAAACATTTAAATATCATTTGAGGGGCTGGGCAGTGGCGCTTAGAGGTAAGGTGCCTGCCTTGCCTGCGCTAGCCTTGGACGGACCGCGGTTCGATCCCCCGGTGTCCCATATGGTCCCCCAAGCCAGGAGCAACTTCTGAGCACATAGCCAGGAGTAACCCCTGAGTGTTACCGGGTGTGGCCCAAAAACCAAAAAATAAATAAATAAATAAATATCATTCGAAGGGGAAATCAAGCTGATCTGAGGAAGCAGCTAATGCTCCAATGGTGAACCTTTCAGAGCTTGCATGGTCCAGCTATTCCCACCATCTCTGGAGGGAGTGCAGGGACATGCCTCCCCCCGCCACACACACACACACAAGTGCACCCAGCAGCCCACAGCCTGTGTGGGAAACTGAATCGGCCCCAGGTGCCTGGTCAGGGCTGCAGCTTACAGCTAATTGGGGACACTAAGGTGGGACCTCTGGCCACTCCAGGCATCTTTTTTACCTCAGGGGCTGCAGGGACCCCCCTGAACTGGCAGAGTCCCAAGCACTCAAAGGTATAGCCTTGTTACAACCTCCAGATCAACCTGGATCAAATATATTTCATGTCCAAATTTCCTCCTCCTTAGAAATCCTCCCAGTGTCCCCAAGCACTGTGACATTTGATTTATCCACGTGAAGGCGGAGGTGAGGCCCATTTGTTGGTTTTATTTTATCTCCAGCTTGTGGAGAAATTAAAACATGCTGTTTGCTGTAGTGCAGGATTTCAGTGGAGGTTCAGCCCCCTAAAAGGGACCACTCCGGCCACAGGCAGGCCACTGGGACATGCTCTGGAGCACCCTGAGTCGGCATCAGAATGAGCATCTTATCCTAGATTTATTTTTGCTGTTTTGTTGGGAGTCATACCTGACAGTGCTCAGGGGCTTCTCTGTGCCCTGTGCTCAGGGGTCCAGGAGATGCTGTGGCACAGCCTGGAACCAGCCTTCACTGTCACTCTGGACAGGGTGTCACTGGGGTAATGAGCAGCTGCTGGTCCACTCAGTCTGTGATGAGAAAATTAGCACCTTGGATGCTTCAAGAGCCACCGTGACAGTCACTTGGTGCATCCCCCGTGGTGCTGAGGGCAGAGTGTTTAGGCATGCTGAGGAGAATTGACTGGGCCCTGCTGGGTCCCCAAGTCTCTGAGAGTGGAGGGAGCCAGAGATCAAGCTGGGTGCAGTGTGAGAGGGACACCGCCATCCTCTCCCTCATGCAGTGAGCCCTCATCCCCACAATAGGACCCTTGTCCACCATGGCACTGCAGCCTGAGTCTCAGGGGACATGGCCCTGCACAAAGATGCCCTGTCAGTCTTAGCCCATCAACTCTTCTGAAAAATACAACCTACAGCTCTGAGAGAAAAAAATAGGGGGAGAGACACCATAGAGCCTGTCACTCCATGCATGGATTCACAGGTGATCTGCACCCCACAGTCACAAGCTCTGCCAAGGAACAAGCTGAGTGGGTAAGGAACACAGTGTAGACACTTGGCCCAGGACAGGCTGGAGTCCACCAAGTGGCATGTAGAGGAACATAGGATCCTGTGCTCAGAGTCTGAGGGAGCTGCAGGCACAGCGAATTCACCATGTCTAGGAGACACAGAGCAGAGGAGCAAACCCAACCCCATGCTGGGCTCTGAGGCCAGGGTCTGACAGGAAGGGACAAAGGGGGTGGATGAGGTGTAGATAGCACTTTGCTTGCAAGCATCCTCAAACACAGCATATATGCTGAACTATAACTGTGTTCCCTGAAACCCAATGATGAGTGTGGACAATTGTGGCTCATTTCAATCAAAGTGAAAGAAACAGGAAAATGTTCCACCTTCATGCTGCCAAGTGATTAGTATCAGTAAAAATAAAATAGACAATGGGGCAAAATATCCAAATCACACAGCCAACAGCACCAATGAACAGAACTTAGAAATGTACCTGTTGGGGTGGCAGCTGGGGATATGGGAGGGAAACTGGGGACAATGGTAGAGGGAGGTTGACAAAGCAGGTGGGATCAATGCTGGGACACTGTAGAATGACTCAATATGATTAATTACATAAATAGGAGTTTTAATAAAAATCATTTTAAAGAATAGAAAATAGCCAGGAGCCTGGGAAATTCATCTTTCTATGCTTTCACTGCTTCCCAGTGGCTATATATAGCAGGCAACTTGTGTCCCCATGTTCTCCCAGCTTATCCCTGTCTCTCCATTTGTCCCCATATCTTCCATGTCTGCCCAGCCCATGGAGGGACCAGAGCTGAGAAGGTGTTGGGAAGCCTGTGATGAGGACAGCTGTGCTGGGCAGTGCAAAGCCACTCGGTGGCCCCTGGCCATGGACAAGGGCCTCTCATCTGAGTTGGGGCTCAGGACTCCTACCCAGGAGCATTTGGAGACTGTGACACCCACTGCCGTCAATCAGCTGTGTGGGGTATTAAGGGGTCTCCCGCTCTCCTGGAAAATTACGTGAAACTGAATGCTGGCTGTGGATCTGAGATGGCCATCTCAGAGTGAACACCACAGGAGGAGTCTGTGATCCCTTAGTGTGGACAGATGTTTCCAAGGACAAAGGATCAAATCCACAGCTGCCTGGAAGCACTTAAGTGGCAGAGGTGAATTCGGGTTTGTTCATTCCACATTCTTAGCTTCCCTTCTTCACTAGCAGGATCCTCTTCTTGTCACCCCCTAGGTCTGCCTGGTTCTACAGACATAGCAGACCAGGGGATCTAGTATTGAACACATAGTCTGGCTGCATGTGTGTCTGTCTGAGCATGTGTCTGTGAGTCTATGCTGTGGGTCATGTCTGTCATTAACTCAGCACAGCTGTCTGACCGTGAGTAGCCATGCTGGTGGGCTGCTCCACCTGCCGCTGTACTCTTTCCCACTGTTTTCCTTCTTCCAGGCTACAATGTCAGTAGGCACCTCACACAGCTGTTTCCTCATTCCCTCTCCCTTGTTACAGACCTGACCCTTCTGATCACTACCAATTTAGGGGTGATCTTAGGGCAAAGGTTCCACACTTACCTGGCCCTCAGCAACCCCCTCAGAATTCTGCCTTTTGGGACAACCAGGAGGAAGCACCGTGAATCTCACCTAAAGCTACTGGGGATCCAGAATCCCCTGTGGAATTCAGTACCTGAGAGTGAGTCCCTGTACTGTGGGATGGGCATTCACCCCAGCCTCTGAACCAGCACTATTTCTCTCTCTCCCTCTCCTCTATCTCTTCCTCTCTCTCTCTTCCCCTCTCTCTCTCCCCCTCTCCTATCAGCATTTCTGTATCATCTTCAATCCAATTAAAGCAGTTCCATGAATGTTTTGTTGAGCCTTATTCTTTTTTTTTTTTTTGGCCACACCCTGTGATGCTCCAGGGTTACTCCTGGCTATTCGCTCAGAAATCGCTTCTGGCTTGGGGGACCATATGGGATGCTGGGGGATCAAACCGAGGTTCATCCTAGGTTAACATGTGCAAAGCAAACTCCCTACCACTTGTGCCACCACTCCCGCACTCTGTTGAGCCTTTAACCAGAATCCTCTGGAAGAAATTAGATCCACAGTGAGTATTTCCCTAGTTGGCAGTGCTGAGCTTTCTCACCCTCAGCCATGCCATCTTTGAGCCTTGTCTCCATCTGTCACTGAATCACGTTGATTGCTGCCCCAGGATGCACATAGCATCACTAAGGGCATTTTTCATGTTTCACATGATGGTCAACAATCCTGGAACCCGTCAGAGTGAATGTGATGTGGGGGACCCACAGCCCAGGCTTCCTGGTGCCTGGAAAAACCCACCATTTCCTCCCCATGATTGGAGAACATAGGTCAAAGGTTTCCAAAGACCTCCCTACAGTGCACTCCTCACCTGACCCTCTGTGGTGGTGGAAGTGAGGTACATGTGTCCAGAAATCTTTGGTAGAAATGGGGCCACTGCGGGCTCAACAGCCCAGTCAGGAGGACGAGGGTATGGGGAGAAAACACAAGCCTCTCATCCCCGCTCCTATTCTCCCCCCAGCACTGACAGATGTGATCTGGCAAGAGACGTGATACACCATACTCGAGTCTTCCTGGGGTGAGACTACATGGACCAGCTGCTTGGCCCTGGGCTGGCTGTTGTGAGATAATCTGGCACCTCGTGTTTATCTTCTTCTGAAGCCAGACAATGGTGCATCCGGGCCTTCATCGTCAGCATGTATGAGCCCGTGCTGGACACTCGGGCCAGATGGAAGGCTCCGAGTTCATGGAGCCAGGAGGGTCCTACTAATGGATCAGGCAGGGCCTAGTGAGCAGAGACAGATGGATGCCTGCTCTGCAGCTGGCACAGCTGTGCCCGTGGCTACTCCATAAATGCTTGTCCAGAGAGAGAGCTTCGGGGTCGCATGCACACAGCCACCTCAGGAAGAAATAAAATTTGTCAGACCAAGACAACGACTTTGTGGCCCATGGCATCGATTTTCCCAGGGGCTCACGTGCTCTCTGTGGTGTGTTCCGGGAAAACCACACATCAGACTGTCAGCAGCAGGAAATCAAAAGAAGCTTTGATCTCAATTTTGAAAATAATGCATATTTCATTTCTTTTCTTTCGGTGCTTGGTCATATACAGCAGTGCTCAGGGCTGACTCTGTGCTCAGAGAACACTACTGTCAGTGCTCAGGGACCACATGGGATCCTGGTTCTACCAGCTGGACCATCACTCTGGCCTCTTAGCTCTAGGTATCTGCCAATCCACTGTCTTAAAGGTGTGGTTTTCAACACAGAAATACTACATTTTGACCAAATCCAATGCATCTGTTTTCTTTGAATGCTTGGTGATATATTTCAGAAAAGATCTCTGTTCTTTGCACATTCGACGAGGCATCCAAACAATTCAGCTTTTCAAACTATGAACTAAAAACCAGTTATTGGGGCCAGAGCGAAAGCACAATGGGGGAGGTCATTTGCCTTGCATGTAGCCAACCTCGGCTTTATCCCCAGCATTTTGTATGGTCCCGTGAGTCTTCCAGAAGTAATTTCTGAGTATAGAGTCAGGAGGAACCTCTGAGCCCTGCCAGGTGTGACCCAAAAACCAAAACAACAACAATGAAAGCCCAGTCGTTATTTTGATCAATTTTGTTGACTATAAATTAGCATTTTCTCCAATTAATATTTTTGGTCTTTGGGTCACACCCTGCATTGCTCAGGATTTACTCCTTGCTCTGCACTCAGTAATTATTCCTAGAGGTGCTCAGGGGACCAGCTGGGATGTCAGGATAGAACTTGAGCCAGCCACGTACAAGGCAAGTGCCTTACCCACTCACTATACTATCTCCCCAGTCCCTAATTTAATATTTTACCATAAATAGATCAAGTCTATTTTGTATATGGATATTGTTCTGTAGCATTAATAAACTTATGAGTTTTAATATGTTTCCTTTATAGATTAATTGGAACTTTTAATATCCATCATCCTTAAATCAATTTTTCTTACAATATTTATTTGCAGAGTAGTTTTGCCATTTTGTTTATGATAAAGCTTTTATTTCATTATCTTTTTTTTTTGGTTTTTGGGCCACACCCAGCAATGCTCAGAAGTTACTCCTGGCTGTCTGCTCAGAAATAGCTCCTGGCAGGCACAGGGGACCATATGGAACACCGGGATTCAAACCAACCACCTTTGGTCCTGGATAGGCTGCTTGCAAGGCAAACGCCACTGTGCTATCTCTCTGGGCTCTATTTCATTATCTTTCATAATTGTCTTTACTAGAACCTAGATTAAATAGAATTTTAAAAATAGAATAGAGAATAGATTGGAAGGAAATGAAACAAAATATAACAGAATAAAGGAGAAGTGAACGGAATAGAATAGAATTGAAAGACCATATGGGACACCGGGATTCGAACCAACCACCTTTGGTCCTGGATAGGCTGCTTGCAAGGCAAACGCCGCTGTGCTATCTCTCTGGGCCCTATTTCATTGTCTTTCATAATTGTCTTTACTAGAACCTAGAATAAAATAGAATTTAAAAAATAGAATAGAGAATAGAATGGAAGGAAATGAAACAAAATATAAGAGAATAAAGGAGGATGGGCCAGGCGGTGGCGCTAAAGGTAAGGTGCCTGCCTTGCCTGCGCTAGCCTTGGACGGACCTCGGTTCGATCCCCCGGTGTCCCATATGGTCCCCCAAGCCAGGAGCAACTTCTGAGCGCATAGCCAGGAGTAACTCCTGAGCGTTACTGGGTGTGGCCCAAAAACAAAAAAAAAAAAAACAAAAACAAAAAAAAAAAGAGAGAGAGAGAATAAAGGAGAAGTGAACGGAATAGAACAGATTTGAAAGAATGGAGCATAATGAAATGGGATGGATGGAATGGCTTGGAATAGAATGAACTAGGTTGGACCAGGATATATGTTTCTTCCTGTTGCTGCAATTTTATCTGAAATAATTTCCATCAGACAAGTGGGTGTTTCTTAAGGGTACATTGCTGTAAACATTGTTTGCTTTGTCATGATGAAATTAAAACCTCACAGTCTTTAGTTTCTCCTGGTGACATGGTATGTTATTCCTGTCCACTCTGCACACTATCCCAACATCAACAGATTTCTGAGATGTGTCTCCCTTTCAGTGAGATCTAGGCAGCAGATACCTTGAGGTCATCTCAGTTCAGGCATGGCCTCCCCCCCTGCTGTCCATCCAGTCACTAGAGCGGGGCCAAGAGGCTGATTCAGGTCAGTCTGTGCACTCTGGCTCGATGCTTTATTTTATCTCTTCAACTGTGAGATTCGTGCAGTCCCAGGCTTCTGGTCTTTGGGTTTCCTTTGATAGTAATTCTGCATATTTTGTCCTGTTGCCTGCAGAGGGTGATAGGAAATTCGGGGGACACTTCTGGCAATTCTCAGTCAACCCAGCTTGTCAGTAGGATGTGGACCTGAGATGGAACTGATGGAAAAGGGTGGTGCCAGGAGCCCCAGCCCAATCCTACAGTGTTGGGAATCAACACAGACCAGATTCCACCCAAGCCTTCTCTACCTCCAGATTTGCTGGAGGCAATGGTAAAAGGTCCAGATTTGCTCTTATCAAAGATGAACTCTCAGAGCCACCAGATCTGAACGCATTTGCATCTAGTAGCGTCTTTTGGCAAGGTCCTGGCCTGCCTCTCCCTCTCACACCAGTGCTCCCAAGGCGATTTTCAGAAAGATTAGAAAAGAGTGAAATCAATCATTCCCAAATATTCTTGTGCCTTCTTTAAAAACATCTTTGCTTCCCAAATCATAATGGAATTCAACATTTTTCTAGCAATCACATTTTGCTTTCATGTTTAGAAATGATTTAGCAGAATATTCCTGTCTCTTCCTGTTACCCAAAGATTCCTGGCCAGGCAGACACTGTGTGTGGACCCTGGTGGCCCGACATCCAGGACAGTTACTTTCCAGCACCACATGACTTTACAAGGAAAAGAACCTTCTAACTCTCTTTTCATAGTCAGAAGTTGTTCACACATTTTTCCCTTTGTACCTGCAAGTAGAAATTTTAGTGTTAGTCTGGGTACATCTGATTAAAGAAGCTGACTTCTGTGCTGTTTTTTTTTTTCAAAGTGGTCTGCCTTTATTCTATATAGTTATGTTTTCCTGAAGCTTCTTATTAGGACTTTCTTCTGTGCTGTGTGTGAGACGCTCCGTCCATGACTCTCTCACGGACTTGCAGCATCAAGAGCATTGGATCTGTTTCATCTCGCATCCCCCAACCTCTGTGAACTCTCCTCCATGTGAGAACTCAGTCGACAGGATTTATGTCTGATCTGCTGACAGAGCATCTCTGTTTCATGCCTTACAGCTGTTTTCCTGGTGTTGTTTTCTGCAGAAACTCTAATGAAATGTAGACTGGAGAGAGACAGTTCTGCTCCGGTTTATTCTGGTGAAAGAGAAACCTGAGCTGTGGTACCCAGTGATTCTCGGTGGCATCATCTAGATCTTGGTGGACACAGGGGAGGGCAGGTCAGTAATCAGTCCAATGGGGAGGCACCCTGGACGGAGGGACTCAGTGTGGGGTAAGGGGGTCAGCTGGGGGCACTTCCTGACTTGTGTGGTCCTGATTCCCCAGCCTCAGGGTGGCTGCGACCTAGATACAGTAACCAGGAATCTGGGAACCCCCTTCTCTACCCCGTACCCCCAGCTCTGAGTGAAGTCTTGAGTAGTGAGGGAAGAGGGAGTCTGTTAATGCAGATGAGATGAAGTTTGGAGACTTCTGCCCCCCCCCCAGGAACTGACTGTCCACAGCTATGCTGAGTCTCCAGGGGTCCCCAAAGAACCTCATTGGGAATGTGGAGCTGGGTGGAGAAGACAGGTGCTGGGAAGCTATTGGAGGGATTGTGTCCAGATGGCCCAGGGTATCCCCCTGGTGTTTGTCTCCCTCAGGGACACCCCACCTCAAAAGGCTCAGGAAGCTCCTGCTCCCTCTTCCCCAGCCTGGATCTTCCTGCCTGCTGGCCACGGAGGTGGGGGTGGGGGAGATCCCCACCCTCCTGGTGAGGTGGGGGAAACGGCCATGCTGGGCTTACACAGACCCCACGTTCTTTCCTGAAAAAGGGAGATAGTGTTGTTATGTCCAGGTGCAAGTTCTGGGGCATGGAGCCAGGAGCAGCCACACAGCAGGTCCCAGGCTGGATACCAAATGCCGCTGGGCCCCAGCCAGGCCCGGAACCCCAGAACCTCCTCCAAGAAGCCCTGTCCCCAGCTGGGAAGCACCCAGCCTGCTCCCCTGCTCCTGCCGCCCCAGAGCTGGCTCTGCAGGAGACAGGAAGTCTCCTCCACACAGTCCTCCTGGACACACACACACACACACACACACACACACACACACACACACACACACACACCGCTTTGTTCCTGGTCTTCCTTCTCTCTCCCATCCAGGACAGGACCCCCTAAGCATTTCTGGCCTGCTGCCTCAGGAATTCTTGAGAAACATGGCAAAGGCTCTTTATCCGCTGAACACAGTCCTAGTCTCTCCGACTTTAATTAAGAACATTTGTAAACAAGATGGTGACTGTCACCATCAAGTCTCCTCTTTAAACAGCAGGAACAAAGGACAAGTCGTCCTCCTACATGGAGCAGCAATCAGACTCCACTGAGCTGAGGGCAGGAGGCAGGGGGTGGGCTCAGCGGGGCAGCCTCTGCCTCACTACTCTGTGGCTGCCAAGAGGCAGGCCAAGCTGGACACACTTTAGCCAGGGGACAGCAGCCGCTGCTGGGCCTCATGCTGCTCCCAGACCCAGGCAGAGCCCTGGCCAGAGGAAGCCAGCTGCGGACAGACATGGAGTGTGTCTGCACCTGAGGGACCTGGATGAAAGGTTCATTTGCAAAGAAAAATTCTTGATGAACATACATGAGCACGGTATAATGTCTGCTCCTTGGGGATCTTGCAGGTCCTCGGGTCGGACTGGCTACTCCTGCTCACCGTCTCAGCCCTTTCACCTCAGCCACCCCATCAATCACCTTCTCTCCTTTCAGTCCTCTATTACGCAGCTGGTCCCACAGCACACCAATTCCGCTCCGGCTATCAGAGCTGAGGTCATGAGGACTCAACGGAGGTCCCAGGGCCTCCAGCAGTGACAGACCTGGAGCTGGGCTGCTCAGGAACTCAGCACACTTAGAAGTTCCTGCCATAGGCAGGGGCAAAGACAAGCCACATTACTTATTAACACAAGTGTTATATATTCAAATGCATGGAAAATTGAGCTCTTGTTCACCGTCATTTCTGGTAAATCAGGAATGATTAAATTCTCAGTTCTCTCTAAAATCATGAGTTAAACTTTAGATGAGGCCCACGCACATTTGTATAGTGACAGAGATAGAGCCACAGTTCTGGAAGAGCTCAACCTCTACAGGAATCCCAAGAGAGCACGGTCTGAGGGACTAATCCCAGACAGCACAACTTCCACATGAATAATCCCAGGACAGTGCAGCCTCCACAAAAATAATCCAGGGACAGCAGATCTCTGTGGGAATAAACCCAGGACAGCAAATATCTATGGGAATAATCCCTGGACAGCACAGCTTTGAACAATAACATCAGGACATCCCAGCCCAAACAAGAGGGAAGATGAAGTTGCTACCCTCTGACCAGGACTGGCTGATTTCACCACCATCCACACACATTTGGTTAGCTCCATGCCACTCCCACCGTGGAGACAGTTTCTAGCCTAAAGATCCTTCTGTGCAAAATGACCTTAACCCATAGGCTGTGAGAGCTCACAGTGTGCAGTAGGAGAGGGTCCCAGCAGAGACCCTGGCATTTTCTTGGGCCCACAAGCAGCCGCAGTGGGGGGGGGGGCTGCAACCCATCCAGGGTCTGTTACACTCTGTGCAGATCAGAGCCTAATTTTTCGAGCTATGGGAAGTTGAATAAAAACTGCTGCATGGCCAGAGGCGCTCTGCAGGCTGGGACACTTCACTCTCGATGATGGTGATCACCACGGAGATGCCTGTCAGGAGCCTCCATCCTCAGGCTCCGAAGAACAGCGCCTCCCACTTCTTCAAAGCCTCCCTCACCCTTGATTCAGAAAGAAAATAAATCAGCACAGATCCGGCCTTAGCTGCCGTCTCGTTTCCAGACATTTTCCTCTGCCTGAATGTTCTTCATAACAGCAAATGGGAAGGTTTAATCTATGAGCAATTCTTTTTTTTTTTTTTTTTTTGGTTTTTGGGCCACACCCGGTGACGCTCAGGGGTTACTCCTGGCTATGCGCTCAGAAGTCGCTCCTGGCTTGGGGGACCATATGGGACGCCGGGGGATCGAACCGCGGTCCGTCTCCTAGGCTAGCGCAGGTAAGGCAGGCACCTTACCTCCAGCGCCACCGCCCGGCCCTCTATGAGCAATTCTAAGACGAGGTAGCCTACTCCTCTTCCATCATCTCTGCTAGGGTCTCACTTGGCAGTACTAGGGGCTGAACTCAACCCCACAAACAAAGCCGATCTCTTTCTGTTGCTCCTAGAGGCGTTTTGGGTCATGCAACTCCATGGTGACTGCAGTTTCTATGACACAAAGGCCACAGGAGACACAGGGGCCAGAGAACAAGATCACAGAATCCTCAGGGACCATGGGAGACACAGGCATTTTTGGGGAGGGGTGTCCAGTCCCACAATGGGTGTGGCCAGCTTCTCAGGTGTCCAAGATGTCTAGCATTCTGGTGCCTTTGGGGGACAGGACCACCTGCACAGATGCGCAGGAGAGCCTGAGACATGTTAGTGTTGCCCAGCTATGGAAGCCCTGGAGACACAGCTGACCACTTGTCCCCACTGATCTGCAGGCAGGCCACATTCTGCTGGGCAGAAAGGTCTCATCACAAAGCACACTGGTTTCAAATATTTAATTTTAAAAAATTAAAAATTCTTTGTACAAAGATGATGAGAAAAATCTCATGCAAACTCTGGGCATACAGTAAAAATAACTGAAATCATAGTATGATGGGTTTGTACAAAATTATTCTTTGTAAGGGGGGGCTCAAGTCTTGGGGTTCTGTCTCAGGCATGAGGCCTCTGCAGAGAAGGGGCCCTGCCTGGTACATGAGGCAGTACCAGGATGAGTGATGAATGCCCTATTGCTACTACTAGGACCCAAGACAGACAGGGACATGGAGGAAGGAGGCAGAGCATGGGGCCACAGGATCACAGGTAGGCATGGTGTCCAGGCAGCATGGGGGACACATGGGTGGCCAGTCCCCTAGGCAGCCACAGGCATGCCTTCACATATCACATGTGAGATGCATAGCTGAAACACAGACCCGCAGATCGTGACATCAAACTCGGAACGTCGTACAAAAGAGCTTCAATATGAAACAGTAAAATCCTCAGGGACAAGCCACGGCACTCTCATCTGCTGACCCCCATGCACTGGCCACACTCACCTGAGCTCCTGACCACACATCCCCACCCCCAAAAATATCACGGCCCCCATCATCTGCTGTCCTGCCCTGGCCTGGCCTCAGTCCTGCTCCTAACACCCTCATCTCATTTTCCGGAGCCGTAGTCTGTTCTCCTTGTCCCGTTTCTTGAGAACCAGGATGAACTGGTTGAAGAAGTGCTCCTGGTCCTTGCGTTTCTGCACCAGGCGGAACCTCTGGTCACGGCCGTACTTGTCAGCGAACTCCTTGAACGTGGTCCTGGAAGAGAGTCAGTGGTCGAGGCCTGGTGGTGGACAAGCTGGGATCCTAACCAGGGTGAAGGTCCATGGACTTCCACCCAGCCCTTGCCCACCTGCTCCCCCCATTGCCTTCTGACCCCACCCTCTGATGACCTTCCTAGGGCCAGAGTGGATCTCCCTGCAGCCTGTGCCAGCTCAGCACAGCTCCCTTTCTCCTCCCAGCTCAGCCCCTTGCTGCCACCATGCCCATAGGTAGCTCTGCCTAGAGAAGGAGCCCCACACCAGCACCTGCAGCTGGCTATTGTTCTTCAAACTCCCCAGGCCAGCAGCTGGCGCCTCTCTGGACCCCTTTCTGTGCACACAGCACTCTCCCTTTCTCTGCAGATGTCTGTCAAGGTGTGAAACCTTTGTAACGTGGGGCTTCAACATATGGACAACAGGACTGGTCTGCAAGGCTGTGCCAAGGAAAAAGTCAGTTGGCTCATGGCCTCACCGAGGGGCTCAGGGCCTCACCCAAGTGCTCATGGACTTGCAGTAGCCTCTTACCTCAGCTTTGTCCTCTCATCTGATTGCTCCCTCCTATGCTTACCCATCCTGTCCACCTTCTCACCCCGGGATCTTGCTGTAAAGTGGGGGACAGACTCTGACTCTCTGCTCCATCCTGGAACTCCCTGGCTCACAAGCCTCATTACCCTGAGAAGTCAGGTTAGAAAGTTGCACAGGGAACTATGGCTAATTGCTTCCCACCGGGAAGTCTCTGCCCTTTCATTGTCCAAGGCCTTTGGAACCAGCACTTACATCACCCAATTACTGGCCAGGCCAATTAACTAACGATTGATCAAAGTATAGGAGCCTGTTTGCATGGAAAGCAAAAACCAATTAATATCCATTGAATGCATCTGGCTAAAAATAATGAAGTATAAATACTTTAAAATAAAAATGATATCACAACCTTAAAGCCCTTTTTTAGTTTTTGGGCCATACTCAGTGGCACTCCTGACTCTACTCAGGAATCACCCTTGGCAGGCTTAGGGAACCATATGGAATGCCAGGAATTGAACCAGATCAGCTGCATGCAAGGCGAATGCCCTCCCCACTGTGCTATTGCTTCAGCCCCTCAAATCAATTTTTGTTTTGTTTTGAGCCACTCCCAGAAGTGGTCAGGAATCATTACAGGTAGGACTTGAGGGCTGAATGGAGGTTGGGGGGTCTGGGAATTGAACCGTGATTGAAAGAGCCTTAACCACTGCACTCTCTCCAGTCCTGAGCAAAATACTCTTGCTCTTACAAAGGCTAGTGGTAAAATTCATCTGTCCCCTGTTTTGGTTTGTTTCGTGGAATCACTAAGTGGCCGTAAACCCATCTCAGTGCCATGTGGAGGTTCTGTGACCTCCCAGGACCTCAAACCCAGCCCAGCCCTTCAGCCTGGGGGCCATTCCTGCATTTCACCCTGGACCATGGATCCCTGGCCCGGCTGCAAGAGCAAGACAGAAGTCAGGACTGGCTTAAGAGAATGTGGCCTGAAAACTGTCCAGCAGGACCATGGGAGCAGGATTTTTAATGGGGTCCCCACCTACCGGGGGGACACTTTTGACTCCTCTAGGAGCTTCCTGAACCCATCTCGGGCCAGCAGCAGCTTTGTCCTCTTCTCCTTTGACTCCTCCTTGACCCTGGTCTTCACAAACTGCTCAAAGCTCTGGAACACAGAGAGCATGTAGGACTCACTCATGGGCTCGCGCAAGACCAAACCTCCTCCCGCTCCTCCTCACCCTTCTCCCTCCACTCACAAGGGGGACCAGCTCTCCTCCCGCTTGTCCTCATCTTCCTCCTGCTCCTCCCCTCCTCCTACTCCTCATCACCCTCGTCCCTCTCCTCCACTCATACAAAGGACCAGACCTCCTCCCGCTCTTCCTCACCCTCCTTATTCTCCCTCCTCCCAACACTTCCTCCCTGGCTCCCTTCTCACCTGCCTTCGCTCCTCCGAGTTGAGCAGCAGGTAGCGGGGGTCAAACACGATCTTGTGCAGCTCCTTCTCCCAGGTGGAGAAGGCAGACACCTGGGGAGAGGCTGAGTCAGTACTGAGCTGACAGGGAGTGGGCAGGGGGATAGATAGCGGACTGGATTGGGAGCTGGGTGGGTCGGTCAGGGTTTCAGGAGCTGGAGGATGGGGTGTGGAGATTGGGGGCTTTTTGCTCCCCTCCAACACTTGCCCTGCCCCAAGCTTGAACCACGGTGATAGAGCAACGGCTTATCCATGACCAATCCCATGGCATTCAGGACACCTGCCCCTTCGAAGTGGGATTTAAACAAAATATTGGGTCTTGCTTCCTTCTTTTCTCTAACCCCTGCTCTCTGAACAAGACCAGCCTCCAGCCCCTTTCCCAGTCCAGAAGGCCAGGATCAGCACAGATCTGAGCATGACCTTGACCATGAGTGTCCTGTGCTGACCAGCTTCTACCCCAGACATGCCAACCCTGCTTTAGCAGAAGCCATGTTTCCTCCATCAATGTCCCAGTGCCTGCCATAGACCAATGGCATGGCTGTGCCCATGCAAGAGGCAATTTAGAGGCCAAATTCTGCTGCACAGTGCTAACATGGTTGCTTCTGACAGTCTGGTTAGTGCTGATGTGGTCAGTGCTGATGTGGCTGCATGCATGCCAGGAGCTGGCATATGGCCACTGCTGTCCACTTGGCTGTGGGGCTGCTTCCTATCTACTTCAGGAAGTTAGGTACATTTTCACATATGCAGAAACTATGTTCTGGCCCAGCCCCTGGAACTAAAGGATCAAGAGATTCAAGGTCTGGCCACCCATTCTCACGGGCCAGGGGCTGCACCCACCAGGCCTGTCAATATTTCTGTGGAGCCCCCAAATGAGGGCCTTTTCCAGCATCATCCTCAGAGTCTCTTGGTAGAGTCACTTGGCAGAGTTTCTACCAAGTCTGGAAGGACCATGCGTGGCTACGGGTAGAAGGGCGGTGAGTGTGGTTTCATAGGGCCTCACATCTGGCAACCATGTATCATGGGCCCAGCCCTTGCAGGCCTGTCAAGAAAGACTCACAGCCATGCTGGGTGGGAAACCAGCGTGTCTTCAGGGCTTGCCATAGGGTTCCAGACTCCACCCACATCCTCCTTCCTGCCTGTTAGGTGAGGGTAGTCATGGTGGTGGTCAGGAAACTCGCTCACATAAGAAACCACTCATGCCCCATGCCCGCTGCCCTCACCTTCCAGGCCGGCCCTTTCTAGGAGCACTGTGGGAAGGGCACCCAGCTCACCCCTCTCTCCAGGAGCATGTCTCGGAAGTGGGCTACACGCTGCTCCAGTGGCAGGAGAATCTGGGGTGATGTCCGGCTGTCCTTGTCCTGACCATTTGCCTCTGTGGGCTCCGAGCTATTGCTGCCGTCTGTCCTTTGGGCACAAGACACAGTCATACAAACTGGGAACCCCGCTTCTTGTCCAGCCTCTCACTCCAGGACCCATGAGGAACCAGAGTGCCCAATGCTTGGAAGTGACACAGCGGAAACAAGGCTGAGCTCCAGGGTGCAGGGGCAGAGCACGAAGGGGCGAGGGAAAGGAGAGGCAAAGCAAGGGTCCGCTGGATCTGCCTGTCCCCTGTTCCCTTCACTGTCTGGTTCCATCCCTCTCAAAGCTGCCCTCGCCCCCATCTCCTCGCTCAGGGCCCCAGGAATGAGTAGGGAGAAGTGCCCTGAGGGTACAAGTCATGTGTGATCATCAACATGGACCCACACATGTGGATAGAAGGACCCAGGCACCACATGGGGCTGCCAGTTCCCTGGCCAGCATCACCAGACTCTTTGACTGCCCCAGCACCCTGGACAATCCCCCCATCTGTGAGTAATTTCAGCACTGCGGATCCTCCTGACCCTGTGGGCAATCTCAATACCATGGACAGTTCCAACGACCCACATGCCATTTCAGTACCCAGGACAGCACCCTGCCGTGTTGGTTTCAGCACCCTGGAGAGATCTTTCCTGGCCCTTCTGATTTCAGCACCCTGCCCAGCTCCTAAGGGCCCCTTGACCAGTTCCCAGCACCCTGGGGCTCTCGCAGGGGCACCTTCCTGCCTCACTCAAAGTGAGAGGGACCAGCAGGTAGACAGATGCCCTCTTGGTGGGTCACACGTCACAGCCGGTCCACTGAGCTGGTCAGGCCTGGAGCCATAAGGGCAGTATGAGGTCTCCCACCCAAGTCCACCCAGCACCTACCCTGGGAGTTAACCATGTCCCCTGAGCCAGACATGCCTGGGCACCATGAGTTGGTCCTGCTTGGAAAAGGAGCCCCACCTAGTCTGTCTGCTCAGCCTTCATCTGGGAGCAGAGCTGGGCGCTCCACGCCCCCACCCAGAGTGATTGACAAGCAGGTGCAGGCCCCGCCCACCCCTACCGGTTTCTCTTGGTCCTCGTGCTCAGCACCTCCCTGACATCTGCAGAGGCAGCTTCGGGGCCACCATCAGCTGAAAGACAAACAGGAGAGACGGGGGTATGGGTGCCGAACGGGTGTGGGTGCTGAAGAGGTGCAGCTCTCTGGAGGGGCAAAGGTAACCCCACAAACCAGCACTGGCCAGCCCAATCCCCACCATGCCCAGCCTTGAGCTGAGCCAATTTCCCCAGAAACTGAGAAACAGTGAGAAAGATTTGTTGTAGGAAAAGTATCAAAACAGGGGAAGATGGTTGGAACCCTGTTAAAGCCAGACACACTGAAACAAGGCCCATGGCACTGGGACTGGGCACCTCTATCTGGTGGGCACAGAGCCATGCAGCAGGAGCTGAACCAGCATTATGTGGGCGACATGAAGTGCAGCATGATCTGGGGCCTCGGCTCTGGCGCAAACATGTCCCTGGGCAGTGGAGAAGGGCAGGCAGCCGCAGACCCACAGGTACAGGGACCAAACCTTGCTGCCCACATGTGTGTCCTTCCCAGCCCAAGGGTTTAGCCATCTTTCTCGGGACTGTCTATGCAGGGCCCTACCCACAGGTGCCAGTCAGCGAGAGCAAGCACAGAACCCACAGGACCACCCTGAGATGCTCCCAGCTCAGTATGAAGTCTGGGGTCCTCTGAATCTGGGAGGCACAACCTTGGGTTCTAGGCCTGCTGGGCAGTTCAAGGGGATATGAGCCTCTATCCTGGGCTAATTGGAAATGAAGTCCCTTTGAACACACACTGTCTCTATGAAACATGGGAACTACCAGAGGGGCCAAGAGAGGTTGCAGGCTGGGTGTTGCTACTGCACAAGCTCCCCAAAGCTGAGCTGTGCATGGATCAGGGCAGGACCTAAAGTGGGCACAGGCACAGCAGCCCAGCCTCTCACCTGCCACCTCCAGCTTGCGCTTATGGGGCGGGTCCCCCAGGATCTGGATGAGGTCCCCACGATGCTGCAGGTCACCTGGTTTCTCCCAGACTGACAGCTGCATGGTGGGGTTGAAGAAGAAGACGCGGTCGTCGCCCGTCCACACCACACACCTGTGAGGAGAGACCCTCAGACCCCAGCTCACTTCCCACAGACATCCCATCTGACTCCCACAGACACCCTAATCAGGCTTTTCCCACCCCAGAGAGGGGGGCTCTGCCCATGAGGAAACCTTGCGCAGTCCCCAAGTTCCAGGCTCAGTGAACATCATGGTCCAGGGTCACGGCCCACACACAGGACCAAGCCCTTGCACTGAGATGCTTGCTCGCTTCCTTCCTTCCTTCTTTCCTTCCTTCCATCCTTCCTTCCTTCCTCCTTCCTTCCTCTTCCTTCCTTCATTTTCCTTCCTTTTCTTCTTCCTCTTCCTCCTCTTCTTTTTCTTTTTTTCTTTCTCCTTCCTTCCTTCCTTCCTTCCTCCATTCCCTCCCTGTCTTCTCCTTCTGTCCCCCTCCAGTCACCTACTCACCAATGCCCCATACTTCCTTTTCCCAGAGGTTCTTACCAGGGGGATCCAGGCACTGGTGTGGAGGCTACAGGTCTGCTGCCTCTAGCTGCACTGTCCTCTCGGGGGACAAGTATGGATGGTGGTTCCTTCATACAGAAAAAGAAGAGACACTCTGAGGGCACCTGTCTGCCACATCAGAGCTAGGGCACTGGCAGCAACTGTGGCCCAACCATCCCCAGCACCCACTGCTGACTTTTCCCCACCCACCTTCTCTCCTTGGTCCCGGGCTGGGCCCTTCGGCTCTGTGTGCAGCACCAGGGAAGGAGGTCCAGGCCGCTGGCTGTGCTCTCGGCTTCTCTCTA
Organism: Suncus etruscus; assembly: GCF_024139225.1. NCBI lineage: Eukaryota > Metazoa > Chordata > Mammalia > Eulipotyphla > Soricidae > Suncus > Suncus etruscus. The sequence goes on from NC_064864.1 coordinate 71,761,051, forward strand.
CAGATAGGAATGGCCATCAGCACCCCGAGACCAGCAGAGAAAAACAGGCAGATCGAGCCACAGTGCCCAGACAGGGCCCAGCAACACTTCACCCTCCCACAGGCCACACAAGGAGGGACTAAGGACATGGGTCTCAGGCAAGGACTGACCAGGTCTGCAGGCTGGGCCATGGGAGAGACTGACCCTGCAGCCCCTCAGCAAACAGCTGCTCTCTGGCACCTGGGCACCTGAGTTGGATACCCTGCTGGAGACACCCCTCAGGAGTGATGTGTGTGTCCGTGTGATGTGTGTGCTGCTGTGTGCACGTGTTTGCTGCCACCTATCCAATCCAGCCACAGTGTGGAAGGTTCTAGACCTTGCCCAGTCTCCATGGACAGGTCCAGGCAGGGCTCACACTCAGCCTTGAAACACTGGAGATGGAGGCTCCTCTCTGAGTTCAAGTGCACCTCATCAGAGACACGATCCCCAATTTTTAGTTTCCCTCACAGAAATTGCAGCTGTGGTGAAGCCTTCCCTGCCATGGCCATTGCCTGACTAAGAACAGACTCGGTGTGAGCCAAAACCCAGATGCATGCACATCCCCTCAGCTCCCAGAGACAGGCCAGGTGGCTCTGGAGGACACTCTGGCCTGTGCTTTGCTGTGGGAGCCTCAGTTTTGCCACTTAACAGTTCTCACATGGCCCTGCATCAGGGCTGAGCTGCACAAAAGGGCTGCCTGGCCAGACTCACATGTTCAGCAGGAGTCCGATCCACATTGTGTGTGTGTGCATTTGCGCAAGTTTGTTCAGCCCTGATGAAGAGATGTATCCCAGCTTTATGATCTAACTTCTCTCTGCTGCTTTCTTTATAATCCGCCTTCTCTCCCATTTCCTTCAAGTTCTAAAGTAGTAGAGCTCAGGCATCTATCTGATCCAAACGGCCTTGATGTGCTTCAAGGCCAACCTGACCTTTGCTGAGTCCAGCCATTCCAATGAAGGACATGGCACCCAAGACCCAAATAGTGGCCAGTGGGTAGCAATGAGACACAGGACATCCACATCTAAGCCTACTCACAAATCTCCCTACACTCCACAGGGCTCTGCAGCTGGCTCACACTCAGGATCTCACACATGGTGCCCAGAGCCCCTCCCAGGCCACAGGCCAGCCTAGGAAGCTCTGCTCTAACTGGACATAGTGGGCGGCTGTAGTGCAGGGATGGTCCCCACACCAGAGGGAGCCTGCAGTGGGGGCACGGTGAGGAGTCTGAGGCAGACAGTGGAAACTGAGCCCGAAGAGTAGGTGGAGAGACCAAGGCCTTGTGCTGTGCATGAACAGCTGGGCCCTGCAGAGGCCACATCGTGGGGCTGGGAGACATCACCGGAGACAGCACAGTTGACATACCACCATGGGCACGCATGTCCAGAATTATGCAGGACCAATGTAAGCACATCCAGGTAAATGCAGGTCCAGGTATCTACATGTCCAGGGGTATGAAGGACCAGGTGTATATATGCCTAGGGGTATGTAGCTTCCAGGTGTATGCACATCTAGTGGTAGACGTCCAGGTGTATACACATTCAAGGGTACACAGGTCCAGGTATATGCACATTCAGGTGTATGCAGATCAGCTGTATGCATGGCCAGGTGCACGCAGGCCCAGGTACATGCAGGTCCAGGTGTACGACTATCTGGCACATCCAGGTCCACCACCATCCAGGTGCAATTCCAGGATGGAAGGTGAGAGAGAATGACAGGCTGGGGGCTGTTCTCCTGGGGACTGAGCCCTGAGTCTGCGTCTCAAGCCCCCCTCCGGGACACATGATTCCAGGACTGGAAGAGCAGAGGCTCGGGGCCCTAGAGGACCCTCAGGCGCCCCCTGCTGGTACCCGCGCACGCGCTGCCCTCAAGTCACTGCACCTACACAGTGGCTTAACTTTCAGGGGTATCCAAGGAAGCAGAGAACAGAGGCAGAGCCTGACTGGGCCTGGGGTGCCCTGGTACCCCACCTCTCTGGGAACTCAGGTGTCCCAAGGGATGTTCATGAGGCCAGAGCAGCTCCGTTCTCTGCCCCTCTCATAATCTCCCATCTCTGCTCTCATAGTGCGCCAGTCCTGCTTGCTATCTCTGTTCACCACGATGCTCCCTTTTCTGCTCCCGCAGGGCTCCGCAAGGAAAAACAATTGGGGCTCCATGCCACCCCCTCCTTTGACAGAGTTTTGAGATAACCAAGGAAAGAAGCTTGGGGAGCTGTGGGTGGGAGCTGTATGTGGCCATAGCCCCTGGCTCTGGCTGTGACCTCAAACCCCAACTCCCATATCATGAGTCTCAGGAGCCCAACACCCGGCCCGATCCCACTCTGAGCGCCTTGTCTCTCCACCTGCTTCCCCCGAAGAAGCCAATTATAAATAACCGCACACTGGAAATTATTTAATTGCATTAAATGAATCATGAGCAACGCATTTATAATTACCTAAACAAATGTCTGCATTAAAGACACTTAAGCTTAAAGAACATAATTTTAAAATGAATTTTCTGAGACAAATGCTCAGTGTTACTCTAAGTGCTGGGTTGGGACAGCAGGTCAGCCACAGAGGCGCTGGGTATCTGGACCAGTGCTGGCCACTCTGGCACAGTGGGGGAGGTGGTGGGGAGGGGCAGAGGCTCTGGTACAGGGCCAGCACAGAGCCTGTTACACTTCACCAGGTTACCCCTAGATTCACTCTGCACCCCAGAAATCTGCCCCCCCCTTAAGCTGTCAGACTATGACCTCTCCCAGCACACCCAGATTTTCTCTGGTTCCTGGTTCATGTCTTCAGAAAAGATGTGTTGGACTAAGCAGGAACATGATGGAGTTGCAAACTGAACGTTTGAGAGAGGCCCAAGGGTGAATTCCCACACCCTCCCCTCCTGACCCTCCTCTCCCTTCTCCCTCTCCTTTCCCACTAACTTTCCATCTCCCTTCTTCCAGCCTCTCACTCTCCTTCCTCCCCTCTTTTCCTTCTCCCTCCCCTACTGACTCTCCTCTCCTCCAACCTTCCTCCTCTCCTCTGTCTCTCTACCATCTCTTGTCCCCCTCTCTCCCTCTCTTCCTCTTCCTCACCTTTCCTCCCTCTCGCCTCTCCCTTTCCCTTTCTCCTTCACCTTTCCTCCCTCTTGTCTCCCCCTCTTTCCCTTTCTCCCTCACCTTTCCTCCCTCTCCCTCCCTCTCTTTCCCTTTCTCCTTCACCTTTCCTCCCTCTCCCTCCCTCTTTCCCTCTCTCCCTCACCTTTCCTCCCTCTCTCTGCCCTCTCTCTTTTCCTCTCTCCTTCCTTCTCCATCCCTCACTCCCTCTCCCCATCTCCCTAGTTCCCTCCCTCTCTCCTTCTCTCTCCCTCTCCATCTCTCTCTGCTCTCAGAGCAAGAGGCAGTATTTCCACTGGTCCCAGAACTGAAGCAGAGACAGTCATCAACCCCCACATAGGTGGCCAGAGACCACAGGGATGGGGCAGGAAGAGGGAGGTCCAGCAGGGGCTCTGGGGAGTTGAAGGTAAAGAGCACAGGGCACCCCAACAAGCCCTTCAATGCCGCTGAATTCTCTCTGTAGCTTGGGCTGGAGACCTTCTCTGGGACACAGCCTGGAGCTGGAGCTGGTGAGGATCCAGGGCCCTAGAGTCAAGGCTGGCCAGCCCCTTCCTCAGGCTCCTGGTGGGGCTGCAAATTGGGAAAGCACCACTGCTGGGAGTAAATCACCTTAAAATGTGCATTTAAATTAAAATAGAGGCTCTAACTCCATCTACTTTGATTAAAACGGAATAAACAGGCAGCAGGAAGACAGGCCCTGGGCGCCCAGCAGGACCCTCATGGAGGTGGGATTGTGTACACTGCAGTGCCTGAGTGTGTGTGTGTTTGTGTGTGTGTGTGTGTGTGTGTGTGTGTGAGAGAGAGAGAGAGAGAGAGAGAGAGGAAGAGAGAGAGAAAAGAGAGAGAGGAGGGGTGTGGTTAAGTGATGTGGTATATGGAGAAGCATGTGGATATGTGTTTCCATGCATGAGTATGTGTGAGTGTGAAAGAGTGTGAGTGTGAGTGGTGTAATCCAGGCCCCACAAACCCCTGCACTCACTTGATGTCCCAGGAAGCGCCCTTGAGACCAGACTAGGAAAGTCCTTCCAAAGTCCTAGTACTCAGTACTGCATAGGTGAGATTAGTCCAGGAAGAGCTCCCCACCTTGGCCCAGGCAGAAAGGAGAGCACCTTGTTCTCCGCCAAGAACTGGTGGTTGAACAAGGTGCTGGCAACACAGGAAACGCAGAGCAAATGATGGGTTAGCCCCACAGTCTCCGGAGCCTGTAGTGTGGCTCCTAGCACAGAGCCTGCCCAGGTGCAGATGCTTCTCCGGCACCAACTGACCTGACCCCAAAATGTGAGCCCAACACATCTCCCCCTTCCTCCTGGCCCCCCATAGCAGCCACAGGTGACACAGGAAGTGCCTACCTGAGCTGGGGCAGGGGTGGAGGGTCAGCAGGCGGCAGGGCTGCATGGTGGGTGGAGCTGGGTCACCGCAGCCCTCGGGTTCCACAGAGACAACAGCTGTGGCAGTGGCGATGGTGAAGGCAGGACTTCTGCTGAGTGGCCGCAGGCTGGTGTGACTGGCATCTGTAGAACAGGGGAGGGGTGTTCCTTATTCCTCTCAAAGAGCCATGGCAGAACCCCCAAGCATCCCTGTACCTCTGACTGCTACACTCCCTGACAGTGCCCATAGGGCATGGCCTGCTCTCCCAGATGGACCCCGATGGCCTCTCCCAACACACATGGGGGCTCCCCCAAGCACCCCTGAAATCACCACAACAGAAGCCAGCACCCCAGTGTGGGCACTGCATGGGATATAAGGGAACATCTCGGGAGGTGCCTCACTCAGAACATGTGGTGGCCACCAGCTATATGCTTCAAGATGAAGGTGACTTCCGGGGAGCAGCGTGTCTAAGCCCTGGGAGGTCCCCCAAGCAGGCTGGATGCTGAGGAGCCTGTTATAGCCCTGTCCAGTGCTTCCTGCACAGAGGCCAGTCCATGTGGCCACTGATCACTGAGAAATCAGAACCTGCCCCGCAGGACAGTCCTAAGGTATAAAGAACCTTCTAGAGGGCAGGATGAATAGTTCACTGAAAAAGAATTCATTTCACAAGTTGATTCCTTACAGGTATCCAACCACACTTAGATGCAACTGAGTCAAGTCCTAGAGATGTCAGTGACTCGAGAGAATTCAGGGGACTCAGGAGGTGTGAGGTGACTTCTATGAATCTGTCGGCAAATGCTCTGAGGCAAGACTAACTTGTTCACCCAAAGCTGAACTGAGGAGGAGTCCACCATGGAGAGGGAGAGAAACCCAGAGGGCAGAGCTGACCCTGATCTCAGATTTCTAAACTGTGGTGTCCACCTCAGAGGATGAGAAAAATTTTAAATGTGAATTAACGACAGCAATTTTTGACAGAAACAAACCTCGAGACTAAAACATCAGGAAGTGGAGATACCAAACTAGCCAGGCAGAGCCAGACTGACAGGGAAGGTCCGCAGGGTATATGAATTGATGAAGTGACCCAGTGATGAGAAGAAAAAAACATTCCAGTCACTTCCTGTCCCCAAAGACATACGAAACTATGAACACGAAGGGAGCGAGCAGGTGTGTAAACACGAAAACACTGTGATGTCAATAGAGGACCAGTTTGCCTGTTGTGCTGCTGACCTAAGGTGAACAGAAGCTATAAATAGCCAGCAACACCTGTGTAAATTAATGGGGAGACCGCAGAACAAGGAAAAGCGCTAAATTGCCCATAAAATGACAAGAACCGGAATATATACCAGCTTAATGGCCTGGTGTCCAATCTGATTAAACTGGAAGAGGACTGGAGAAGGATGTCACCAGGGGCATATTTCATTATGTCTTTCCCAAACAGTTTCCAAAGGAAAAATAAGGCTAAACAACACAATTATCAAGCCTGCCCAAATGCAGACATACAGAAACTTGCCACTGATATTACAAGATAAAGATTCATACCAGCCACGAGAAAAGGAACATCGAGGAAATTTACTCACAGATCAGGTCATAATACAAATCTCCACCGTGTTCAAAGCATCATCAAGACGGGGCTGGAGCCAGAGTTCAATATGGAGGGCATTTGCCTTACACACAGCTGACTCGACACCCCCCTTTGGTCCCCACAAAGAGTGATCCCTGAGCACAGAGACCCAGGAGTAAGCTGTGAACACCTCTGGGTATGCCACCCCCAGCCTCAAAACTAATGTTGTGGGCCAGAGAGATAGCACAGTGGTTGTTTGCCTTGCAAGCAGCCCATCCAGGACCTAAGGTGGCTGGTTCAAATCCCGGTGACCCATATGATCCCCCGTGCCTGCCAGGAGCTATTTCTGAGCAGATAGCCAGGAGTAACCCCTGAGCACCGCCGGGTGTGGCCCCAAAACCAAAAACAAACAAACAAAAAAAACTAATGCTGTCATTGCAGGGCCACTTATTGTCCCACAAGGACTTTGGATTTAGCTCACTAGTGAGGATGGACATGATGAGGGTAGAGAATGCAGGATTCCCATGTGGATGTGTCTCTTGTGGGATATCATGTGTCTTGCATGTGGTATATCACATGTCTCACATGTGGTAGAGTATGTGCTTTGTGTGTATCACATGTCTCATGTAGGGTAGATTACATCTCACACGTGGTAGAGCATGTATTTCATGTGTGGTAGGTAGTACATATGCCTTGCCTGTGATGCAGCACGTCTTGAGCATACCAGACCCGAGCTCCCTCCCGTACTTGATCTCAGCACTGTAAGGGTAGCTCTTTTCTAGAGCACAGCATGGGGGTTGGCCATCAGCATAACTGAAAACAAAGCAGGGAAATCACTTCATAAATCACAAATCAATAACTAAAAGAAAATCAAACCCTCATAACCCCTAAGTCATGTAAGTGCTTCTTCACAAACCCAGGGCAGAGATATTCAGGGACTAAGGTACAACCTCACATGCAGCAGATCCAGGCTCAATACCCAGCACCAGACACAGGCTGGGAGCTGCCTGAGAAGCACCAGGGTAGCCCCCAGAACCCTGAACCTCAGAGCCTAAGCAGCACCACTTCCTGGGGGCCCTGCACTGAACTACAGGCTTGGTTTTCCTGAGAACAGGTGGGCAGGGCCTCCAGACCTCCTGATACTTCCTTGGAAGTCCCCCCTCCAATAAATCCATAGGACATATAATTATAATTGAAATATTTAAATAAGCAAAATTAAATAACAGAGGAAACATATTAATGAATTTCCAGAGAGTAGCAAAAATGTGTGAAAATAGGAAGGTATAACTTTAACATTATATTTGTGAAAGGCAGATAACATCAATGTACAAGTATATAACCAAAGGATTTAAGAAAACTTAAGGAACCTGAGTAAACTCAGAAAATAAAAGAAAATGTCACTATATACCTTAAATATTACTGTGGAAGATTTGTTATACACTTTTGGTCACAATAAAAATTATTTAAAAAATAAATCTGTACAATGCTAAAAATAACTAAAAAAAATATAGGAAGAAGAAATGAACATGGCTGAGGGTCATCCTGGAAACACATCTAATAGGCCTAAGCCATTTCCTGGAGTGCTAATAAAATAAACGAACTTCTAGTGAAGTTAACAGGGGCATTTTAAATGAAGTGGCACAAATAATAGCATTTATCAAAGAGATAGCCATCTATATAGGACATCCCAAAGATTAGTGAATGCCATAGAAAATTGTATGCCAAAAACAATATGAAAACTTTGAAGCAAACTTGAATTCTAGGAGAAAATGAGCTTGTCAGAGGTAACACAGGAACAAATGGAAAAGCATAAATAGCCCCGTATTTAGATATGCTGAGTGAGGAGCTAACCTGTTTCACAAAGGGAAGACAGAAACCGAATATCTAACCAGCACGAGGTCAGACCATGCCCTAAGATTGTAGAGAATTAGAGAATTGGGGTCCCCTTGCCAAGGGCAACTGCAGAGCCAGACACTCTCGTGCTGACAGCAGGTGAGCACAGAGCAAGGAGCACAGAGGGAGCACAGATGAGGGAGCACAGATGAGGAAGCACAAAGCAGGAAGCACAGAGCACATGATCCCAGCATAACAGGTAGGCAGAGGAACCAGGGAGATAGGTTCAGGCAGGACTCAGATCCTCAGAGACACAGAAGGGGCTGCAGAAAGGTGGGGAGCAGGTCATGCATGCTGTGTAACAGGGGGTGCCTTCACAGAGCTGGAGCCCAAACAGGTGTGGTACAGAATTACAGGGAGTCCATAGTGTGGAGCCCAAACAAGGCCAGCATTGAAAACTCATCAAACACTGTAGTGACAGTCTGAGAAAGAAAGGGAATTAGAAAAAGGAAACCATCATGGCTTCCTTGCTACGAAAAGGAGCCCTGAATGGCAACGCAGGGAAAGAAGTTTCCAGCGCTGCAGAAGCAGGGGTGGCTCCAATGTCCCCGTAGCAGCAGCAGGGACCCAGGCACCTCCTGTCCAGAGAGCTGTGGGACAGGGACAGCTGCTCTCACCAGGAAGTGTGCACAGAAATCTCATCAGGGGCAGGTGTGCTTCATTTGGTTTTAAAATGAGAAGTGCATGGACATTCACTTATGCTATGAAATACTTGACCAGAGAAAGCTGTTTTAAAAGCAGCTCCCCCATATGTCTGGCATGCTTTATCACCCCCACCCAGTGTCCCTCAGTCCTCCTATCAGTGTACAGTCTGTTCATTGTTCTCATCCCTGTATACATTTGGTGCACAAGTGAACCTACCATCACTATCCTTTTCCTTCTGTTTTATGTGACCTTATGGAACCCCTTCTATTCTGTTGCAAAGATGAAATTGCTCATTTTTTTCATGGGTGTGATGCATTATTCTCTGTATAAATGTTCCACGACATTATCTAAGCAGCCATTCCAGGTCCTTCCATTGCTGTCACATTTTCCTATCGGAAATAAAGCTATAAGGGTCTCAGGGAATAGAGAACACTGTTTCATCCTGTGCAGCTTCCCCAGGAGGGGGCTAGGGCTGATGGAAACAGTCTTGACCTTCCTAAGGATGCTTCTTGGCATTTTCCAACTGGGGTGGCACCAATTTTCCTGATGCACAGGAGTGCCCAGGGCTGCCACCTCTTCATTCCATCTCTCAAACACTGCAACTCTTTCTGGCAGCATCTGCACTCAAGCCTGATATTACTGTGCTCAGGAGGCAGGTCTACTGGACTCTTCAGCCCATTTTGTAGGTGAGTTCTTTATAAATCTGGGGGTTAACACCTCAAGCTGGTGTATGAAGTACAAGAGTCTTCTCCCATTCAGAAATAAGAAATTTCAAAAATGAAATGTGGAATTAAACACAGGAGAATGAGAGAGAAGAACTCCAGTTCCTGACCCTGATCACTAATGCCTCTGTGGTTCCCCCAAGCAGTCTTGAGCCCTTTAAAGTATGTGCCATGCTCTGGTAGTGGGGATTAAGACATGTTTAAGAAGGTTTCAGTCGGGGGCTGGAGAGATAGCATGGAGGTAGGGCATTTGACTTGCAAGCAGAAGGTCAGTGGTTCAAATCCCGGCATCCCATATGGTCCCCCAAGCCAGCCAGGAGTGATTTCTGTGTGTAGATCCAGGAGTAACCCCTGAGTGCTGCCGGTGTGACCCAAAAACAAACAAACAAAAAAACCATAAAAAATAAGAAAGAAGAAGAAGGTTGCAGTCGGGAGAAGAGGAGGCCTTGTCGGGCTGCATGTGGATGGAAATGGAGGGAGTTGTGCTAAGCAAAGTGGTGCAGAAAGAAAAAGATAAATAACAGCTGATAGGACCCAGAGAGATAGCACAGCAGTGTTTGCCTTGCAAGCAGCCGATCCAGGACCTAAGGTGGTTGGTTCGAATCCCAGTGTCCCATATTGGTCCCCCGTGCCTGCCAGGAGCTATTTCTGAGCAGACAGCCAGGAGTAACCCCTGAGCATTGCCGGGTGTGGCCCAAAAACCAAAAATAAATAAATAAATAACAGCTGATAACACTCCTTGGAGCAAGGAGCTCAGCAAATCCCAAAGGAAATGCCCGAAGATGGGCCAATTAAGGTCTGAGGGGTGTGCTGGGGGCACCCTGTATAATGAAGAGTGCCCAAGCTCACTGCAGAGGGCAGGGGGAGCTGCACTGTATGTAGAAGACTAGAATATTGGCTCTGTGGATGCTGGAAAATCACAAAACACCAAAGGAAAAGAAGTCTGGGAAGTTATTTCTAAGTACTTAGAAATATTTATAAAAAGTAAACATTTGAAGATGTTTTCCTCTGGTATATTCTTTTGTTTGTTTGCTTGTTTTTGTTTTTTTTGGGGAGGTCACACTCGGCAGTGCTCAGGGGTTACTCCTGTCTTTATGCTCAGAAATCGCTCCTGGCAGGCTCGGGGGACCATATGGGATGCCAGGATTCAATCCACCATTCTTCTGCATGCAAAGCAAACACCCTACCTCCATGCTATCTCTCCGCTCCCCCCTTTGGTATATTCTTATTAAGTATATGCCAATTAGTCATCTGGATTTAAGAAAATATAAAGATTAAATTATTAAAATATAGAGTCTCAAAGAGATATGGTCATGGGTCACAAAATCCCAGTATATTAACATTGCAGACACTCACTGAACTGTGACTTTTCTTACCTCTCTCCTACATGTGGTGCTTCTGATTTCTATATGTGACATATCTGAATGACTCTTCAACTGGGAAAATAGAATATACTAATATGAAAAGCCAAGAACCACTTGTGTCTATAAGCACTGAATAAGCATCTTTCTATCTCTGGAAAGTCCAATGAAAAGAGCAAAACAGGCCCATTTCCTTCAACATTAGAAAGGGAGGCCACATCTGGTGTCCAGCTGTTCAAAGAATGAGAAGGATTAAGTGAATTACTCTGAGATGCTATCTTAAGTCCTTACCGAATTGTCTCTCTCAAATGCACTCACAAACAGATCTCTGGAATCTTCACAAATAAGTATGCCTCTTATCTTCTCCCTGCCCCATCCCAGAGGGAGAGAGACACAAGCCAGATGTCAAGTGTGTGACTGAATCTGAATGAGCTGTGCCTGTACAAAGTATACCTCAAAGGCAAGAGCAAATTGTGCTGTAGTTGCTCTGGTCTGCCAAGCCTATATAGACTCATATTGACATAATGATATATAAAACCTTGGGCTACATAAGAGAACGAAACAAAATTAAACTTATCTGTTCGGTTAAAGTTTTAAACTCTCGGACAATTTAAACTCTTTATGTAAAGTACATATATTTCCACTGTTGAGTGATGCCTTAAAAAAAGGTTCCAGCATGCAGAAACTTCCAAAACTAAGCAAGTGCAAGTGAGTAAGGGGATAACCACCCTTAACTGAAAGCCCGCAATTTTCGTACAATTCTTACCAGTACTTGTTTCCACCTTCATTGTACCAATACACTCGTGTCAAATTTTTAACTAATACTTCTCACCTTCCAGCTCTTTTTTTTTATGTCACTGCTAAGCAAAGAACTCCTCATAAGAATAACCTCTGAAAGGTGTCCACTCTCTTTCATATGTGTGTAAGTGCATGATAAAGCATGTGAGTTTAAAGAGCCCTCAATACTAGATAATCCTATTCTGAGAGTTTTAACCTGCTGTTTAAAACAGATTTAAGCCAAGAACCAATGTAACTCAAGTAAATAGCACAACCACACAGCTTGAAGAACTAGTAAAATAACAACAAATCAATCCCAAAGTAAACAGAAGGAAGGTTATTGTAAAAATCTGAGCAGAAATCAATGATACAGAAATCAAGAAAACAATGCAAAGGATAAATGAATCCTGGAGCTGGTTTTTCTAAAAAATAAATGAGACCCACAAATCCTTGCAAGACTCATAAGGAAAAAAATGGAAGAGAACCCAAATAAATCAGACCAGGGATAAAGGGGGCACTTAGAGCAAATATTTCATGGATATGATAGAGCATAAGAAGATACCATGGGGGGATCTCGCTAGTTTTTATATTTTTTAATAACTTTGCCTTTGTTCTTCCTGAAACAAATGTATTATGATCAATTGTATCAACTATGTGATATATTTCCTTTAAATAAATTAAAAAAAATAAAGATATTAAAAAAAAAGATACCATGAGGGGGCGGAGAGATAGCATGGAGGTATGGCATTTGCCTTTCATGCAGAAGTGGTTCGAATCCTGGCATCCGTTAAGGTCTCCCGAGCCTGCCAGGAGCAATTTCTAAGCGTAGATCCAGGAGTAACCCCTGAGCTCTGCTGGGTGTGACCCAAAAACCATTAAAAAAAAAAAAAGGAAGAAGAAGATACATGGGCAACTCTATGACATTAAGATGGAGAACCTAAAAGAAATGAATGTTCTCACTTTCTTTGAATGTACCGGGCCCACAAAAGCAGGGCCCAAGCCCTACCCTGGGAGCACAGCACCCAGAGTACCTTGTAGGGTATGTCCAGCAATAGCAGCACCATTGCAGGGAGCAGATACAACCAGACACCAATACCCATGCACTTCCGGCCTCGGGAGGAAGTATCGGTGCATCACGTCCAGTCTCCATAGCTGCCATCTTAGATCCCGCCAGGCTTCCATCAGCACTGGTCCCCCCCACACGTGGCCTCATTTTTCTCCAAGCATATGAAGGACATATATCATGAAGCAAGAGACAATTGAAGGTGTACAAGTGTGTGCCAGGGTACTTGGTGCCTGAAAAGGTGTCGCCCACATCACCCCTCCTGGATATGAACTTGCTTTCATGGTTATGTACCAGACCTTGGTTCTCTCCACCTTTGGAGATCTCGTGTTCTTTTTCTTTAGCTTGCTACTCATCTCCCCCCCCCCATATCTCTCTCTCACACACACACACACTCACTCACCCTCTCCCCACCCTTCCTCAGTACCTCCAAATAAAATGCTTTTACTTTTTTAAAAATTGTAGCTTGCCAAACTGCAGGCACCACTGCACATAAGTGGTAAAGGAACTGTTCTTCCTCGTAGGAAGAAGGTGGCTCATAAAAGATTTACAGCAGATGATGAAAAATGTCAGTTCTCCTAAAAGAAGTTAGGGGTAAACGTAATCTTGGTTTGAAGAGGTGACTATGTTCACAGACCATGGAACAGTGATTCACTCTTTTAACCACCCTAAAATTCAGGCATCTGTGACAGAAAAAAAAAGAAAAGAAAAGAAAAACTACCATTTTCACCATCGCAGGCCATGCTGAGATAAGTGCTTCTTAAACCTTAAACCCAGCATCTTAAATTAGTGGTGTAGTCTGATTAGTGTAAGGAGACAAATTGATGCTTTCTTCCCAGTCTTTGGATAGAAAAGCATCACTAGTTTTAGTCCACAGCAATCAGGCAAGAAAAAGAAATCAAAGGTGTACAAATTAAAATAGACCCTGAAAAGTATACAAAACAACTTTAGATGCAAACAAATCCACTGAAGTGGCAGGCTGCAAACCAAAAAAAACATGCAAAAATCTGGGGGTTTTTTTATACAAAAAATGAATTAGAAGAAAATAAAATTTAAGAGACAACCTCCAATGTAAATAGTGTCTTAAAATATCAACTACCTAAGAACCAACTTAATAAAAGATATGATTGAGCCAGAGAAAATCAAGTAAGTCACTATTCACAAAAAGGGATACCAGAAAGTAGAAAAATATTCTTCCATCGATTGGAAGAACTGACAAGGTAAAAATGATCACTTTACTCTCCAAATCATCACCCGGGGGCACTCAGAGGTTACTCCTGGCTCAATGCTCAGAAATCCTGGCAGGTACAGGGGACCATATGGGATGCCAGGATTTGAACCACCGTTGGTCCTGGGTCAGACGCTTGCACGGCAAACGCCCTACAGCTGTGCTATCTCAGAATTCTCATGACATTCTTCAATAACGTGGGGGAAAAATGATGCTATATTGGTGTCCTCAAGTTCCTCAAGTAGCCAAAATAATCCTGAGAGAGATGAGTGGCATTGCATTTCCTAACTTTTAATTATTCTATAGCAATCAAAACTGATACTGTAATAAAGGCAAATCTCTGACCAATGAATTAGAATTGAGAGCCCAGAGATAAGCCTTCAAATAATATGGACAATTAATCTATGACCAAGAAACTAGATCCAAGGAGTGAAGTAAAAAAAAAAAAAAAAAAAAAAAAACCACTTCAACAAATGGTGATGGAAAAACTAGATGGTAACATGCAACAAATAAATAAAATAAATCTGGGTTCATACATTACACTATTCCCAAGCGTTAATTCAAAATTAAAGAAGGTTTGTTTCTCTGCAAAGCATATAAATCTTTTGCCTTTTACAAAATTAAAGAGGGTTCAAAATTAGACCAGTATCCATAAAATACGTAAGGAAATTTTTCTAGGTAATGACTTAAGACATTTCTTCAATGACACTTCAATGGCAAAAAAAAAAAATATATATATATATATATATATAAAAATGGTAATTACATCAAACTAAAAGGGTTTTGCATAGTTAAGGAATTTTGTGTTAAAAAAATGGGGCTGGGGCCGGCGAGGTGGCGCTAGAGGTAAGGTGTCTGCCTTGCAAGCGCTAGCCAAGGAAGGACCGCAGTTCGATCTCCCTGCGGCATCCCATATGGTCCCCCAAGCCAGGGGCAATTTCTGAGCGCTTAGCCAGGAGTAACCTCTGAGCATCAAATGGGTGTGGCCCAAAAAAAAATGGGGCCAGAGAGATAGCATGGAGGTAAGGCGTTTTTGTCTTTCATGCTGAAGGATGGTGGTTCTAATCCCGGCATCCCATATGGTCCCCTGTGCGTGCCAGGGACAATTTCTGAGCAGAGAGCCAGGAGTAACCCCTGAGCACTGCTGGGTGTGACCCAGAAAAACAAAAAACAAAAAATTTAAAAACACCCTACTAAATGGAAGACAGTGTCTGCACACATCAGATAAAGTGCTGATAGCAAATATATACAATCTGCTGAGAGCTGATAAAAAAACATTCAATGGTAGGAGTAACACAACAAACAGCAACTTCATTCATAAATATGAACGAAGAACAAAGTCTAACCCAAAGAAGACAGATAGATGGTTTGGAGGCATCATCCACCATTTATGTGGTACTAAACGATGAGTGGCAGTGAGAATGGGATATTTATGTCAAATCCGAGACAACCAATGTTACATGGATGAGGTGAAAAAGGAACCACATTCACAGTTTGTGGAAATGCTGTCTGGTTTGGTGTCTATGAAAAACAATATGGAAAAAAAAAAAAAAAAGAAAGACAATAATGGAAATGCCTCAACAAAGTAAGAATAGAGCCCTCAGAGAACAGAGAAATTTCACTGGTTGGTCTCCCTTTCTTTTTTTATTCTTTTTTTTTTTTTTTTGGCTTTTGGGTCACACCGGCAGCACTCAGGGGTTACTCCTGGCTCTACGCTCAGAAATCGCCCCTGGCAGGCACAGGAGACCATATGGGATGCCGGGATTTGAACCACTGTCCTTCTGCATGGAAGGCAAACGCCTTACCTCCATGCTATCTCGCTGGCCCCTGGTCTCCCTTTCAAAGACACAAAAAACATTAACTCAAAAAGACTTGCAGAGCTACAGTCATTTATGGTGCTAAGCAGGGTAGCCAAGACACAAAAACACCACCAATGTCCAGTGACAAACAGTAAAGCAGCGAGTCTTTATCATGATGGAACACTATGCAGCTCTAGAAAAGAAGGAAGCTTGCTTAGAGTCAGAGGGTTTCCTGTTAAACCAAATAAGCCAGAGAGGACAGTTACCAGACGGTAGCACTCATTTACTTCTGAGAGATAAATAAAGCAAGAAAAGACAGTAGTCAATGATAACAAATCCTGGAATTTTGACTATAAAACTGATGTTTCCAAGTGGGGGGGGGGGAGAGAATTAGATGTGACAAGGACAGGGATGCAGTCACTTTGTAAACCAAAAACATCAAGACTAACATGATTATAATTATAATACCTTGACTACATTAAATAAAAAAAATCAAGAGCATTTTCCTTTGTCTAGCCTTCTGATGTGACTTGATTCATGGATAAATTCTGTCCTTTTTTAGCTACGCAATCCATCATCTAGTCAGGACATTTGGAATTTTCCGCCAGGTATGATGCAATGAATCACTGCCTGAGCACTGCTGAGTAGTGCCCAGGTATGGGCAGAATCAGACCGACTTTTCTGTATGATGGGAATTGGGGCTGCAGGAACCATCACCCAAGTCTCTCACAGTGGTTGGGAACACGAATTTCTCGGTCTGGCAGCCCACCAGCAGGCACTAACCTAACAGGACATCATGACTTCCTGAGTTTCCTGGGAGGGAGCCCCACTGTGCCAAATCACTGCTGACTTTTCTTGAGTCATCTGCTCATGTCTATTTTTATTAGAATATTGTCCCATATAACAACATGCTCCTAGAATTTATTACATTCATCTCTCTGTAATTAGCATCAGTACTATATATTTAACAACAGATAAAATCTCAATTAAACCCTTATATATTTATATATATGTGTGTATATATACTTATATTAATGTATGTAATCCTATGATCAACATTTCTAAATTATTCTCACCAAAAAAGTAGGATGTTTCGCCTTATAAGGCATCCATAAATTAATCTGAGGAAAATGATACAACACTTCATTTTCCCACCCAGTTCCAAAGTGAGTCTCTCAGCGGGAGAATTCACATCTCAGCCGAGTTTCGCTTCACTAGGTTTGGTACAAAGCAGCCCACTGAGCGTGGTGGATGAGGCCCAAGGATGATGCTGAGAGCAAAAGGATCGGCCCCGGGGCCCTTCACAGCTGGCCCGACTTCCTGAGTAGGAGACTCATCTTCCATAGTCACACATTCCCAGTCTTTCAGCCAACTGTGACCTAGGGAAACTCTCAGCAGTGAGATTATGGGAACAAGTTTCAAGAGCCTGCGATGCCGCCCTCGCTGCCAACTGCCACTCATGCTTCTCCAGCCTGAGTCCTGGCTTATTCTGAAGGAACCAGGAATGTTTGGTCCCTGTGGTTTCTCTGCAACAGAAGAGGCTTGCAGAAATGATGAGCAGAGACCTCCAATGCCCACAGCATGGTCCTTACAGACATCAGACTCAACACCTACTACATAGAATGATCCTTACAGACATCCAGATCTCCAACAGCATAGCAAGATCCTTACAAACATCCAGACCTCAACACCAACAGTTCCAGATCTCCAACAACATAGCATGATCCTTACAAACATCCAGACTTCAACACCAACAGTGTAGCAGGCTCCGTTTGTCTGTGTTGGGCTCAAGGAGCAAGTGAGACCCCACACTTCACCCAAGACCTCAGCCTCTCTTGTCATGTGGGCATATCCACCTTCCTTGGGTGCACATTGCTTGAAGGTATATATTCCTGTGAGTTTCAGTGAATGCAGTCTTCTACTCCATATCTAAACAACTGCCCACATCCCCAGGCATGTCCTGCCTTCTCCTCACCCAAAACCCAGGCACCCCATCTGAGTTCTATGGTTCTACTTTCCTGAACACCCAGAAACCAGGGAGCTGTCCGTAGCAGGTGGCCCACTTGCTCCTGCCGCTGTGCAGAAAGCATATGGAATCCCTCTCATCAGACTGTGTAGGGGAGGCCCTTGGTACCTGACCCACTCCTGGAGAATTAACTTGTCTCCATATCCTGCTGCCTGGTGAAAGAACCACTCTCCCTTTACCACTGTGTTCTGGGTTCAGGCAGAGTGACAGTCTCTCCTCTTGACATCTTGGGTGAGGGGTAGGAGTGAGCCGGCCAGTGCTGATGCAGTCTCTAGAGTTTCCTTTGCTCTAGTCTTCAGAGGCGCCTGGCAGTACCAAGCATGGATTAAATGACAGGCATTCTAATCGGAGTGTAGGGACTCTTGTTCCAGGTTTAATTGCATTTCCCTAATGACAGATCTTGTTGAGCACACTTCATGTGCCTCCTGCCATCCATATGTCTTTGTTGGCATGAGGAGATGGTATAGTTGGCCCGTTATTTTGTGTGGCTGCTTGGTTTTGTTTTTTTCCAACTGAATTCTTGCAAGAATTCTCTGTATTTTCTGGGTGCCTTAATTAGATATGTGTAGTGTAAATACTTTCAGCCACTTATGTGGCATTTCTTTCCACCCTATTAAAAGTTGTTCCAAAGATCAACAGGTTTAAATTTTGATGATTTCATTAACTTCTGTGTCTGCTCTTATTTCCTACCAGTTCAGAAATGGCTTCACACTTCTGCTGTTAGCTGAAATATATTTGTCCAATTCAAGGTTACAAAATATTAACTTATGCTTTCTTTCATAATCCCCAAGATTATGTTTTTGGGTCACACCTGGCAGTACTCAGGGGTTATTCCTGGCTCTGCACTCAAAAATCACTCTTAGCAAGCTCGGGGGACCATATGGGATGCCGGGATTCGGATCACCGTCCTTCTGCATGCAAGGCAAACACCCTACTTCCATGCTATCTCTCTGGCCCCCAAGATGTGGGTTTTAAAATCAAGCAGGTCTAACCTGTTTTAGGTTTATTTTTGTGGGTGAAACAAGACATTCACCGAGGTTTGTGTATTTCAAAGATGAACATTCAATTGTTCAGATTCCTTCTTGGAAAGGCAGCTTTTCCTTACTGAACTGTCTGTGCACTTTTGTCCAGAATCAATGAACCATATACGTGTTTCTATTTCTGGATGGCCTATTATTATGTTGCATTGATCTCTGTTCCTTTACTTTGCCACAAAGCTTCACTTCTTGAGGTTCCTCCTGAACATTCAAGTCAGCTCTGCACAAGTCGTCCATGTTCTCTCTCCTTTGCTCCTCACAAAAAATTGTGACTATTCTGTGTCTCTATTACTGTAGATTCAGACTAATTCCTACAAAACTTGGGCTTTATCTAGGACAACCAGAAATCAGAGGTGAACTCAGAACTGATGTCTACCACTGCTGAGCATCCAGATGTACAGGGGAAAAAAGCTCTCTTCATTCAAAAATGTCTGCATTTCTGCCACCAGAGTTCTCTGGTGTTCAGAATGCACAATGTTAGGTGACGTATACAGATCATGTTCTTGAATGATTTCATCCATTTCACGTGAATAGCTCATTGCTGGTAATAAAGGGGGTAAAAGTGGAGAGCACAGAGACCAGGGAGCATGCCACCAAGTTCTAGTGGCCTTTTGACAACTGTCTATGGCCACAAATTATTTTTTCTCATTTATCAAGCTAATTTTGGGTCTCCCTCCTCTCTGCTTGCACTTTGTTTTTTTTCTTCAGCCCTTGCTTCATGCATAGTGATGTCCCAGGAAGATCCCAGCTCTCTGGGAGAATTCTTTTATTACCTTGGGTGTCCTCTGCAGCTCTCTTAGAGGTGCTGGCTTTTTAATCTGAGTAGACGTTGATTTTAATAGGTATATTTTCTGCATCTACTGAAATACTCCTATTGCTTTTTTTTCTGTATTTAAGAATACATGCATTGTTGATTTTCTTTTTCTTTTTTTCTTTTTTTTTTTTGGTTTTTGTTTTTTGGGCCACACCCGGCAGTGCTCAGGGGTTACTCCTGACTGTCTACTCAGAAATAGCTCCTGGCAGGCATGGGGGACCATATGGGACACCGGGATTCGAACCAACCACCTTTGGTCCAGGGTTGGCTGCTTGCAAGGCAAACGCCGCTGTGCTATCTCTCTGGAGCATTGTTGATTTTCTAATGTGGAAACAACATTGCCGTTCATAGAAAAGCCCGCATGTGCTGAAGTGATATCACCAATTTTATTTATTATATTCATATTTTTGTGTTAGTATTTATAATGTATTTTGTTCTATAATGGACTCCCCTATATGTTTGGTTTCTATACTATGAAAATTATGACTGAAAAAAACCTATGAAGTGCTATTAGTGCTTTAATTTGGGGGGTTTACTGAGAGTGAATTCTATTAGGTGTTTACACACTTGCCATAACACAATAAAGCTACTGGCCCTGAAGTGCCTTTGCCAGAAGACTGAAAATATGATGCCACAGTTCCTCGCAGCAGCAGTGTTATTGGTGCAGTTCACATCTCGTTGGGAGGGCAAAGGGAGCTTGCTTTATGGGACTGCTGTAGCATTAAAGGCATTCGTCTTCTGGCATGTGGTTTCACAGCTTTCTTGAGTCCAGCTGTGGAAGAAGCTCTTTGCCTACACAACAGTTTTGACTCCCTGGTCAAACGTCAGGCAACTGGAATCCCTCCCTTTACTTCTGGTTCCTCTAATGGCATCTGGTGGTCTCTGCACTAACTTTGATGTCTGTACCATGCCGCTTTGATCACTAGAGCTTTGCCATGGTATTCAGAAGACAGACTGTGCTGCCTCTGATTTCAGCTTTTCATGAGTGCTTAGGCTCTCTGGGGGTATTTTGCCACTTCATTAATATTGTAAAATTTTTCTTTTCTTTTTTGGTGAGAAATAATATGGAGATTCTGATGAAAAATAAATGTATAGCTTATTTGAGTTTTTGTGGTCAGTTTTACAATATTAATTCTTCAGTTCATGAACATGAATTGTTTCCATTGGCATCTTTAGTCTTTATCAGTTTCAGCTTCCATCTGATTGATCTCACTGCATGGTTAAATGTACTTCCAAGCCTACTGAATTCTTTTGGGTGCTACTCTAAATTAGTTTCTTTTTTCCATTGGTGCCTTCTCAGATATTTTGTCATGTGTACACTGAAACACACTGATTTCTGGAGACTGATCTTGTCTCCAGCAATTGCAATATAGTCATCAAATGCTTCCCGCATCTCTTCTTGGTTGACTCTATGAGATTTCTTTATGGAAGATAATATCATATACAAATAAAAAGAGTGTTACTCTTGGGAATGTTTTCTGGCTTATTTGTATTCATTTGTTTTTCCTGATTTTTCAGCTAAGACATCCAGCATTGTGTTGTACAGGAGCGGTGAGATTTGGTGACCTGGTCTTGTTACTACTCTTAGAGTGGAAGCTTTTCAAATATTGAATATGATGCTAGTTCCAGACGTGTCACATTGATCTTTACTATATTGAAGTGTGTCCTTCTCTATCCAGCAAATGAGAATTTATTAGCATGAAATGTTGCATTTTGTGAAATGCCTTTTTTGTATTCATCTCTATTGGAATAATTAAATTAACTTTTATCTTTTATCCTATACAAGAAGTAGTTGACATATACTGATTGTTTTATGTTGAACTATCCTTGCATCTCAGGGATAAATCTGACTTGATCACTGTCTATGACCCATTTAATGTATTGTTCAATTAGATTTGCTAATATTTTATTAAGAATTTCCTTCTTCTACATAATTACTTACACTGCATTATTTATGTCCTACATGTTTTGTTAAATACTGACTTCATTTTCATCCAACTCAAAATATTTTCAAATTCCCCATAGTCACTTCATGTTTGGGCATATGTCACTTCACATTTGTGCATATGCCACTTGAAAATTTTTTGTTGAAGACCCAGATGTTTGAAGGTTTCCTGAATGTTTAAGAATTTCTATCTTAATTACAAAATTTTCAATGGACAGAGAATAAGTTGTAGCAGGTCTTTTTGGTTTTTGGTTTTGGTTTGTTTTGGTTTGGTTTGTTTTGGTTTTGGGGCCACACCCAGTGATGCTCAGGGTTTACTCCTCGCTATGTGCTCAAAAATCGGTCCTGACTTGGGGGACCATATGGGGTGCCAGGATCGAACCGAGGTTCATCCTGGGTCAGCCATGCAAGGCAAATGTGCTACCACTGCGTTATTGCTCTGGCCCCTGTATCAGTTCTTAATTATTAAAAAATGTCGGATTGACTTAGGGCTTGTAATGTGGCCTGTATAGGTGAATATCCCCTATGAATAAATAGTAATCCTATATCTTTCTTTTCTCTTTAAAGTGTTAAATGTGTTAGTTCAGTCAATTCAGTGATCCCTGAACACACTCTTCAAATCCTTATTTCCTGCCTCCTCATTCTACTCATCCTTAAGGAAGTACTGAAATCTCCAATGTAACTTCCATTCTATTTCCTTGTTCAGTTTTGTCTGTGGATATTTTATGTTTATTACATTTCTTTGGAGCTTCTATATATGGGAGTACTTTTAATTGCATATTTTAGTTACAAAATGTCCCTGTTAGTGCCTGGAGATGTTTCTTACCTGCCTGCTATAAACCCACCTCTGCAGTTTTCTCTGGATGGTTATTTGCATGTTCTGTCCTTTCCATGTTCTTAACTTCTGTCTTCCCCATCTTTATATTGAAAATGGTTTCTTATAAACTTCATGTCATTGAGGTAAAGAATTAAAAAACACGAAGTTGTTCACATCATTTAAACCCACAATCTTGTAGTTGTTTTCTACTTATATTTGTCCTTTTTTTCCTGTTTGCTCTTTTGTTGAGAATTTATTAGGTTTCCCATTTCATCTTCCTTGCATCTTCTGATTTTAACTTTTTGTTTATTTGGGCCACACCCAGCAATGCTCAAGAATTACTCCTGGCTCCTTGGACGGGAATCTCCATGGGATATTGGGGCTCAAACCCCAACTGCAGCATGTAATACTACCTGTAGTACTATCTCCCCAGCACAAACACTATTCATAATTATCATGTGTTTCCTCCATCATGTACATGATTTATATGTGTGCTTTTAAATTTTTATTCTGGCTCAGGCAAGATAGTTAAGTTAGTGTTAAAGTATATTGTACTAATCTCCTCCAGTAAAGTGCCCTTCTCTGACCCCATTCCCTCGCAGTCACCTCTGTCACTATCATCACAGATTTCACCTTCAAATACTGTGACCCCACTTCTCAGTGGGGTCTACACTTCTAACTCCTTCCTCCAGGCCTTTTGTTGTTGCTTCTCTTTCCATCCTGGAGTTTGTTCAGTCTCTTCAATCTGTGTTTTAATACCCTTCATTATTGTTTAATAACCACTAGTGATTATCTCTACAGCTAGTTCTTCTCTCCTCCTGAGAGTCCAATTATATGAAGTTAAACTGTTAGTTTTTATGAACCCCATACAAGATTCTCCATTTTCTCCTTGTCTCTAAATGGGACAATTTTCGTCTCTTCTATTGGCCTGTATTTAATATCCCTCATCCTTTTATTCTTTATCACATCTACTAAGGAGCCCATCAAATTCATTCATTTCTAACACCAGGCCTCCTTTCTCTTACTCTCCACATTTATAGTGAGATTCTTTTTCGGTCATCCCTTTTCCTTCCAATTCATGACTATATCAGAGTCCCTCAAGGTGCCTGCTCAAGTTCCAACGTCTGTGTCATCTGGGGGTTCTGTTCTTTTGATGGTTTTACTTCTTGACAATGACTGATGCTTTTTTTGCATGGTCTATCTTGAAACTTTGTACTGAATACCAGAAGTCACAAGTCAGAATGGTGAATAGGCTTTACAGCTAGAAACAGGGTCCTCCTTTCTTCGCAGGCTCGTAGTGAATGAAGCACTTCAGAGAACTCAGAGCTGGGTTGTCATCTAGGGGCAGTGTTTCCTTCCATTCCCAGTAGGTTTCAAGCAATTCCCATTTGCTCAGGGTAAGTGCTGAGAAGTAATAGGGGAGTCTCAGGGGCAGGAATGGGGAGATCACAGGGGCAGGAATGGGAGTCACGGGGACAGGAATGGGAAGTCACGGGGGCAGGAATCTGGGAGTCTCAGGGCTTGGAATGAGGGAGTTTCAGGGGCAGGAATGGGGGAGTCACAGGGGCAGGAATGAGGGAGTCTCAGGGGCAGGATTGGGGGAGTCTCAGGATTAGGAATGAGGGAGTTTCAGAGGCAGGAATCGGGGAGTCATAGGGGCAGGAATGGAGAAGTTTTAGGGGCAGAAATAGGGATCACAGGATGTGAACAAGAGGCCCTGCACTCTGCCCCTACAGATATGGGAAAGAGGGCAGAGCTGTATCAGGGTTGCTCTAATGGCGCAACATGAGCAGGTGTTCCTTTGAGCCCTTCCCTTCATGGGGTCAGCACTAGATGGAGCCTCACAGCAGCTGAGCCCAGTACCCATGCCTAAGCAGGAGCCCTTAGTCCAGGTCCTCCCAGAAGAGGTGAATGCCTGCCCTCCTCTCTCCACATGGTGGCACAAATGGGCACCCCAGGAAACTGCTCAAGTCCCAGCACAAGACACAGCCTCTTGGGGGGGGGGGGTCGGGGGTCTGCTATTCCCCCAGAGCACCAAGACAGCCCTCGATCCAACTTGATGGGAAGCAAAGAAACAGATGATGTTCTGGTGCCATCATTATGGGTCACTTTAGGATCTAACTAGGAGGCTAAGGAGAACCTCTCAGGTGGCAGCATTGGCTCCACACACAGACCTGAATCTAGTCCTGCACACTGCACAGGCCCCAGCTCAGTCCTCCACACTTTGCGGCATGTAGATCCAGCAGTGGGGCAGAATCCAGTCCCACAATGGTCATTTTGGACCCCAGGACTTGCCCCCAAAAACATCACCTGTAACATTACTTATACCTGGGCTATGTCGATGATGCAGACACTTTCACCAAAGTATGATGCTTTCGACTACATATTTATGAAGTTATACTAGAATGTACTCTATGCCAATTTTTCAAAGACATATTCTGACCATGTCGGTGCAAATGCCCCATTAAAGAAGTTCTGTTTCCTCCCCAATTCCAGGAGCTTTGAAGGAGCGTCATTGTCTGTGACTGGCTCCCCAAGCCCGAGCCTGTCTCCAGTGTCTGTGGCTGGAAGTACCTAAACAGTCCCACCTGTGAGCTGGGCCCGAGACAGGCATCCCTCCCTCCCCAAAGATCTGTCTTCTCTCCAAAAATTCAGAGATTTGTCTAAAAGTCTAAGTTTTCAGGAATCAGGAACTCTCATCTCAAAATAAAGGCACTTGAAGTTTGTATTAAATAACCTTGGGGCAGATATATTCTCCCCCAAAGAGGTATCAAACTGCAAGAGTTAAGGTTCTGTTCTTAAGGTTCATTAATCCAAAAATATTTTTCAGGGAAAAATAAGAGCAGACATTTGACAAATAGCAGAACAGGCCAGCATGAACAGTTATTCTATTACAACCATGTTAAAAAAGAAATATGATTTTATTTGCCCCTAAAAATAGATTAGGCCACAAGTCGGAAGGCAAAATAAACACATCCATGCTCTGTGGGGCAACAGCTAAACTTGGAGAAGTCGCTGCCCCCTTCTTCCCTCCTGCTCCCACCACTGATGGGGGCCAACAGCAGGTCACAAGTGAAAATGGCATCAAGACTTCTACAAAATGCTCCCAGACCTTCCAGAGTGACAGAGCAAGGAAGGAGCCACCAAGGTGGTATGGAACAGGTGAACTCATTTCACTGCTTTTAAAACACAATCTGTGGCCGATTTGCTGTCAGTTTATTGCCAACACTTTGGGAAGCTAAAAAATTGCCATTTTCCACTCCAAAGAGTCACCTCCAGCTACAGAACCCTTGTATAATACATGCACTCTAATCACCCTTTATCATCATTAAATTAAGTAGGAAACACGATCGTCTCACTGTAAAATGTTTGTAAATGTATGCTGTTTGCACCCACCTTGAGTCACTAACTCAGGGAGCACAATTACAAGGACAGCCGGCGAGCTTCAGTCAAGACTCATTAAAGCCCTTGCAAAGCACCAGCCAGCGCTGCTCTTCCTGACTTCTCAGGGAACAGGATCCCCCTCACGAGAATGAGGAAAGCACACAGAGGGGGGATGGGGGCCTCTCAGCCCAGCACTGTGTCCTTATTATAGAATTTGAGAGACGCACATCAAGATGCGTATGGTGGGGAGGGAATGACGGGGGATAATGCGATTGCGAAGGTCATAAAACATCCCATAATGGAAGGTGTGCAAGAGACTGTTGGCAGGGCGACACCAGCTTTCTATTACGATCGTATGTTAAGGCGATTTTAAAAATCAATTTAAAAATTCATAAGATGACTCTATTCTCCTGTTACTCTATGGGTTTATTATACAATCCTTCATCTAGGGATTATTTCATGGGTGTCTGTTCCAGGACAAATGCTCTCTCGGGTCACATGCTGTGAATGAGGAGTAGAAACTGTCTCTTACAAGGGGTTCCAGGCCTCTGCCAACACCACCTCCAGCTCACAGACCCTGTGTGTTGCTGAGACCTTCCAGCCCTGAGTCCACACAGGGGACACAGTGACTGACAGTGGCCTGAACCACAGCAGCAGTGGCAGCAAGCAGGCACTCAGAGCCAGTCCAGTTCTGAACGCAGAAGCTTTCTGAAGGGGCATCCATGCAGTCTTCTGCACACAGCCCCTCAGCCTAGACTCCATACATGGCCCCACATCCCAGACTCTGCACGAGGCTGTCAGTGGCCTCCAAGCCCCAGTCTCTATGAAAGGAACCACACAAGGAAAAAGGGCAATTTGTCTCCGCCCAAGAACAAGACCATAAAGACCCAAATAGAATTTCCATGCACAAAAATCCTCACGACAAAAGCCACAAGGAGCGCTTGGTGGCAGCTCAAACTAGCACCCACCTGGGATGGGTGGTGGGGCCAAAACCACTGCAGGCAGTGGCCTGGAGGCAGGCGCAGGCCTGGACAGACACACGGCCACTTGGTTTGTCAGGAAATGAGGTTTCTCGGGCCCAGGGAACAGACTTGAGTCATCAGGATACAGCCACGTGGACTCGAGAGCGAAGGAATTGTTCAGGACGATCTGTAGTCACACAAGGCAAGGGCATGTTAGGATGAAGACCAGACCTGGGAGCAAGCAAAAGCCCCTGAGAATGTGGCACTGCCTGGATTGGTCCCCTGCAGGAGGCTGGAACAGAGTAGCCTGAGAGAGTTCTATGAGAGAGATTCACGAAGCCCCAACTCAGAAATCAGGAGCCCAGCTCACAAAACCCTCTTCTCAACAGACACTGGCTGGACTCCGGCTGGACTCCAGTGACTACCTTAGGCAACTCAGCCCCAAGCCAAACTCAGCCCAGTTCCTAGATGAAAACACTACTCCTAGGAAGTGAGTAGAGCCTTGTAGAACAAATGTTCACATTACAGTTTCTTTAGTTTAGACAAGACAGGACGATCAATAAAATGGAATTCAAAACGCATGATAAACCAGCTGAAAGCTAGACATGCAAGCATGTTTTAAACAACATGTTTAAGCAAGACATCCACAACAATGGAAAAAACTCTCCTAAAATATTATCTTGATTAATATATGATGTAACGTGTTTCAGGGGAGCCTCTGATCAATGGCCACATATTTTGAAACATCCAGAAACATTTCTAAACATCTGACTCAGAGTCAGGAATTGTGTCCTATGAGACAGGACAGTTCATGGTCTCAGAGTCAGGAATCAAATGTTGCTCCAGGGAACAGAAAATGCCTGCTCTGTGTGTCCTGTTGTCCTGAGCAGACTAGGCCTCATTCTAAACACCCTGATCATCTCCCGCATGTTTCAAGGCAGAGCCTGCCCAGCTGTCAAAGAAATGCTCACAACCCACCCACCCCCGCCCCGCAGTGCCCAACTCTCCTGCATAACAACATGTGTCCTTACCTTGCAGTTAGGGATCCTTTTGTCTACCCAACTTTTGCCAACAAGAGCTGGAAGAGCAGCCGGGCAAATGTGAGGGAGGAAGGGCACCAGCTCCACAGCAGAGGAGGGGGGCAGGCCCACAGGTGGAGGGGGGCCACCAAACAGCCACTGAAACACAAGGAAACAGCATGGTGTGTCTGGGAGCTTGCACTCACACAGGCTTGCAAAGCGAATTTAAAAGTGCCTCTGTTTGGTTCTGAGAAAAAAACATCCCTCTTTTCCTGCTTTACAAAACCATAAGTGTAGGCAGATCTAAGGGGAAAACACGGTTTTAAGTATATAAGTTTCCATACGTTTTCATGACCGATGGCCTCATGCATTGCCAGCACAGCCTGCTTCATCAATTGAGGAAAAACTAAGGCTCACAAAACCAGTTTCATGGCAGGAAACCGGGACTCAGTGCTGAGTATGAGAAAGCAAAGGCCAACATACAGCTCTGTTCTGTGTGCTCCCATCAGCAGGCCATTTCATATCTTCATTGTCACCCCTGTAAAAAAGTCTTTCTCTTCCAAACTGAAGTAGCCAAGGGGTTAAAACTGCAAAGTCTCCAAATGCTCCCAAGAGCCAGTAGGTCCAAGGCAATCGGATGTGTGAGCTGATCACAGGGGTGGTGACACGGAGCACAGAAGGAAGGAGCAACGCTGAGGGAACACGGGAGGAAAACCCAGTCGAAGGCCAGAGGACGGACACAGCGCTTCAGCTCCTGTTTGTTCTACTTCCTATGTTCCTGTTAGGATGTTCCTCTAGCTGTCTATTTTGCTGCTTTACCAGAGATCATGTCTCACAAAAATAACTCAAAGATTAAGTTTGGTTGTGTTTGTTTTATTTTTTTTTCCCTTTGGAAAATATGTGAGGAAAAAAAAAATTCCAGGGTTGTCTCTACAAAAATAAATAAATAAATAAATACTGGTGGTTCCTAGGCATTATATACCTCTAGTGGCAACCCGTGATATAACCACCCTTGGCAATATGGGGAGAGGCGACCAGTTTATTCAGTCAACCCCACAATGAGCCGCATCGCCTATTAAAACGCGGTGGGGAACCCGCCTACGAGATCGGTGGAGTGTGCGGGGCCGGGTGTGGGGTTGCCTTGGCTGGAAGCTCCCCTCCCTGCAATAAGCTGAGAAAATTAATGAAACGCGGCTCGGGCAGGCCCGTCATTGGAATGTGCTAATGAGGAGGTGCTTAGAAGCAGACCCGGCCGGGCTTCTGATCTAAATAAATCTGCATAGTTCGGGGCTGAACAATGAATGAATGGGTCCTGCCCGGCCTGGGCGCCACTTGGCACCGCGGCCCCCACGACCTTCGGCGGCCGCGGCGCAGCGCAGCCCCGCTTCGGTCCCTGCAGGGTCCGAGCCGGGTCGGACCCCAACGGCGATCGATCCCCGGCTCGCCAGCGCGTCCGGCGGAGATGGAAAGTACCAACTTCTGGGCGCTAAGTCGTGGGCGCATAGCCCGAACCGGGGCGCCCCTGCCCAGCGCTCCACGGCGGCCCGGGCTGGGCGCAAGTTGCGCGCACAGGGCGTCCGCGGGGCTGCACCGGGCGGGCGCGGGGGACTCCGCCGCGGGCCGCGGTGCGGCTGCGGCCCGGGTCTGGGGCTGGGGCTGGGGATGGGGCTGGGGATCGGGCGCGTTACCTGTCCGGGGGGCAGCGCGCAGGGGTGCCCGGCGGCGGCGGCGGCGGCGGCGGCGTGGCCGGGCGCGGCGGGCAGCGGCAGCAGCGGCAGCAGCGCCTCTCCCGGGGCCGGCCAGCCGGGCAGCAGCGGGGCGGCGGGGGGCCGCGCCGAGGCCAGCAGCACGCGCGGGGGCGCGACCCCGGGGCCCGGGCGGAGCAGCCCGGCCGAGCCGGGCACCATCCAGAGCCAGGGCGGCGGCGGCGGCGGCGGCTCCGCGCTCATCAGCCAAAGCCGGGGCTGCTGCTGCCGCCGCCGCCGCGGGAGCCTGGCTGCCCCCAGCATCCTGCATCCCCGCGCGGCCGGCGGGGGCGGCGGGCGGCGGCGCCCGAGGTGCGGGCCGGCGGCGGCGCGGGCTCCCGAGCCCAGCCAACTCACTTGGTGCCGCGGCGCCGCCGCCGCTCGCTCCGCCCCTGCCCCTGCCCCGCGCGGGAGCCCCTCCTCCCGCGCGCCGCCTCCCGGCGCCCCCGGCCCGGCCCCGCGCCTCGGGGCTCCCGCAGCGCCTCCCGGGCCGCGATCCCGCAGGACGGAGCTGCCCGGGCCGGATCCCGCGCCCCCGGAGGCGCGGGGATGGGGACCCGCGCTGGCCGAGGCGGCGGCACCCGAGCCGGGCAGGTGCCACCGGGCGCCGGGCTAGCCAACCGGGTCGTCCAGGGCGCGCGGCCTCGAGGGGCTTCGGGCCGCGGACCCCGACGCCGAGCGTCGCCCGCTGCCCCTAGAGAGCGGCCGGGGGCTCCGTGGGGACGCCCACCCCCAGGCGCTCCGTGCCAGGCCGCTGGTCCTGGGCACCGGCGGCGTCAGGAGCGGCATGTGCCGTCCCCGGCGCGGGCACGGGTCCTGCCCCGCTGCCACACACACACACACACAGACACACACACACAGACACACACACACACAGACACACACACACACACAGACACACACACACACACACACACACACACACACTGCGGTCCTGGGCCAACGCCGCGCTCGGGGCCAGGGGTGCGGGTGCGGGTGCGGGGCCGGGGCTCGCCCTCCTCCGGCGCTCGCTCCACCTGGCGCCCGGGGATGCCCGCAGGCCCCAGCCCAGCCCTCCGCCTCCACTCCCTCGCAAACGCCAGGCGGCGCCCGTGCCCGCTGCGGCCCAGGTCCCAGCCCGAAGCGCCGGGCAGTCGCGCAGTGGACACTCCGAGGGACTCCTTGGGGCTCAGCCGACAAGCCCTAAGCTAACCCAGCGGTCCGTGCGGAGAGGCGCCTCGCGCGGCCTGAGCCCGAGCTGTGCGTTTCAGAGCTTAGGGGAAAGGCCCTGGAGGGGGGCGCGCGCCCCTCTCCGGACACGCACCCCAACTGTGCGCAAACGGCCCTGCGCCCCGCTCCCCATGGAGCACAAGCCAGAAATGCTCCCGCGCTCCCAGGCGATCTCCCGTTTGGAACGGGTCCCACTCGCAAGCCTGCCCTGCGGTAGCTGCTGATTCACGTCGGGGCGCTGGGTCAGAGAGTTGGCCTTTCCGGCTGCCCAGCTGCCGGCTCGGAAAGCTTCGCGCCCCGCCAGTCCTGGACCACTCGGCCCCGGGCGCACTGAGCCCCTCTCTTCTGGGGCTCCGGGGCGAGCAGCGCCCAGGTCACTGCTCCCCACTCACTCACCCAGCACTAGCCGGTGCTCAGGCGGAGTGCGCGGCCACACTGGTCCCGGCAGTGCCGGGAGCGTCGCGGGACGCTTGACGGGTCGGCCACGGCCCGCGTGCGCCCTGAGCGGGGATGCCCCTCGGGGAGCTGGGGATGACCACCAAGGCTATGGAGAACCTCCCAGCAGCCGGGCCGCCTCTGCTCTGTCCTGCCGGCGGCTCAGCTGCGCCCTTTCCCGGTTGCTCTGAGCCCCACTTCCCTGCGCATCTGCAAGCTAAAGAACCTGGTCACCACCGAGTACACCCCACTCCAGAGCCTTTTCCACAATTAAAGGTTCCACAGGGCACGATGGAAGGGGTTTGGCCCCCACTGATTCTGGGGTTCCCCGCGCCTCCTCCTCACCGCGCTGCTGTTCCTAGGCCAGCGCGGGCCACCCAATCCTGGCCAGGGTCACCGCGCACCTTGCGCCGGAGAGAAGCGGGGAGGGGAGAAGCGGGGAGGGAACCCCGTGGGCTTCCCTCGCTCCAGTTCGGCTAGCGAGCGCCCCCAGGGGCGGCTCCAGGCAGGGCAGTGGTGACCAGGCCCTTCAAACCTCGCTGGACCATCCACACTTTTGCTCTCTCAAGCCTTTGGACCACACAGCCCCAGACTCCAAAACCAGGGAACACGCCTCCTGGCCGTCCCGCAGGTCCTGTTGATTCGGGCCCAGACCGCAGAGCTCCGCTAGGCCCCCACACGGCCAGGAGTGCCCGTGCCCTGGAGAATGGCCAGATACTTGGATCAACTGGAGCCTGCTCAATGCCGCCCGACGCCCCTTATCCCAGGGACCGCTGAGACTCCCAGGTTAGGAAGCAACGTCAGGAACATAAAAGTCCCAGTGTCTGAACAACCTTTTGTAAATGTTATTTACTCTTTCTCTAGCTAAAGGGCAATGGAATTTGGGAAGGAAAGAAGAGGAAGATAAACCTGCCCGAGAACAGCCAGGAGAGACTGGCTTAAGAGGAGGGACTCCCATATCCTGGCCCCCAGAATGTCTTCCCACGAGAAGGCATCAGGCTGGATCCTGCCCAGACCCAGACCCTCAGCTGCAAGGACACATGAGTAGAAGGACACAGCGAGTGAGTGAGGTGGGGTTCGGGGAACACATCCTGGTGGCTGAGAGGAGGTGGGCGCTGTAGCCACCCCAAGTATCTCCCTCCTTCATCGCTCACCCTCACAGGAAAGCTGCACCAGTTGCCTTCCTAATGGAAAGTTTGAACTCTGCTGTGCTCCACGAACTTGAAATTCAGTCCTCCTGCGCTGCTCAGAGTGGAGACAAAAGCTTTTCAGAAGCAGAGCACATGGCTCCTTGCAGACACAGGAGCCCTAGTCGGCCCCAAGTATTCCCCCCACCCCAGTTCCTGGGCCCAAAACTGTCTTTCGGTTTCCTGGCCGCTTGTCAGTACCTAAAGGTCCGATCGCCATTGAGGCATCCATCAGCCACGTGGGACCATTCACCGTCTCCATCACCAATGTCTCCCACTCACCTCTTACCTGGTCCTGATATCACCTAGTGAGCACTGTGGGTCATTCATCACCGACTTCCCTCTCCGCCTCCATTACCTTTCAGTCATGTATTGGTTGTCCACCCAACCTTCTTCCCCATCTGTCTTTCCATCCACTGTCTATGGGGCCACCTCCCCACCTGTCCCTGTCATCCCCATTCCTCTCTGTCCCTTTGCTTCTCTCTCACACCCACTTCTGCTCACCCATCCCCATCCCCCCCCCTCTCTTTCAAAGTCCCAGAATGTGCATTTTGTGCAGAGCATGAAGTCTCTAAAAAGACGCTGACCAGGCATCTGCCAGCGGCAGGGCTTGGTGTTCAGTGCTCACAGAGGCTTCTGCTCAGCTGGCTCTGCAGGAGAGTCCCAAGAAGGCTGAGAAAGAAACTGGTGGGTGTTCAGATGAGAGTGGGGAAGAGCCACTACCCATATGCTACCCATATTCAGCACTGCTCCATCAGGAACCCTCAGGCTTTACAGTTCGTCTGGGTCAGTATTGTCCTGCAGGACCAAACTAGCCCTGAGCCCACAGGGAACGCAGGGCAGTCGCTGCATCCTAACTCGGCTGACTTGACTGTGCGTGCAAGAACTTTTAAGCAACTACTGAAAGATAAAAATAATTTGGCAAGTTGAAAGAATCAATACATGAAAGCGAATCTCATTTCCATAACACATGCAAGTGGAACGTGTAATTTTAAAATGTGTAATATTTAAACTACATCAGAATGAAGCCCTGAGTGTCGTCTGACAGAGCCGTGTAGCCGCACGATGGATCAAACAGTCTGACTTTGCCAAGACACTTAAACAAGACCTTAAAAAGAGGGGAGACCGTCTGTGGTGAGAAAGGCTCCAGTTTAAAGCCGCCCCTCTTCCCACTTGGATGCGTCATTTTAATGCAGTGATAGTCATCAGAAATCTTTGTTATAGAACTTGAGATGCTAATTCTACAGTGCTCACTGTAGCACAAAGGCTAAAATCATTGAGACAGGCTGCTCAATGGGGGAAGATTGTTGAAAAGTCTTTTAACAAATGGTATTGGGAATACTGGATCGGCGTGTAAATGTGAAGAAAGCCAGGCCCAGATCCCTCCCCTCTCCCACGCACATAATTTAACGCAAGATGTGGCATGGAGCAAAAACTAAAGGGAAAAAATAGCAAAAACTATTAAGGCTTCAGAAGAAAAGATGTTTGAAAATCAGTGCAACCTTGGGGCAGACAGAAATGTCATGGATACAAAAAGCACCAACTAGAAAGGGAAACAATGGATAAATTAGTTTCCCTCAACATTCAAACCATTTGCTCTCCCAAACGCACCACTGGGGAAATGAAAAAAGCGACCTATAAACAGGGGGGAAAATTCATCACGCGTCTATCCTGGGTTCTGACAAAGAGCCCAGCGACCTAGAAAAGAGCTAGCACAGATTAAAAGCTTTCGTCCACCTGGAAAAAAAGAGGGTGCCATAAGGTACTTAGAGGAAAAAAGTAGGCAGAACCCTCTGTGACACTGAAGCTAAAGGCATCTTCAAGGATGAAATGCCGCTGGCCAAGCAAGTGGAAGCAAAGATATACAAATGGGACTACATTAAACTGAGTAGTTTCTGTGCCTCAAATGGAATGATGACCAGGACACAAAGACAGCCTGCAGATGGGAGAATTATTTACCCAAT
The DNA here is from genome assembly GCF_024139225.1 of Suncus etruscus. Taxonomy (NCBI): domain Eukaryota; kingdom Metazoa; phylum Chordata; class Mammalia; order Eulipotyphla; family Soricidae; genus Suncus; species Suncus etruscus. The sequence goes on from NC_064864.1 coordinate 71,795,112, forward strand.
ATCCATCTGGTGAGAGGTTAATATCAACGATATATGAGGCACTGGTAGGACTTACAAGGAAAAAAACTCAACCTTATCCAAAAATGGGGAGAAATAATGAATAGAAACTTCCTCAAATGTCCTAGATATACAATAAATTAATTTTTAATAAAGTGGCAAGAAATGCAAACTGGAGGGGCTGGAGTGCTGGCGTGGAACAGTAAGGCATATCTGCCTTGCCAGCGCTAGCCTAGGATGAACCATGGTTCAATCGCCCAGCATCCCATATGGTCCCCCAAGCCAGGAGCGATTTCTGAGCATATAGCCAGGAATAACCCCTGAGCATCACTGGGTGTGCCCCCCCCCAAAAAAAGAAATGCAAACTGGAGCAAGGAAAGCCTCTTCAACAAGTGGTTTTGGCACAACTGGTCGGTCACTTGCAATAAAGAGAACTCAAAGCTCCATCTAACACCATGCACAAGGTCAAATCCAAATGGATTCAAGACCTTGATATCAGGCCCCAAACCATAGGGTATATAGAACAACACATAGGTAAAACACTCCATGACATTGAGATTAAAGGCATCTTCAAGGAGGAAACATCATTCTCCAAACAAGTAGTAGCAGAGATAAACCAATGGGACTATATTAAACTGAGAAATTTCTGCACATCAAAGGAAATAGTGCCTAGGATACAAAAGCCACCGACAGAATGGGAGAAACTATTCACTCAATACCTATCATATAAGGAGCTAATACCTAAAATACACAAGGTACTGACAGAACTTAACAAGAAAAAAAAAACATCAATAAAAGGGGGAGAAGAAATGAACAATTTCTCAAAGAAATGGCCAAAAGGCACATGAAAAAAATGCTCCACAGCACTAATCATCAGGAAGATGCAAAACAAAACAACAATGAGGTACCATCTCACACCACAGAGACTGGCACACATCACAAAGAACAAGAACAATAAGTGCTGGCAGGGATGTGAAGAGAAAGGAACTCTCACTCACTGTTAGTGAGAATGCTATCTTCCAGCCTTGATGGAAAACAATATGGAGATTCCGAAAAAGACTGGTAATTGAGCTCCAATATGATCCAGCTATACCACTCCTGGGAATATACCCTAGGAACACAAAAATACAATACAAAAATGCCTTCCTCACACCTATATTCATTGCAGTGCTATTTACAATAGCCAGACTCTGGAAACAACCAAGATGCCCTTCAACAGATAAATGGCTAAAGAAACTGTTACATATACACAATGGAATATTATGCAGCATCAGGAGAGATGAAGTCATGAAATTTTCCTATATATGTTTTTTTGTGTTTTGTTTTTGTTTTGTTTTGTTTTTGGGCCACACCCATTTGATGCTCAGGGGTTACTCCTGGCTAAGTGCTCAGAAATTGCCCCTGGCTCGGGGGGACCATATGGGACGCCGGGGGATCAAACCACAGTCCTTCCTTGGCTAGCGCTTGCAAGGCAGACACCTTTCCTCTAGCGCCACCTTGCCGGCCCTGAAATTTTCTTATATATGAATGTACATGGAACCTATTATGCTGAGTGAAATATGTCAGAGGGAGAGAGATAGACACAGAATAGTTTCACCCATCTATATGTTTTAAGAAAAACAAAAGACATTGTAATAATGCCCAGAGACAACAGAGATGAGGGCTGGAAGGACAGGCTCTTGATGTGAAGCTCACCACATAGAGTGGTGAGTTTAGTTAGAGAGATGACTACACTAATTATCATGAGAATATTAATGAGTGAGAGAAGTAGAATGCCTATCTCAAATACAGGCAGGGTGTGGGGAAGGAGGGAGATGGAGGGCTTTAGTGGTGAAAGGTTGCACTGGTGAAGGGGCTGAAACCCAACTACAATCATGCATGTAATTATGGTGCTTAAATAAAGAAAAATAATTTAAAAAAGAAACTTCCTCAAAGAAGAAATACAAATAGTCAAAGGCTCATAAAAAATGTACATCACTAATCATCAAGAAGATGCAAATAAAAGCAATGAGATATTATCTCACAGAGACTGGCACACATCAGAAAAGAACAAAAATAGGGGCCGGCGAGGTGGCGTTACAGGTACGGTAAGCACCTTGCAAGCGCTAGCCAAGGAAAGGACCAAGGTTCGATCCCCCAGTGTCCCATATGGTCCCCCCAAGCCAGGGGCAATTTCTTTTTTTTTATTGTAAGAATTTATTCAAGAGACAAAATTGATTAAGATATTGAGGTAAACTGACATAACATAATATAATAACATATAATTAATATAATATAATAATGCATGTAAGTCAAAGAACATTTCTAAATAAAACATATTTTTTGATCATATTGACTTACATATCTTTCACAGTAGTATTTTAGTACATATTAACTTGAATCGGGGGAATATCCATCATCCTGTGTTGTCCTCCCTTCATCCCTGCTCTCAAGTATATATCCCTTTCTCCCTCCTTTATCCCCCAAAATACTAGTTTTAACTAAAAGCATATATGTTAACACTAATGTAAACCATTTTTTTTTGCAGTTCCAGATATTTTTACTAGTGGTTTCTTAAAGGTTTAGAGTCAAAGGAGCACTGTATAAACAATGTTAGAGTGGCAATTATCATCTGCATGGGCCCACCAACGTATGGGGCTCATGGAAAGGAAAAATTTTTGGCCTAAGTATAAGAAGACCTTTGAGGCCTGTGCCAGGTCATCATGTCAATGTTCAGGGTGTAAGGTTCCATTGCACCACTAGATTTGTGTGTTCCTATCTCTATTAGATAAGAACTTATTTGTATGTATAGTATTTTTCATTTTAATGTGCCCATGCAAACAAGAAATAATGCCACCTGGTGTTATCAGCGCATAAGGGGGCTGCAGGAACAAGTCCAACAATCCCCGTGACCTGGTTCAAGCATAAGCATTAAACTGAGGGACTCTTTCACCAACATTCCTTATTGAACAGTTCACAAAGAGAAAAAAAAGATAAAAAGTGGGGAAAATAAACAATCTAACTTAAGACAGTGGACACAATTGTCACCATTTAAGAAAATTTGTGTGTTCCCATCTCTATAAGAACATGTTTGTATATATTCCCATTTAATGTGCCTATCAAAGGAAGAACATGGCAAGATTGGTGCCTATAGGGATGCTAGAACAAGTCCAACAATCCAATTGACTTGGTTCTTATATAAACATTAAATGGAGGGACACTTCTACAAACTTCCTTATTTAACAAATAACAAAGGGAAGGAAAGATGGAGAGGGACTCTTTCACCAAAATACCTTATTCTCACAAAGAGGAAAGATGATAAAAAGTGGGGAAAATAAACAATCTAGCTTAAGACAGTGGACTCAATTGTCACCATTTATAGGAACTAATCAGAAACCTAGTATGGTAGCAACCATAGTTACACATAAAAGAAGGAAGAGGTCAAGAGGCCGTTGAGAGTAAACAAGTAGGTAAAGAGTACTGGCCTCTTCCCAGCCTGAGAGTCCATCCTCTCATTTTTATTTTGAAAATATATGGTACCCCCACCTGAAATGGTCTCTTCCCAAACTAAAAGTTCATCCTCCCATTTTATTTTAAATATATATGGTACTAGCCCCCTCGCGGTTTCTGAAATGGAGACCAGTGGAAAAAAAATACCAGTGAATGTCACGACGTAATGTCCCGACATACACCAGTGCTGCATCGGCCCACCATCCACCCTACGTGTCCCCCACTTAGTGTTGGGAGAGAAAGGGGGAAATCCTGAGGCCCACGATATAGTCCACCTGGGCTGGCAACCAGAGAAGACCTGGAGTAGGGGAACGGCTGGAGGCCTGCCAAGCCTCTCAGCACCCCCCAAGCTAGGGAAAATGCCTGCGGTCTGGGGTGTCCCCTAACCCCATACCTGGGAAGAGCCGGCCTTCAGGATCAAAGCACCAGAAGCCAGCTATCTGGCCAGGGGCAATTTCTGAGCGCTTAACCAGGAGTAACCCCTGAGCATCAAATGAGTGTGGCCCGAAAAAAACAAAACAAAACAAAAAAGAACAAAAATAAACAATGCTGGCATGGATGCAGGAAGAAAGGGACTGCTGGAGGGAATGTTGACTGGTCCAGCCTCTCTGGAAAACAATATGAACATTCCAGGAAAAAAAAAATAGAGGAATTGAGCTTCCATTGGACTCAGCAATAACATTTCTTGAAATATACTTCAAGAATCTCAAAACAAAATATAGAAAAGGCATTCACTCCCCTTAATTCCTTGCAGCACTAGCCACAACAGCCAAACTCTAGAAGCAACCCAAGTGTCTAAGAATAGAAGATGGAGAAAGAAACTATGGTACATCTGCACAATGAAATACAACTCGGTGATAAAAAAAAAAAGATAAAGTCATGCAACCTGATGCTCTGTGGAGAGATCTGGGAACTCTCATGCTGAGTGAAGTTAGTCAGAGGGAGGGAGACCAACAGAAAATGATCTCTCCTAGGTAGGATATAAAGAAACATAGTGTTGGAATAACAAACATCCAAGTAAAGTGAAAACCAGAAACAGGAGCTCATCCTCAGTGGGAAACATACCAATGAGAGGGCTGGAGGAGAAAACAGAGAAGGGACAACAACACCTGTCGGAGGAGATGGGGTACGAAGAGGAGTAAAGTGTCACCTGTGAAACCCTTTCAGTGGCATTGCTGCAAACATTTATTAAAAGTAATTTTAGGAGGCCGAAGCAATAGCACAGTAAGGAGGCATTTGCCTTGCACACGGCCAACCCAGGTTTGATCCCCAACATTGATCTGGTACCCGCAGCCTGCCAGGAGTGATTCCTGAGTGCAGAGTAAGGAGTAACACCTGAACACAACCAGGTGTGGGTGGCCCTAAACAAACAAACAAACAAAATTTTTAAAAAGGGTTCACAAATTGCTGGTGCAAAGCTGCATTAACAGGACAAATGGCTGAGTCTCATTCACAACTGTAGAAAGTCAAATCAAACCAGGGAGATTATCTCACTCCTCACATCTCCCCAGTGACAGAGACCTAGTGCATGACCAGAGGGAGTGCTAAAGGCAGTGCCCAGGGCCTCAGTCCATGTCCTTTTGTTTTGGGAGTCCCTGGTCCAGTTTCTATGAAGGTTGAACTGATGCTGCTCATATGGCCAACCATTCTATGCTAAGGCCCTTGTCAAAGACTGCTCTCTTTGAAACAAGAACTGGAGACAATTTTTAGTTTTAAGATTTTATTTAATTTATTCCGTTGGTGGGCTCACACTAGCTGTGCTCAGGGCTCACTCCCGGCTCTGTGCTTAGGGCTTACTCTGAGCTCTGTGTTCAGAGCTCAATCCTAGCTCTCTGTTTAGGGCTCATTCCCAGCTCTGTGCTAAGGGTTCAGGCCTCACTGCTGGTTCTGTGCTCAAGATTCACTGCTGGCCTGCTGTTCAGGGATCACTTCTGGCTCTGCGCACAAGGGTAGCTCTGTACTAAAGGATCATTTCTGATTCTGTGCTCTAAATTACTCTGGTGGTGCTCAGGGACATGAGGTGCCAGGGATCACCCTGGGTCAGCAGGTGGAAGGTAATATTTTATTTAGTCCCTGTAGTATTTTGGACCCTAAACAGCATCCTAGTCTGAGAGCCCCAAATGTAAATGCACCAGAGAAGGAAACAGAGGTGCTCTCAAAGTACAAAGGACAGAGCCAAGGACAGCACGTTTGAGACAACAGCGCCCAGAGCTGCTCCTGCCACTGAGCTGATGCAGGGTGCGAGTGCTGCCAGCCTCCATCCTTCCAGTTCATTTCCAGGGACCACAGTGGTGACGCTTCCTCACACCTGCCCCCTGCAGGGGCGTCTGGAAGATGCTCAGACAGAAGCTCTGGGCAGGTCCATTTCCCAAAAAGAAGCCCTCAAACCTGGTGTATCCAGCTGCCCCCACCCCTGCCATGCCCTGACATCGGGAGAAAAGCCCCCCCCCATTGCCCCCTACCCAGGCAGCCGGCCAGGAGGAGCATCCCTTCTATGAGGAAGAGCAGACAGCACAACTGGAGCCAGGCCGCCACTCCTGCATGTCATTCAAACTTGACCTTCCGAGGAAAAAAGCTCTGAAAGCCATATTTCGAGATTGATGAGTTGCAGTACAAGAATAATTCTGCTCTCACTATCAAGTGGCAAGATGCGTTTAAACAGCATCACTCAGGCTGCCGTGCACCCCCTGGGACCGCATCGGGTGCATTGATGAATAAAAGATGCCCAGCGGCCTAGTTCCCCTGCCAGCACCCCCACCAGACACCAGAGTAGCCCCTGGCTGGGGAGGAGGGACCACCAGGCTCTGCCCCCACTGCCTGCAGTCATCCAACCTTGTGCTCTCAGCTGAGATTAGAGAGCTGTGAGGGGAGGCTGGGGATAGCACAAACCCTGCCCTGGGGAGGTAGATTGGGGGACCATATCCCTGATATCAGGTATGAGCAGGACCCCGACCTTTGTGTAGTTCCTGTTCTGGTACTGCCCCTGCCATCCATGTTTCTCAGAAGCCTTATTCTTGGGACATTCTCCTCCAAGCACACACACTCTGTGGCCCACACAATGTCAAGCCTTATGAATGAGAAAGTGAGGTTGAGCACAGTGGGACCACCAGAGAGAAATACTTGATTGGGGAGACCTCGATTCACAGCCCATCACTGCCGTTCCCAGACTTGCCACAGTGCTGGGTCTGGTTGGAACATGCTCCATCATCTACATTAACTCCTACAGCATCCCTCTCAGAGTTGATTTTGTGAAACTAGAACTTCAGTCAGACCGAGCCAGTCCCTGATTTTTCTTAGAACATAAGACCAGAGAACATTTGAGTGTTGGCAGCTCTTCCTGAAGTGGGAAGCCCTTGGCTTTCCCCTGGAACAATGGAGAAATCCAAGAATGAATGATTGAGTGCATGAAGGAATGTATGGGTGAGCAGGTGAGTAGATAGTTGAGAAGGAAGGAGGGAAAAAGGGATAAATTTAGCCAGACCCCAATAACTCTTGTGCTACATGACTGGTATGAAGCAAGCAGCTTCCTCACCCAATCACCTCCAGTGAGTAGAGCAGACAAAGAAGGCTCCCTCCACCAGCAGGGAGCCTTCATCAGGAGGAGAAAGTGTTAAAAGGTACTGAAGTATCATGCAAGAAACCTACCTGCAATAGTGCTGCAAACCACTGCAAAACTGTGTGTGTGTGTATGTGTGTGTGTGTATATATATATATATAAAATCACCTTTTTTAGTAGTAAACTAATGAGAGGCAAATAGGGGTGGTCATTGGTGGAGGAATTGGTGTTGAAACATTGGATACCTGAAAAACCCAACCACCATAAACTGCTTCATAATTTTACAGACTACATTAAAAATTTTAAAGTATTGTTAACAGTATTGTATATCCCAATACCTCAATAAAAATATGAAGAAGGAAGAAGAAAAAGTAAAAAGAAGGAGGAGGGGGCCAGAGAGGTGACACTAGAGGTAAGACATCTGCCCTGCAAGTGCTAGCCTAGGACAGACTGTAGCTCAATTCCCCAACATCCCATATGATTCCCCAAGCCAGGAGTGATTTCTGAGCTCATAGCCAGGAGTAACTCCTGAGTGTCACTGGGTGTGGCCAAAAAAAAAAAAAAAGAAGGAGGAGGAAGAAGAAAAAGATGATCACCCAAGATCTATAAAGTCAGTCCTCTGGCCAATGGAGTCACCAAATTATACTGTTTCTGCTTGTCTTTCTTTACCAAAATATTCCTTCTAGAAAACCTACATGGGATTTGATCGCAACAATAATACAGAGCACCCAGAGAGCAATTTTCCCTGTGTTCTGGGTGTGGAATGGGAAGGTGCAAAGGATTAGAGGCACACACACACACTACACACACACACACACACACACACACACACACACACACACACACACGTACAGGTCGTCAGCTCCTCGCTAGAATAAACCCGATGCTCTCCCATTTGATGGGAGGGAGTTTTATGTCTTGCCAAGGACAGAGTTTTCCTGAGGCATTAATTACCACCAACCTACACACTGTTTCATCACTTCTCATAAATTGCCAGGAAGGTTGTAGTGCAAGCCTGAGTGTGGAGGGACAGTTGGTGTGAGGAGCGCCTGAAGTTATTTAGAATTTCCATGCAGGTGGATGTGTGTGCTGCAGGCTGCAACCTGGCAGCAACCTGCAGCCCGAGCCCAAGAATCCACTGGACAATGTCTGACTGACACATCAGAGGACACCTTGAACATTGTTAATGTGGGGTTCAGGCACCCCGAACACCATCTGCCTTCCCACATGGGGGGGTGTGCAAGGTCCAGGCTGCATTTCCCTCTCTTTCTGGCCCTTGGCGTATGACCTCTGGCATAGTCCTTCTGGGGAGGCACGGGACAGCCACAGCACTTCTGTGAGAAGCCACTGCATCCCTCGAAGTCCTGTGTGGCTGTCATATCTCCGGTGTCCAGACTCCAGGGGGCTCTGAGCTGCCAGATCATTCTTTGAGGGAAAAGGCTCAGCACCCAGCAAAGCTCGCCCCAGGGTGTCTCGGCTGCCTCACAGGGATGTCTTCTGCTTAGCGGGCACATTTGGGCACAGACTGGCTGTCACACCCACATCTGATGGCCCACCACCTGTGCTCTCCCTTCAAGCAACCTTGCTACAACACCCAGTACTCTCAGCACCATCCTCAGAAACTGACTCTGTCTTTGTCCCGGTGCCAGTGCTCAGGGTTCTGGACAGTCCCTCTGAGTCTCGGGCCTTTGGTTCAACATGGGACCCAAGTACAGCCTTCGGTTCAATATGAGTCTGCACTGCTCGGTCCTGTGGGTCCTGAGAGGCCCCATTCCCAGCTCTAGCATGACCAGGAACCTCCAGTGCTGTACCTGGCAGTGCGCGGGGACTGTGTGGTACCAGGGGATGGTACTGAGGTGCGCTGCATGCAGGCTGTGCATTTCTCCAACATCTCTGGCTTCTTGGCTCTGACTTCACTCAAAACTGAGGTTAGGAGGGTCCTTCCCTGACTCCAGACTGGGGACAGCTTCTTTCTTCATGCTGCAAGAGACAAGAGGGGACAGTCCCATGCTGCTGCTGCCAGTGGGTGTACCCCACCACCCTCAGCCTCAAGGGCAGATGCTTCACAAGAAGCAAGATGCTGTGCATAGCTGCCTTCATTGGCCTGGGCCACGGGCAGCACTTTCCACAAAGGGTCATGGCCAGGCAGGCAGCACATCACAAAGAGCTGGTCATGCCACCACAGATCCTCAGCACAGGGCACTGCTGACACTGGCCTGAGAAAGTTTTGCTGAATGAAGAGGAAATTCAGTGTTTTGTTTGTGGCTGGTCTGACTTCCTGAGAAAGTGTGTGGTTGTCTGCAAGACAGACTCTAGCCCAGTGCTTCTGCAAACATGGGTGTAATGCAAGACCCATTGCTGTGACAGTGCCCTGGGCTCTATCCCACAAGCACCCCCACTCCTGTCTTCTAACTCTATTGGCCCTCGAGTTCCTCTGAAAGTGCATTTGCAAGTGTGTTCCTCTGAAAGGCAGGGTCTCAGCTCTGCCTCAGGTCCCATATGCTCAGAGAAGCATAAGCTCCTTTCCTTACCAATGAGTTCTGCTGGGCCACTGGGCCCAGAACTGGCACCAGTTTACCTGCTGGAGCTGTGAAGACATGACTTGCATGAAGGCTCAGTATCAAGCAAGACAGGCAGGTATTTTCCTACAGTCAGTGTGTACTTGACTTTGCTACATGACCCAGCTGCCCTCTGCAGTGGCTGTACCAGAAGTACACACACACACACACACACACACACACACACACACACACACACACACACACACCAGAAATGGATTTTTTTTCTTTAAAACCTTGTTTCCAAAAGCTCCCAGTTTTGGGTGCTCCATATCCTGAGTGCTCTCTTCCCCAGTGCTCCCTGTCCAAATGATCCTCGCCCCAAGTGCTCCCAGCCCTGAGTTCTCCCACGCCCACATTCACTCTGTTCTGAGTGCTCCCTGCCCCAAGTGCTCCCTGTCCCAAGTGCCCCATGCCACAAGTGCTCAGCACTTTCTCGCCAGGGTTCTGCTGACACTGGGTGGCTTCTGTTCTGAGATTTTCACGTGCCACTTTGTCAAGTTTCTCCTCAAACCATTCACTGAGATTTTAATCTGAAAGTCTGGAATCAGCTCCAATGAGGGGGAGCACGTATTACATAAAGGCCTTGGATGGCCCCACACTGATGGGCCCTCTACCTGCTTGCCAGGGCCTCTGTCTCCTTGTTGGGTTGAGGGGCTATTTATGCCTTGAGTCCAACCCCACAATTGCCATTTCTTCTCGGTGGCAGTTTCATGTCCCCCTGGCAGAGTCCTGATGCCTGATTCTGACTCTCCTGATGGAGCATGGAGCATCCCCAGGTCCCTTCATGCTGGACAGGTCTGAAAAGACCGTCTGTCTTCCTTCCGGTGAATCACCTTGATGTTTTTTCCTCCTCCATCGCTCTAGGCCTCTCAGTATGCAAATCGCACTTTCTTGATTAGGTAGCTTTGTCATAGTCTCAAATCAGATAGGGAAATTAAAAATAACAAGAAGCCCCAAAATAATTACAGAAAAGGACAAACCAGAGAATCTGCAGATGCACCCAGCAAGGTCACAAGTGCACAGGGGTCCCCATGAGGACAAAGCCCCCAATTCTCGGCTTTTGCAGGTCCTGAGAAGGGGCCCAGTTTGTGCAAAGAGCATTTCCATATATACGTTGAGGTCACTTTCCTTATTCTTTTAATACGGAAAATCGAACGGATTGATTTTTTTTAAATGCAAAATCATTCTTGCATTCTGAGAATAATCACTACTTGATAATAATTTATGATGCCCTTATATGTTGCTTCATTTGAATTGCTAATACTTTGCAAAGGGTTTTTGTTGTATATTCATGAGAAATATTGGTCTGTTGCCTTTTTTTTTTCCTTTACATACATGAGTTGGGGTGTTTCCTGTTTTCTGAGGGAGCCCAGGTTGACATGTGTGCTAAGTATCTGTAAGAATTTGCCATTAAAGCTTTAAGCCCTGAGCATCGAAGGGTGTCTCTTCCTCACTCACATCAATAAAAGCCTGTGGATCTACAATTTCCAGTGTAAAGAGGTTTTAAACATGGCTGGATTACAAGATAGAGATACATAGAACAATTGGGATATTTTTTTCCCAAGGAACTTGCCCATTTCAGTTACCGTGTTTTGACACGGAGTTCTTTCTGTTAATCCTTGGATAGTATCTATAGGATTCATTGAACAGACTCAGTCCTGAGACTGAGTTTTTATTTTTGCTATTTAAAAATTAATTAAGGAACTGAGAGATAGCCCAGCTAGTGAGGCTCTTGCCTTGCACATGGTTCACCTAGATTCCATCCCCTGCACCCCTATGGTGCCCATCAGTAATCTCTGAAAACACAGCCAGGAGTGAGCCCTGAGCATTGCTGGGTGTGGCCTTCCAATCAATAAACAAAAATAAGTTAACAAAAATGTTAAGTACTCCTTATGCGTTTCCTCCCCCCCCTTTGTATTTTTTGATAATCTGTATCTTTGCTTAATTTTCGAATATGAGGAGATTTTTCTGAATATTTTTTCACTGGCTTCTTTCCTAATCCCAGTTGTTCCAAAGAGCCTAGTAGACCCTCTCAGGCTGACCTGGCCATATACAACCCAGCACATACTTCACTTGCAGAAGATTCCAGAGTGCGGAGAAGTGAGTAGTCACAAAGCCTGGAAGGGACAGTGTCATCGTCACACCCAGCAGCCAGTGTTTCTTCTTGGAGAAGCCCACCCCAAGGCTGCCTCTTGGCTTGGTGCCTGCACCCGCATGTCAACTCCCCAGAGACCATGCTGGATGCTGGGTACTGGGCATACAGCTGTGGCTCTGCCTTTTGGGCTGATGCTGAATCCCCAGGCTGCCTAGCCCAGCACCATCTCTTCCCGGGTGCCTCGCCACTTCTTTGTTGTGGTCTTTGTCTCTTCTATACTGACAGAGCATTCCCTGGGCTCAGCCGAGCTGCACTGCTCAGCCAGTGTCCTGGGCTCACTGTCTCTTTTCCAGGCAGCTCAGACCTCTTGGGAGCAGTGTCCTTGCTGAAGTATTTTTACTGGAGCATTCTTACTGGAACGTCCTTACTAAAGCATCCTTATTGAAGTGTCCTTTCTGGGGCATTCTGGCTGAAGTGTCCTCAGTGGAGCATTCTTACTGGAGCATCCTTGCTCAAGCATTTTTACTGGAGCATCCTTACTGAAGTGTACTTACCGAAGTGTCCTGGCTGAGCGGCCTTACTGGGGTCTCCTTGCTCAAGCATCCTGGCTGATGATTTGTTGCTGAAGTTCAGCTGTGCCTCATTGCTCTTTAAAAATATTTGTTCCAACTAGTCATTGATGTTTTTCCCTCTTGTTTCTTCTTTTTTTCTCTGTTCCTCAGTTTTGATTTACATTTTCAGAGCTGCTTTCTCTCTGCCCCCCACCCCAGCTACAGGCTAGACTGTGCCCCAGCAGAAGCCTGCATGGCAAACAGCACTGTTCACTGTCCATTCAGGCAAAGCTTCTCATGGCTCAGCCCATTAACTAACCAGAACCTCACACACTGTTGTCTTCTGGTCTCCCAGACTATGGTTCCTCAGATTTGGCTCCTTCTGGCTTCTCTGCCCATCCATCACTGACCAGGCCAGGTCATTGCCCTACCACCCACCCACGAGCATTGTGTTCCCAGGATTGAGGGTCAGGTCAGGCCTCTGGATGGCTCAGAGCCCTGTGCTGTGCCCAGCACTGACTCTCTGCAGCACCTCCCAATCTATAGGCCCAGAACTACCGCTGTTGTCCACTGTTCTTCTGATTGTGTGATTCAGTTATTTTAAAACCCTCTCACGGTATCTTACTTTTTCCCCCCTTATATTTATCTGCAGCTTTTCTCTAAAACTGGAGCTTTACTGCCCATGTTGCCCATTTTATGGTGCCAGGGGCTGCTGATCTGGGCCTTTTTGGTTCACACATGTCTCATGGTTTCTGCTCTAACATCTGGTGACTCCATGCCTGTCCCCTGGCAGATAACGGCTCCACACTCCTCACTGAGGTCACACAGCCATGCCCACTCCTCGGCAGTCCCCAGTGCCCACCCCACCTGCCTCACACAGTGTTTCTCTTCAAATTATCTCCTCCTTGTTTTCTGTCTGTAAAATAAATGCATGCTGATGAGAAGCTGGGGAGCATTCAGGCACATAACTAAGAAAATGATGCCCAACCCTATTTCTACCAAAACCCGGAGGTAATTGCTGAGTTTTTGGACAATTTATTTATTCTCTTCACTCCAAGTGTATAATGGAAGGTGGCTAATTGCCTGCCAAGAGCCACTTTCCTGTTCAGAGAAGTGCTGATAGGATCCTTGACACTGCAGGTCCCCTTGGCCATGTGCTCGGAGCAGGGCTGGTCCACATCACCAGACTGTGTGTTGGGTCATCTGTTCCCTGCCTCTCTCTCTAGAGTTTCCTTTTGGCATCCACATACTCAACTCTGGTCTGTGAAAAGTGAGTCTATGCAAAGATATAGATCCCCCATCCACCCATCACTTAGAATCTCTCAGGTCTGTGTCCTATTTATTTAGCATCTATCAATAATCTATCATTTATCATCTGTTATCTGTCATTTATCTATCTGTGATCTGTCTACATCCAGGGGCTGAAATAGCAAAAATGACAGAGAATAAAATCCGAGAGTGGTTAATCTTAAAAATGTAATTGGAGAGATTACATATGGTTGGAGAGATAGTACAAGGGTTAAGCCACTTGCCTTGGACATGGCTAAACTGGTTCTCTGAGCACCACTAGACATGACCCCAGAGCACAAAGCCAGGAGTAATCCCTGAGCACCACTTGGTTTGGTCCCAAAATGAAACCATAAAAGTGCACTGTAATATTTCAGGCTAGGCACACCAGCATGGCATGTCTTTTCATGAATAATAATAATCTCCTTGGATAAGATATTAAGCCACATATTGTTCTTAGCATTTAAGAATGTGCACCTGAGTTCACACATTATATATGGCACCAACAATTTATCAGGTAATTCTAAAACATGGATTTTATCTGTACTATTATTAATTCTCATGTCATGAGCAATTTTTATAAGCACGATTTTAAATAGCCCCATGATGGTTCACACATGAGCTCTCAAACCCTGTGGCAATTGCTTAGGGCTTTCGGGTGGTGATAGTAAACACTATCCCATTTGATGGGAGACACAACATGCACTCCCTTATTCACTCCTGAGACAGATTGCGAGATTGGGCATTAGGATTGGGGGGTGCAGGCACCTTATTTGGGGCTGTCTGGGTATGGTTTTCAAGTCCTTAGATCTAATCAGTAGTGAATTATTCCTATTTAGTTTAAAGAGTTCGTTGTGATTGGATCATTTTTCCAATTAACTTTACCACATCATTCATGTGCGTGTTGCCTTCATGAGCTACTGGTCCATGTGCTCTGGCTCCTTACCAGGATCTGTCGGTCTTCTCCAGACCCAACAAGCTTTGCCTTCTCTGAGCACCAGTGGGTTTCCCCACATTTCCTCTCCCTCCTCTTCCTCTGACTAGTCATCTCCCTCTGTTAAAGTATGTCTGGCCTTAGTGATGTTTCTAATCCCACACCTCACTGTACTCTCAATAGCTCATTATGTGTAGGATTACACTGATCACATTCTTTCACAGGACTTTTCTGATAATTGGGCTTCTAGCATATGTGCTGATTTGCAGCAAGACCTTATAAATGCTTATTTAGTGGATACCTGGTAGAAGGATGGATATAGGGTGGTAAAAGGATGAGTACAGAATAGACAGTGAATATAGATGGTCCTATGAATGGGAATGATTAGTGGATGGATGAGAGGATGGATGATGGATGATGGATAGGTGGATGTGGATGGATGGGTGGATAGATAGATGAATGGATAAATGAATGGACAGGTGTGTGTATGGATGAGTGGAAGCATGGATGGATGGATGGATGGATGGATGGATGGATGGATAAAATGGTATATTGATGGATGATGTGCAGGTGGATGTATAATGGGCAGGTCAATGGATGGATGGACAAGTGTATGAATTGATGGATAGAGTGGTGCATTGATGGATGGATGGATGGATGGGTGGGTGGGTGAATAGATGGACAGAATAATGAGTGGATAAATGGGTGTATGTATGGATAGATGAGTGGATGGATGGATGGGTGGGTGGATGAATGCATGATGGATAGAATGATGAATGGGTGAATGGATGGATGAGTAGGTGGATGGACAGAAAGATGACTAAAGGAACTTGGGTTGCTACTCCCATAATGCTGTTTGCAAGTCTGAGGCTCAGCACAGAAGGTGCTGGGGAAACTAGTC